>NW_027464778.1:0-300000 GCF_043290135.1 Rhipicephalus microplus
CTACTGTTTTGTGCTGGTGGACCGAATATTATCGAGGGACATTATATCAGAGACTTCATTCATTGACTTTCGAACATTTACTTACCATTGTGTTCTGATATGTGCGTATAAGTGTAAGTGTGTCTTTGCATATCTCTGCCCGAGTTTTCTACTTTCCATGCACTGCTTTGTACGTTTTGCTTCAAGATACGTGTTCAAGTTTAACTCAACGGCCAAGGAGTAGCCGGCGCCATAATGGTGCGCCGACATCTCCTTACATATCATATCAATAAGAAAAAAAAGAATGCGCGCCAATGCCCCATCTATTGTATTCCCTTCTCACGTGCCCCAATACCAAACTGCGCGTGCCATTTCTGTGGTGCAAGTGTGTTTAAGTAGTCGCAGTTTCATCTTTCACAATCATGAGGGTTCCCATATTGAAAAGTATTCCTTCCCCGAACTTGTGGCAGGGACGCACGATGCGAAATTACAAAATGATCGCGCTTGAAAGCTTCATACAAATGCACTGTCGACCACAAAGCGGAAATAAACGGTGCGTCCGCTCATTCATTTAAGGTAAGTTTCCCACCACATTCCGAATGGAACGTACCACTCATTTGTGCCTAGCACAGGCGCATTTGTTCTTTCGAAGAGAACACAGTGTTCCGCTACACCGTGTGATTATGTAAACGTCAAGCCGAGCAGTGTCGTTTGCTGGCCGGCCTGGCTATGTTTCTTTCGGCGACGCGCAAACGGAGCACTCGGTGCGAAAACGGGAAATGCCCATACCTCGTGTCGACCGCCTTTCTTTACTGGATTTCGTACTTCTTTGTGCACTATATAAATCACCTGCGTGGTACCCCTGTCATGCGTACGCACAGTTTTGTTTTTTCCTTCACTCGGGCTGTCGATACTTTGCTTTCGGACAATAATTAGCATGCAGTCCGCCGCCACACTTTTCTGCTTCTACAGCTATTGTCACATGCGTCTATATATTTCTCCCCTATCTTTTCTTGCATCAATGCTTCCGCACATTTTTCACCGCGCCACGCACTTTAAGCTACATTCACTCCTCCTACAGTCTCGAAACGGGCCTGCCCTGCGCTCTCAAGAAATAAATGCCCCAATTTCGTAAACAAATGAATGGCGTGGCAGAGAAGGAACTCTGCGCTGTCTGATGAATGTGGCTGTACCCTTCACATCGGGCGGCAGCTATCACCACCTAGCCATAATGCTGACCTAACAAACAGCTACATTTATCTTGTTTTTTTTCTCTCTTTAAATAGTGAAGTATAGGACCGCGGTGCTTTGCAGTGAATGGTTTAGTTTTCACTCTTGCCTTGACTTTAGCCACCAATAAGATAACCACCTTCTAGTTAATTCTACCCGCCTAAAGTCTATTTTGCCCTCCCCCGTCTCTAAACCCCGGTGCTTTTGAAAAACTCTGCGCCATCATTCTAAACTATAAGGTGAAGCCCTTTACATAGCATTATCAAGTGTTCGGCAGTTTCCTTCTCTCCGCATGCACTGCATACCGTGTATACCCCTTCATATTTGGCCCGACATGTCGGAGTTGCTCGGGCAAGCGCTGACGCGAGTTTCCTATTCTATCATTTCCCAAGAGCTGAACACACTCGAGTTCATGTTACCTTTTTTTGAGAGAAGCGGCCACCTTCCCCCTGTTTTTTTTTTTTTTTTAATTACCACGCTCCTGGTTTTGTTTTCCCTCCATTACCGTACTTGTGGCACTTTTCTCCGCGCACTCGGTCTTCTCTAATTTACCTGTTCAACCTCCCCGAGCACACACGTCGAGCGCGGCACACCAACGCTCCTGCTAGCGGTGTTCAACAGAGAGAAGAGGATGGATTCGGAGCCGAATCTCTCAGCACAACCCCTATGCCGACGCAGACAATTTGGGTGGCTCTGAGAAGAGCCGTTGATTTGTCGTTGCTCGCTGTGGCCCACGACGCACGCCTACTTGGAGCTGGTGTACTTGGTGACGGCTTTTGTACCCTCGGACACCGCGTGCTTGGCCAGCTCTCCGGGCAGCAGCAGGCGCACCGCGGTCTGGATCTCCCGGCTCGTGATGGTCGAGCGCTTGTTGTAGTGAGCAAGGCGTGACGACTCGGCGGCGATACGCTCGAAGATGTCGTTCACGAAGCTGTTCATGATGGACATGGCCTTGCTGGAGACACCAGTGTCGGGGTGCACCTGCTTCAGCACCTTATAGATGTAGATGGAGAAGCTCTCCTTCCTGCGGCGCTTCTTCTTCTTCTTGTCCGTGGCGCGCACATTCTTCTGCGCCTTGCCGGCCTTCTTGACGGCTTTGCCAGACGGTTGGGGAGGCATGATTTCACACAACACGCACGCGAGACCAGAGTCGAATGCGCGTGTCCCCCCGTCTCGCCGCGCTTAAATATGAGCGAGGGGTGTTGACGAGATCAGCACAACGCGCGCGCCCCATTGGTTCGCACGGCTTCTCTCTCTCACACTCTCATCCGTTCCCCGCGAGCGGCGGCGCGCGATGGTGGCAACGGAAACCATTCGAGGATTTCGCTCGCAGGATTTCAAGCTGGACGGTTGTGCCCTCGCGATCTCCGACTTCAGCGTAGCTCCCGCCGACTGGTTCGCCCTCCGCGGTCTCCTGACGCCGTGTAGCTCTCGCATTGTGGCACCCCGCCCTTGGACTGCTTCGACCGGATCCCCACTTTCCTATCTCCTTCTTTTTCCTCTCGTTGGCTGTCTTCTTCTGCTTCTACTTTCCTTCTATCCTTTTTATCCCTCCTTCAGCCCACCCCTATAAGGCACTGCGCCGTGTCGCCTGAAGGCAGACAGAAATTAGGTGCCTTTTTCCTCTTCATTGTAACCACTACCACCACCACCACCATTCGAGGATTTCGCTCGCAGGATTTCAAGCTGGACGGTTGTGCCCTCGCGATCTCCGACTTCAGCGTAGCTCCCGCCGACTGGTTCGCCCTCCGCGGTCTCCTGATGCCGTGTAGCTCTCGCATTGTGGCACCCCGCCCTTGGACTGCTTCGACCGGATCCCCACTTTCCTATCTCCTTCTTTTTCCTCTCGTTGGCTGTCTTCTTCTGCCTCTACTTTCCTTCTATCCTTTTTATCCCTCCTTAACCCCACCCCTATAAGGCACTGCGCCGTGTCGCCTGAAGGCAGACAGAAATTAGGTGCCTTTTTCCTCTTCATTGTAACCACTACCACCACCACCACCATTCGAGCACGGCTCTCATCTCAGAAGGCAGCAGCTTTCTTGTTTTCGGCAACCGGCGTCGTACCAAGCGAAAAGCAACACCATGTCCGGACGTGGCAAGGGCGGCAAGGCGAAAGGCAAGAGCAAGACCCGTTCTAGCCGCGCGGGGCTTCAGTTCCCCGTGGGCCGTATTCACCGCCTCCTACGCAAGGGAAACTACGCCGAGCGCGTCGGAGCTGGCGCTCCGGTCTACCTGGCTGCCGTACTCGAGTACCTGGCCGCCGAGGTGCTCGAGCTGGCGGGCAACGCCGCTCGTGACAACAAGAAGACCCGGATCATCCCCCGTCACTTGCAGCTCGCCATCCGCAACGACGAGGAGCTGAACAAACTGCTTTCCGGCGTCACCATCGCGCAGGGCGGTGTGTTGCCCAACATTCAAGCCGTGCTTCTTCCAAAGAAGACGGAGAAGAAGGCGTAAGCGAGCACCCCTTCCGCGCGCTCGCCGCATTCCCCAAACGGTCCTTCTAAGGACCACCCAAACAGGTGACGCGGCCGTGTTTCGCTTCGCAGTCACGATGGCTCTGTTCGTACCCTCAAGCGTGTTTGTTTTTCTATACTTTATATATATTTCCTCGCGACATCAGTTAGCCACAAGTGCGCGACGCCAAATGCTGCAAAGAGACAACCAAATCACGCAGCTCGGCACCGAAAAAGACAGAAAAGAGCATGTAAGCGTTGTCATTTCTCAAATAAAAAAAAAAAAAAAAGCTCCACACGTAACCGTCTATCCTTACGATGACACCTGAACGGGTCAGCACAGGGACAGAGTAAATTTAATACCTTTGAATAGAAAAACAAACGTAAGGTAAAAAAAAAAAAAGAGAGAGAGAGAGAGAGAACCCGCCGTTAGCGCATTCCATTTGGTGCTTCTAACACAATTTATTTCGTCTATCTTGCTAGGCAGCGCAGCCACTATTACACAGAACACACAACACAAGCGCTTAACTTCAACTAAACGTTTATTGCAAAAAAAAAAAAAAAAAAAATTGTCCAGAATATGGCACAAAAACTTGTTCAGCTTCAAAAGAAATGAAAGGAAATGACACGCGATGATTTCGAGTGTGTTAGTGCACTCTCTATCGCGCTCACGCGGAAAGAACTGTTTTTTGGATGGGGTGATAGAGAATAACAGACAGTAATGTGCGGGACTGGCACGTGTGCTTTTTGTTGTCTACCTTTTACTATTCTTTTTCTCTGTTCACCCCCTTTATAAACTCTGACGTTTGCAATGAAAGTTCAGTTGAAGTTAAGCGCTTGTGTTGTGAGGTCTGTGTAATAGTGGCTGCGCTTCCTAGCGAGATGGATCCTTACCAACTGGCCCGATACAATTGTTTATTTCGTCTCTCGGTAAAACTTCATCACCTCCTACGAGTGCACCCAAAAGTTGCGCCGGGGTCCAGCAGCCCAAGTCACCATGGCGTTACGCAAACAGAAGCCCTCAAAAACACCTTACAAGCGGCGGGCAAAAAGGTAAACACATAAATGAAATTGACACACCACAGGGTCGCAGCACGGCTGCTGCACACACACCGACTGAAGCTAGCCTACCTTTTCTCTGTCTACTCATAATGATACACACTTTTACCTTGAATTTGTCAAAGCTGAGCCATTTCTTCGTAATAACGACGCGCCGACGTTCCGTTCTTCCGCGCGCTAGACAACGGCAGCCACGTACGTACAAAACATGACAGCAAAAGAGGGTGCGGCCGGAGTACGTGGCCTGGAGTGGTCTCGTAGCCAAAGCAGACACGTTGGTGGTCCTGAGAAGGACCGTTTGTTGTTGCTTGCCTGTCGACCGAAGCGCAGGGAGCAGCCCAACTTAGGCGCGCTCACCGCGAATGCGCCGAGCCAGCTGGATGTCCTTTGGCATGATGGTGACGCGCTTAGCGTGGATGGCGCACAGGTTGGTGTCTTCGAAAAGACCAACGAGGTAGGCCTCGCTAGCTTCCTGTAGGGCCATCACGGCAGAACTCTGGAAACGGAGGTCCGTCTTGAAGTCCTGAGCGATTTCCCGCACCAGGCGCTGAAAGGGAAGCTTGCGGATCAGCAGTTCGGTCGACTTCTGGTATCGGCGAATTTCACGCAGGGCCACGGTTCCAGGCCTGTAACGGTGAGGTTTCTTCACCCCGCCTGTGGCAGGGGCACTCTTGCGAGCAGCCTTGGTAGCAAGCTGCTTACGCGGAGCCTTGCCTCCAGTACTCTTGCGCGCGGTTTGTTTAGTTCGGGCCATGCTGCGTGCGTCCGATCACCTCGACTGACGGAGCGAAACTGCGCTCCTGCCGGAGATCGGCAAAAGCGGCTTCGCCGCACGACCCATCTCTCTCCCTCCCATTGGCCGAAGCGTGAGAACCCGTCCGCGTGCGAGCGCGGAAGCGTACGCCAGGATGCTGGCTGGCGCTCATTTTCGGGCAACCGTGCAGTTCGCGGCTGCAAAGAGGTACACCGAAACGAAACCACTACCGCTGTACAATACAGCCTGCTGCGCATTTCTTTCGCCTTCCAGGCAACACATCAATCGACGCTGTAGCTCGTCGCTTCCCGAAGCGGCGCGACGGAGTGCGAGACGCCACCATTCACGCCAACAGCGCGCATCGCACTAGAGCGCCTCGCATCACCGAGGGCAAATGCGCACTGCCACGCCAAAAAAACTTGCTCCTTGCGTTGTCGCTTATTTGCGACCATTACGTAGATGGGCGAAGACGACGAGAGACCACCGGCAGTGTTGGTATATGCATACACGTCCGCGCAACGACAAGGAGTAAAACGCAACAAAACATTCTAACACAAACACCCCGTACATCCAACTGCCACTGAGCGCGCCTACTTGCTCAATCGCAGACAGTAACGGGACTCAATTTTATCTTCCTTTCCCTCTTAAGAATCACTCATACATACTTGCCAAACTACTAGGTGCGCTCAATGGCGGTTGGATGTACGGGGTGTTTGCGTTCGAATGTTTTGTTTCATTTTTACTCCTATTCCCTCGATATGTCGTCTCACTCTGGCTTCCCTCATGTCTCTTTCTCTACACTTTTATTCCCACCCTTTTAATCCCCCCTCACCCCCCATCCCTTGTGAGCTACCGCTGAGGTGTCGCATCCTGATGCAGACAGTTTCGGGGCTCACTTTCCTCTTCTTTTCCATCTTACACATCAGCAATCCCCCCCCCCCCCCCCCCCAACCTCTAAGTGCTAAATATGTGGCACAAAAAGCAGGAAATGGACTCAATGAAAGGGTGAAAAATAATAATCATAATAGAAACGAAGATCAACACGCGCCTCAAAAAGCCCCATTCACTCCTCTTTCACATTTTCACGAGAAAATGAAGGTACACACATGGAGAACAATTTTTGTTATAGGTAGGCTTGCCTGAGCAGAACCACTGTCATGCGCCTTGGTTACACATTCGACACGCCTCGTCCTGTGCGGAGGTGGGTGGGAAACCAAGGGTGCACTTGAAAATGCAATGCTCGTGGGTTGGTGTCGCCATCTGACGGCAGGCTCACGCGAGCGCGCCTTGCTTTCGAATTTCCCGCGCTCGAACCTCTCGCGTTTACATCATGGGCTAGTCCCCCCCCCCCCCCCCCCTCTCGCGTGGGCGGCGAAGCCAGCCTCCCTAGAGTGACCACCTCTGCCGGCGAAATGGAAACACTTGTTGCGTAGCTGTCCGTCCAAGTAAAGCTTTCACAACTGCAGTGTTCGCAGCACCAGTACAGTACATGAGTGCCACTTCTATCAAGTGCAGCTTCCCTCAGCACGCTGCATGGGCAGCGCTTATTGTGTACTTGCTTCTGACTTGCGCAGAAATTCTGTTTAAACATCCCCTTCCACTTTTCTTTCTTTTTTTTTTGTATTTTGCAGCTCGGCAGCGCCAGGTGTGAAAAAAAAAAAACAAACAAAAATTATTAGGCGTGACAATGTACACAATGTGTTATTGAATGGGGCACTTCTGAGTGCACAGCGGGCGCGGTAAACACGACCAACCTGTCACAATCAATTTTTTCATTTGTAAGTACACATCCCTTCTTCGTCTGGGTGCCCCACGGTAGAACATAGTGCGTTTTTATTTATTTTGACACAACGTGACGCGATCGTGTAGTGGGCATTCCAAAGAAAAAAGCGAGTTCGTGCTTCCTGAGCATAGTCGTGTCTCCAAGAATGCAGTGACCAGGGTAGAACGCTGCGCTCGGCTTCTTCCTTCGCGCGATAAGGTAACTAGGCGACGTTCGCTTGACGGGCCCGTTTTAGCAGCTTGGCTTGCAGGAAGGAGAGGAAGAACTCGCAGATGCGGCGATTGATTCGTGCATGCAGACCCAGGAGAAAGACGACGACGCGAACGAAATGCGGTGAACGTGACAAGTACCCAGCGCGATCAAGCTACTACTACACGAGGTGCTGCTCACCTGAGCGATGACGCAATGATATTGCAAAGAGGGACGGACGGGTATGGCGAACCGCTGGGATCACACTGCCGAAGCATCAAGTGGGTAGCCCTGAAGAGGGCTGTTGTGTTCTCGTTGGCTGGCTGCAGGCGACGCCGCTGGCTTCTTAGCCTCCGAATCCGTACAGGGTGCGGCCCTGACGCTTGAGGGCGTACACGACGTCCATGGCTGTCACGGTCTTCCTTTTGGCGTGCTCGGTGTAAGTGACGGCATCGCGGATCACGTTCTCGAGGAACACCTTGAGAACGCCGCGAGTTTCCTCGTAGATGAGGCCAGAGATGCGCTTGACACCGCCACGGCGCGCCAGACGACGGATGGCCGGCTTGGTTATGCCCTGGATGTTGTCACGCAACACCTTTCGATGACGCTTGGCGCCACCCTTCCCCAGCCCTTTGCCACCTTTGCCACGGCCAGACATGACGGCTTCCGAAGTTTCTGCTTCTGCTTCGAAACGCGCCCGGAAAGCGAATGGGTGGTAGTGGTGGTAGTGATTAGAATGAAGAGGAAAAAGGCACCTAATTTCTGTCTGCCTTCAGGCGACACGGCGCAGTGCCTTATAGGGGTGGGGGGAAGGAGGGATAAAAAGAATAGAAGGAAAGTAGAAGCAGAAGAAGACAGCCAACGAGAGGAAAAAAGAAGGAGATAGGAAAGTGGGGATCCGGTCGAAGAAGTCCAAGGGCGGGGTGCCACAATGCGAGAGCTACACGGCGTCAGGAGACCGCGGAGGGCGAACCAGTCGGCGGGAGCTACGCTGAAGTCGGAGATCGCGAGGGCACAACCGTCCAGCTTGAAATCCTGCGAGCGAATCCGTGGTAGTGGTTACAATGAAGAGGAAAAAGGCACCTAATTTCTGTCTGCCTTCAGGCGACACGGCGCAGTGCCTTATAGGGGTGGGGTGAAGGAGGGATAAAAAGGATAGAAGGAAAGTAGAAGCAGAAGAAGACAGCCAACGAGAGGAAAAAGAAGGAGATAGGAAAGTGGGGATCCGGTCGAAGCAGTCCAAGGGCGGGGTGCCACAGTGCGAGAGCTACACGGCGTCAGGAGACCGCGGAGGGCGAACCAGTCGGCGGGAGCTACGCTGAAGTCGGAGATCGCGAGGGCACAACCGTCCAGCTTGAAATCCTGCGAGCGAATCCAAGCGAATGCTCGACACGATCGAGTCGCGGTGTCGGCGCCGGCCCGCGAGACTGAGGAGGAAGGCGAACGGCGCACGCCGGTTGGTCGGCGGCCAGCTCGTCTCTCTCTCCCTCTTTTCTTCGCGAGGAGCGCGTTGGCCGCGCAGGTTGCTGCACTGACTATTTTTCTGCACTACAAGATTGAATATACACGGCAAACATGCTTTCGTTTGTTTGTTTGTTTTTAATTCTTTTCTCGTTACTGTTGCTAAGTTTCTTGCCCATTCATTCACGCACCCTTCACTGCTGCAAAATGGCGTATCAGTCGTATCAGCTGCCCCAGCGGCAAGGAGACATCAAACCGAGTAAGCGACAATTCATGTACGCGTACGTACAAGCCCAGCGGATACAACGCGTTCGCTAAAAAAAAAAAAAAAAAAAAAAACGTTTCATCGTGTCCACTGAACATGACACACGCAATATTTGTCAAAACTCACAGCTGCAACAGCTCACCTGTGTGCCGCACGTAAATAAACTGCACACTTAACACTTTGCGACTACTCGTCCCCGGCGTGTGCCCCCCCCCCTCTTTTTTTTTTTTTTTCTTTTCTATGTTCTCGCTTTCTCTCTAATCACATCAATGCCTCATTTGCACGCACGAAACCCGTTTCACGGCGTCACTTTGACGCCATCCTTGTCGCCAAACCAAGGGACTAACACACGCGGTCCGGGCACGGCCTCATGGCCGGAAATTTCTAAACAAAGCGTGCTCGCGTTGTTGTGGACGCCGGCACGTGAAATTCGGCAAAGTAACAGCACCTTTGGCTGGCTACGCGTGTCTCAAATTTTACTGTGGCAGCTCCACTACATATCGCGATACGGCAGTTTCACCGAAGCCACGCAACGCGACCGCGCTCATTTCAGCATTCACGGGGACGGCAGAGAGTGAGAGCGCACCTCCTCTCGGGCGCGCCTCTCCTCCCGTAAACACGGACTGTCAAGCGGTCCGGTCGCAGCGAAGTTTCCCCATCTCCTTGCGGGGTGGTTCAACACCTGCCCGTTTCAAGTGCACGGTTGCACTGTGAGGAACCCTGCAAGGGTCACGCAATTACAGGCAAAACAGCCCTAACTCTAAAGCGCCTTACATAGGACGAGATTGGAGCGTAAAATGCACCACCCTTTATGCATTCTTTCTTCTTTACAGCGTTGGAAGAGTGTTCGTTCGCTGCATGTTTTACGCATGCGTACTTTCGCTTACATAATACCTTCGGAGGCTGACAACCTGTTAAGTAATCTATCAACGACTATCCGGACGGCATCAGCTGTGCAAAGAAGATTTGCAGTTGGCCTTCCAGAGCCGTCCAGAGCACACAAAGTAGGTCTACACATCGTGGCAACCAATATTTCGAAAAAAGTGAATTGCGTAGTATTATAAAGAATACAACTTTCAGAATGAGCAAAACTGCTTGGTTTGACCAAAGTACAAAGAGGTGCGATTTATACCACATCGATCCATTTATTGAATTAAAAATTACGCTGGCATTAGATAGAATATCGGAAACTCTAATTGACCGATTGAGGCTAGGCACGGCATACACAAAAACATTTGTTTTTTTTTTTCTTTGCACAGACACGGCAGAGCTGAAAGTCCCGAATGCGAATGCGGATTGATAGATGAAGACGTATGTCACCTTCTCGTAGACTGTCCACATCACGAGACGCCGTCTTAAGTCCGAACAGTTGGCATTAGACCGCAGACCGTTTAACATGAAGAAACTTCTGGGTCCGTGGCCTACTCGAGTTTTACAGTCGCACGCTTTAAAAGCATCAACACGTTCTTTACAAGACAGCGGGATTGCTGATAAGTATTAAGAAATAACGAACTTTCATTTGTAACAAATGTACTTATTATGTACAGTATCACGTGACTCTCATCATGTGTGTGTTGTGAAATGAATGACGTGTCGACAATTATGTACACACGAGCGAATGCATCTTTATACGGACCAGACGTGTGCTCTACTGTTTTGTGCTGGTGGACCGAATATTATCGAGGGACATTATATCAGAGACTTCATTCATTGACTTTCGAACATTTACTTACCATTGTGTTCTGATATGTGCGTATAAGTGTAAGTGTGTCTTTGCATATCTCTGCCCGAGTTTTCTACTTTCCATGCACTGCTTTGTACGTTTTGCTTCAAGATACGTGTTCAAGTTTAACTCAACGGCCAAGGAGTAGCCGGCGCCATAATGGTGCGCCGACATCTCCTTACATATCATATCAATAAGAAAAAAAGATGCGCGCCAATGCCCATCTATTGTATTCCCTTCTCACGTGCCCCAATACCAAACTGCGCGTGCCATTTCTGTGGTGCAAGTGTGTTTAAGTAGTCGCAGTTTCATCTTTCACAATCATGAGGGTTCCCATATTGAAAGTATTCCTTCCCCGAACTTGTGGCAGGGACGCACGATGCGAAATTACAAAATGATCGCGCTTGAAAGCTTCATACAAATGCACTGTCGACCCGCCGAACATAGTCAGTAATCTAAAACAAAGCGGAAATAAACGGTGCGTCCGCTCATTCATTTAAGGTAAGTTTCCCACCACATTCCGAATGGAACGTACCACTCATTTGTGCCTAGCACAGGCGCATTTGTTCTTTCGAAGAGAACACAGTGTTCCGCTACACCGTGTGATTATGTAAACGTCAAGCCGAGCAGTGTCGTTTGCTGGCCGGCCTGGCTATGTTTCTTTCGGCGACGCGCAAACGGAGCACTCGGTGCGAAAACGGGAAATGCCCATACCTCGTGTCGACCGCCTTTCTTTACTGGATTTCGTACTTCTTTGTGCACTATATAAATCACCTGCGTGGTACCCCTGTCATGCGTACGCACAGTTTTGTTTTTTCCTTCACTCGGGCTGTCGATACTTTGCTTTCGGACAATAATTAGCATGCAGTCCGCCGCCACGCTTTTCTGCTTCTACAGCTATTGTCACATGCGTCTATATATTTCTCCCCTATCTTTTCTTGCATCAATGCTTCCGCACATTTTTCACCGCGCCACGCACTTTAAGCTACATTCACTCCTCCTACAGTCTCGAAACGGGCCTGCCCTGCGCTCTCAAGAAATAAATGCCCCAATTTCGTAAACAAATGAATGGCGTGGCAGAGAAGGAACTCTGCGCTGTCTGATGAATGTGGCTGTACCCTTCACATCGGGCGGCAGCTATCACCACCTAGCCATAATGCTGACCTAACAAACAGCTACATTTATCTTGTTTTTTTTCTCTCTTTAAATAGTGAAGTATAGGACCGCGGTGCTTTGCAGTGAATGGTTTAGTTTTCACTCTTGCCTTGACTTTAGCCACCAATAAGATAACCACCTTCTAGTTAATTCTACCCGCCTAAAGTCTATTTTGCCCTCCCCCGTCTCTAAACCCCGGTGCTTTTGAAAAACTCTGCGCCATCATTCTAAACTATAAGGTGAAGCCCTTTACATAGCATTATCAAGTGTTCGGCAGTTTCCTTCTCTCCGCATGCACTGCATACCGTGTATACCCCTTCATATTTGGCCCGACATGTCGGAGTTGCTCGGGCAAGCGCTGACGCGAGTTTCCTATTCTATCATTTCCCAAGAGCTGAACACACTCGAGTTCATGTTACCTTTTTTTGAGAGAAGCGGCCACCTTCCCCCTGTTTTTTTTTTTTTTTTTAATTACCACGCTCCTGGTTTTGTTTTCCCTCCATTACCGTACTTGTGGCACTTTTCTCCGCGCACTCGGTCTTCTCTAATTTACCTGTTCAACCTCCCCGAGCACACACGTCGAGCGCGGCACACCAACGCTCCTGCTAGCGGTGTTCAACAGAGAGAAGAGGATGGATTCGGAGCCGAATCTCTCAGCACAACCCCTATGCCGACGCAGACAATTTGGGTGGCTCTGAGAAGAGCCGTTGATTTGTCGTTGCTCGCTGTGGCCCACGACGCACGCCTACTTGGAGCTGGTGTACTTGGTGACGGCTTTTGTACCCTCGGACACCGCGTGCTTGGCCAGCTCTCCGGGCAGCAGCAGGCGCACCGCGGTCTGGATCTCCCGGCTCGTGATGGTCGAGCGCTTGTTGTAGTGAGCAAGGCGTGACGACTCGGCGGCGATACGCTCGAAGATGTCGTTCACGAAGCTGTTCATGATGGACATGGCCTTGCTGGAGACACCAGTGTCGGGGTGCACCTGCTTCAGCACCTTATAGATGTAGATGGAGAAGCTCTCCTTCCTGCGGCGCTTCTTCTTCTTCTTGTCCGTGGCGCGCACATTCTTCTGCGCCTTGCCGGCCTTCTTGACGGCTTTGCCAGACGGTTGGGGAGGCATGATTTCACACAACACGCACGCGAGACCAGAGTCGAATGCGCGTGTCCCCCCGTCTCGCCGCGCTTAAATATGAGCGAGGGGTGTTGACGAGATCAGCACAACGCGCGCGCCCCATTGGTTCGCACGGCTTCTCTCTCTCACACTCTCATCCGTTCCCCGCGAGCGGCGGCGCGCGATGGTGGCAACGGAAACCATTCGAGCACGGCTCTCATCTCAGAAGGCAGCAGCTTTCTTGTTTTCGGCAACCGGCGTCGTACCAAGCGAAAAGCAACACCATGTCCGGACGTGGCAAGGGCGGCAAGGCGAAAGGCAAGAGCAAGACCCGTTCTAGCCGCGCGGGGCTTCAGTTCCCCGTGGGCCGTATTCACCGCCTCCTACGCAAGGGAAACTACGCCGAGCGCGTCGGAGCTGGCGCTCCGGTCTACCTGGCTGCCGTACTCGAGTACCTGGCCGCCGAGGTGCTCGAGCTGGCGGGCAACGCCGCTCGTGACAACAAGAAGACCCGGATCATCCCCCGTCACTTGCAGCTCGCCATCCGCAACGACGAGGAGCTGAACAAACTGCTTTCCGGCGTCACCATCGCGCAGGGCGGTGTGTTGCCCAACATTCAAGCCGTGCTTCTTCCAAAGAAGACGGAGAAGAAGGCGTAAGCGAGCACCCCTTCCGCGCGCTCGCCGCATTCCCCAAACGGTCCTTCTAAGGACCACCCAAACAGGTGACGCGGCCGTGTTTCGCTTCGCAGTCACGATGGCTCTGTTCGTACCCTCAAGCGTGTTTGTTTTTCTATACTTTATATATATTTCCTCGCGACATCAGTTAGCCACAAGTGCGCGACGCCAAATGCTGCAAAGAGACAACCAAATCACGCAGCTCGGCACCGAAAAAGACAGAAAAGAGCATGTAAGCGTTGTCATTTCTCATTAAAAAAAAAAAAAAAAAGCTCCACACGTAACCGTCTATCCTTACGATGACACCTGAACGGGTCAGCACAGGGACAGAGTAAATTTAATACCTTTGAATAGAAAAACAAACGTAAGGTAAAAAAAAAAAAAGAGAGAGAGAGAGAGAGAACCCGCCGTTAGCGCATTCCATTTGGTGCTTCTAACACAATTTATTTCGTCTATCTTGCTAGGCAGCGCAGCCACTATTACACAGAACACACAACACAAGCGCTTAACTTCAACTAAACGTTTATTGCAAAAAAAAAAAAAAAATTGTCCAGAATATGGCACAAAAACTTGTTCAGCTTCAAAAGAAATGAAAGGAAATGACACGCGATGATTTCGAGTGTGTTAGTGCACTCTCTATCGCGCTCACGCGGAAAGAACTGTTTTTTGGATGGGGTGATAGAGAATAACAGACAGTAATGTGCGGGACTGGCACGTGTGCTTTTTGTTGTCTACCTTTTACTATTCTTTTTCTCTGTTCACCCCCTTTATAAACTCTGACGTTTGCAATGAAAGTTCAGTTGAAGTTAAGCGCTTGTGTTGTGAGGTCTGTGTAATAGTGGCTGCGCTTCCTAGCGAGATGGATCCTTACCAACTGGCCCGATACAATTGTTTATTTCGTCTCTCGGTAAAACTTCATCACCTCCTACGAGTGCACCCAAAAGTTGCGCCGGGGTCCAGCAGCCCAAGTCACCATGGCGTTACGCAAACAGAAGCCCTCAAAAACACCTTACAAGCGGCGGGCAAAAAGGTAAACACATAAATGAAATTGACACACCACAGGGTCGCAGCACGGCTGCTGCACACACACCGACTGAAGCTAGCCTACCTTTTCTCTGTCTACTCATAATGATACACACTTTTACCTTGAATTTGTCAAAGCTGAGCCATTTCTTCGTAATAACGACGCGCCGACGTTCCGTTCTTCCGCGCGCTAGACAACGGCAGCCACGTACGTACAAAACATGACAGCAAAAGAGGGTGCGGCCGGAGTACGTGGCCTGGAGTGGTCTCGTAGCCAAAGCAGACACGTTGGTGGTCCTGAGAAGGACCGTTTGTTGTTGCTTGCCTGTCGACCGAAGCGCAGGGAGCAGCCCAACTTAGGCGCGCTCACCGCGAATGCGCCGAGCCAGCTGGATGTCCTTTGGCATGATGGTGACGCGCTTAGCGTGGATGGCGCACAGGTTGGTGTCTTCGAAAAGACCAACGAGGTAGGCCTCGCTAGCTTCCTGTAGGGCCATCACGGCAGAACTCTGGAAACGGAGGTCCGTCTTGAAGTCCTGAGCGATTTCCCGCACCAGGCGCTGAAAGGGAAGCTTGCGGATCAGCAGTTCGGTCGACTTCTGGTATCGGCGAATTTCACGCAGGGCCACGGTTCCAGGCCTGTAACGGTGAGGTTTCTTCACCCCGCCTGTGGCAGGGGCACTCTTGCGAGCAGCCTTGGTAGCAAGCTGCTTACGCGGAGCCTTGCCTCCAGTACTCTTGCGCGCGGTTTGTTTAGTTCGGGCCATGCTGCGTGCGTCCGATCACCTCGACTGACGGAGCGAAACTGCGCTCCTGCCGGAGATCGGCAAAAGCGGCTTCGCCGCACGACCCATCTCTCTCCCTCCCATTGGCCGAAGCGTGAGAACCCGTCCGCGTGCGAGCGCGGAAGCGTACGCCAGGATGCTGGCTGGCGCTCATTTTCGGGCAACCGTGCAGTTCGCGGCTGCAAAGAGGTACACCGAAACGAAACCACTACCGCTGTACAATACAGCCTGCTGCGCATTTCTTTCGCCTTCCAGGCAACACATCAATCGACGCTGTAGCTCGTCGCTTCCCGAAGCGGCGCGACGGAGTGCGAGACGCCACCATTCACGCCAACAGCGCGCATCGCACTAGAGCGCCTCGCATCACCGAGGGCAAATGCGCACTGCCACGCCAAAAAAACTTGCTCCTTGCGTTGTCGCTTATTTGCGACCATTACGTAGATGGGCGAAGACGACGAGAGACCACCGGCAGTGTTGGTATATGCATACACGTCCGCGCAACGACAAGGAGTAAAACGCAACAAAACATTCTAACACAAACACCCCGTACATCCAACTGCCACTGAGCGCGCCTACTTGCTCAATCGCAGACAGTAACGGGACTCAATTTTATCTTCCTTTCCCTCTTAAGAATCACTCATACATACTTGCCAAACTACTAGGTGCGCTCAATGGCGGTTGGATGTACGGGGTGTTTGCGTTCGAATGTTTTGTTTCATTTTTACTCCTATTCCCTCGATATGTCGTCTCACTCTGGCTTCCCTCATGTCTCTTTCTCTACACTTTTATTCCCACCCTTTTAATCCCCCCTCACCCCCCATCCCTTGTGAGCTACCGCTGAGGTGTCGCATCCTGATGCAGACAGTTTCGGGGCTCACTTTCCTCTTCTTTTCCATCTTACACATCAGCAATCCCCCCCCCCCCCCCCCAACCTCTAAGTGCTAAATATGTGGCACAAAAAGCAGGAAATGGACTCAATGAAAGGGTGAAAAATAATAATCATAATAGAAACGAAGATCAACACGCGCCTCAAAAAGCCCCATTCACTCCTCTTTCACATTTTCACGAGAAAATGAAGGTACACACATGGAGAACAATTTTTGTTATAGGTAGGCTTGCCTGAGCAGAACCACTGTCGTGCGCCTTGGTTACACATTCGACACGCCTCGTCCTGTGCGGAGGTGGGTGGGAAACCAAGGGTGCACTTGAAAATGCAATGCTCGTGGGTTGGTGTCGCCATCTGACGGCAGGCTCACGCGAGCGCGCCTTGCTTTCGAATTTCCCGCGCTCGAACCTCTCGCGTTTACATCATGGGCTAGTCCCCCCCCCCCCCCCCTCTCGCGTGGGCGGCGAAGCCAGCCTCCCTAGAGTGACCACCTCTGCCGGCGAAATGGAAACACTTGTTGCGTAGCTGTCCGTCCAAGTAAAGCTTTCACAACTGCAGTGTTCGCAGCACCAGTACAGTACATGAGTGCCACTTCTATCAAGTGCAGCTTCCCTCAGCACGCTGCATGGGCAGCGCTTATTGTGTACTTGCTTCTGACTTGCGCAGAAATTCTGTTTAAACATCCCCTTCCACTTTTCTTTCTTTTTTTTTTGTATTTTGCAGCTCGGCAGCGCCAGGTGTGAAAAAAAAAAAACAAACAAAAATTATTAGGCGTGACAATGTACACAATGTGTTATTGAATGGGGCACTTCTGAGTGCACAGCGGGCGCGGTAAACACGACCAACCTGTCACAATCAATTTTTTCATTTGTAAGTACACATCCCTTCTTCGTCTGGGTGCCCCACGGTAGAACATAGTGCGTTTTTATTTATTTTGACACAACGTGACGCGATCGTGTAGTGGGCATTCCAAAGAAAAAAGCGAGTTCGTGCTTCCTGAGCATAGTCGTGTCTCCAAGAATGCAGTGACCAGGGTAGAACGCTGCGCTCGGCTTCTTCCTTCGCGCGATAAGGTAACTAGGCGACGTTCGCTTGACGGGCCCGTTTTAGCAGCTTGGCTTGCAGGAAGGAGAGGAAGAACTCGCAGATGCGGCGATTGATTCGTGCATGCAGACCCAGGAGAAAGACGACGACGCGAACGAAATGCGGTGAACGTGACAAGTACCCAGCGCGATCAAGCTACTACTACACGAGGTGCTGCTCACCTGAGCGATGACGCAATGATATTGCAAAGAGGGACGGACGGGTATGGCGAACCGCTGGGATCACACTGCCGAAGCATCAAGTGGGTAGCCCTGAAGAGGGCTGTTGTGTTCTCGTTGGCTGGCTGCAGGCGACGCCGCTGGCTTCTTAGCCTCCGAATCCGTACAGGGTGCGGCCCTGACGCTTGAGGGCGTACACGACGTCCATGGCTGTCACGGTCTTCCTTTTGGCGTGCTCGGTGTAAGTGACGGCATCGCGGATCACGTTCTCGAGGAACACCTTGAGAACGCCGCGAGTTTCCTCGTAGATGAGGCCAGAGATGCGCTTGACACCGCCACGGCGCGCCAGACGACGGATGGCCGGCTTGGTTATGCCCTGGATGTTGTCACGCAACACCTTTCGATGACGCTTGGCGCCACCCTTCCCCAGCCCTTTGCCACCTTTGCCACGGCCAGACATGACGGCTTCCGAAGTTTCTGCTTCTGCTTCGAAACGCGCCCGGAAAGCGAATGCTCGACACGATCGAGTCGCGGTGTCGGCGCCGGCCCGCGAGACTGAGGAGGAAGGCGAACGGCGCACGCCGGTTGGTCGGCGGCCAGCTCGTCTCTCTCTCCCTCTTTTCTTCGCGAGGAGCGCGTTGGCCGCGCAGGTTGCTGCACTGACTATTTTTCTGCACTACAAGATTGAATATACACGGCAAACATGCTTTCGTTTGTTTGTTTGTTTTTAATTCTTTTCTCGTTACTGTTGCTAAGTTTCTTGCCCATTCATTCACGCACCCTTCACTGCTGCAAAATGGCGTATCAGTCGTATCAGCTGCCCCAGCGGCAAGGAGACATCAAACCGAGTAAGCGACAATTCATGTACGCGTACGTACAAGCCCAGCGGATACAACGCGTTCGCTAAAAAACGTTTCATCGTGTCCACTGAACATGACACACGCAATATTTGTCAAAACTCACAGCTGCAACAGCTCACCTGTGTGCCGCACGTAAATAAACTGCACACTTAACACTTTGCGACTACTCGTCCCCGGCGTGTGCCCCCCCCCCTCTTTTTTTTTTTTCTTTTCTATGTTCTCGCTTTCTCTCTAATCACATCAATGCCTCATTTGCACGCACGAAACCCGTTTCACGGCGTCACTTTGACGCCATCCTTGTCGCCAAACCAAGGGACTAACACACGCGGTCCGGGCACGGCCTCATGGCCGGAAATTTCTAAACAAAGCGTGCTCGCGTTGTTGTGGACGCCGGCACGTGAAATTCGGCAAAGTAACAGCACCTTTGGCTGGCTACGCGTGTCTCAAATTTTACTGTGGCAGCTCCACTACATATCGCGATACGGCAGTTTCACCGAAGCCACGCAACGCGACCGCGCTCATTTCAGCATTCACGGGGACGGCAGAGAGTGAGAGCGCACCTCCTCTCGGGCGCGCCTCTCCTCCCGTAAACACGGACTGTCAAGCGGTCCGGTCGCAGCGAAGTTTCCCCATCTCCTTGCGGGGTGGTTCAACACCTGCCCGTTTCAAGTGCACGGTTGCACTGTGAGGAACCCTGCAAGGGTCACGCAATTACAGGCAAAACAGCCCTAACTCTAAAGCGCCTTACATAGGACGAGATTGGAGCGTAAAATGCACCACCCTTTATGCATTCTTTCTTCTTTACAGCGTTGGAAGAGTGTTCGTTCGCTGCATGTTTTACGCATGCGTACTTTCGCTTACATAATACCTTCGGAGGCTGACAACCTGTTAAGTAATCTATCAACGACTATCCGGACGGCATCAGCTGTGCAAAGAAGATTTGCAGTTGGCCTTCCAGAGCCGTCCAGAGCACACAAAGTAGGTCTACACATCGTGGCAACCAATATTTCGAAAAAAGTGAATTGCGTAGTATTATAAAGAATACAACTTTCAGAATGAGCAAAACTGCTTGGTTTGACCAAAGTACAAAGAGGTGCGATTTATACCACATCGATCCATTTATTGAATTAAAAATTACGCTGGCATTAGATAGAATATCGGAAACTCTAATTGACCGATTGAGGCTAGGCACGGCATACACAAAAACATTTGTTTTTTTTTTTTCTTTGCACAGACACGGCAGAGCTGAAAGTCCCGAATGCGAATGCGGATTGATAGATGAAGACGTATGTCACCTTCTCGTAGACTGTCCACATCACGAGACGCCGTCTTAAGTCCGAACAGTTGGCATTAGACCGCAGACCGTTTAACATGAAGAAACTTCTGGGTCCGTGGCCTACTCGAGTTTTACAGTCGCACGCTTTAAAAGCATCAACACGTTCTTTACAAGACAGCGGGATTGCTGATAAGTATTAAGAAATAACGAACTTTCATTTGTAACAAATGTACTTATTATGTACAGTATCACGTGACTCTCATCATGTGTGTGTTGTGAAATGAATGACGTGTCGACAATTATGTACACACGAGCGAATGCATCTTTATACGGACCAGACGTGTGCTCTACTGTTTTGTGCTGGTGGACCGAATATTATCGAGGGACATTATATCAGAGACTTCATTCATTGACTTTCGAACATTTACTTACCATTGTGTTCTGATATGTGCGTATAAGTGTAAGTGTGTCTTTGCATATCTCTGCCCGAGTTTTCTACTTTCCATGCACTGCTTTGTACGTTTTGCTTCAAGATACGTGTTCAAGTTTAACTCAACGGCCAAGGAGTAGCCGGCGCCATAATGGTGCGCCGACATCTCCTTACATATCATATCAATAAGAAAAAAAGATGCGCGCCAATGCCCATCTATTGTATTCCCTTCTCACGTGCCCCAATACCAAACTGCGCGTGCCATTTCTGTGGTGCAAGTGTGTTTAAGTAGTCGCAGTTTCATCTTTCACAATCATGAGGGTTCCCATATTGAAAGTATTCCTTCCCCGAACTTGTGGCAGGGACGCACGATGCGAAATTACAAAATGATCGCGCTTGAAAGCTTCATACAAATGCACTGTCGACCCGCCGAACATAGTCAGTAATCTAAAACAAAGCGGAAATAAACGGTGCGTCCGCTCATTCATTTAAGGTAAGTTTCCCACCACATTCCGAATGGAACGTACCACTCATTTGTGCCTAGCACAGGCGCATTTGTTCTTTCGAAGAGAACACAGTGTTCCGCTACACCGTGTGATTATGTAAACGTCAAGCCGAGCAGTGTCGTTTGCTGGCCGGCCTGGCTATGTTTCTTTCGGCGACGCGCAAACGGAGCACTCGGTGCGAAAACGGGAAATGCCCATACCTCGTGTCGACCGCCTTTCTTTACTGGATTTCGTACTTCTTTGTGCACTATATAAATCACCTGCGTGGTACCCCTGTCATGCGTACGCACAGTTTTGTTTTTTCCTTCACTCGGGCTGTCGATACTTTGCTTTCGGACAATAATTAGCATGCAGTCCGCCGCCACGCTTTTCTGCTTCTACAGCTATTGTCACATGCGTCTATATATTTCTCCCCTATCTTTTCTTGCATCAATGCTTCCGCACATTTTTCACCGCGCCACGCACTTTAAGCTACATTCACTCCTCCTACAGTCTCGAAACGGGCCTGCCCTGCGCTCTCAAGAAATAAATGCCCCAATTTCGTAAACAAATGAATGGCGTGGCAGAGAAGGAACTCTGCGCTGTCTGATGAATGTGGCTGTACCCTTCACATCGGGCGGCAGCTATCACCACCTAGCCATAATGCTGACCTAACAAACAGCTACATTTATCTTGTTTTTTTTCTCTCTTTAAATAGTGAAGTATAGGACCGCGGTGCTTTGCAGTGAATGGTTTAGTTTTCACTCTTGCCTTGACTTTAGCCACCAATAAGATAACCACCTTCTAGTTAATTCTACCCGCCTAAAGTCTATTTTGCCCTCCCCCGTCTCTAAACCCCGGTGCTTTTGAAAAACTCTGCGCCATCATTCTAAACTATAAGGTGAAGCCCTTTACATAGCATTATCAAGTGTTCGGCAGTTTCCTTCTCTCCGCATGCACTGCATACCGTGTATACCCCTTCATATTTGGCCCGACATGTCGGAGTTGCTCGGGCAAGCGCTGACGCGAGTTTCCTATTCTATCATTTCCCAAGAGCTGAACACACTCGAGTTCATGTTACCTTTTTTTGAGAGAAGCGGCCACCTTCCCCCTGTTTTTTTTTTTTTTTTTTAATTACCACGCTCCTGGTTTTGTTTTCCCTCCATTACCGTACTTGTGGCACTTTTCTCCGCGCACTCGGTCTTCTCTAATTTACCTGTTCAACCTCCCCGAGCACACACGTCGAGCGCGGCACACCAACGCTCCTGCTAGCGGTGTTCAACAGAGAGAAGAGGATGGATTCGGAGCCGAATCTCTCAGCACAACCCCTATGCCGACGCAGACAATTTGGGTGGCTCTGAGAAGAGCCGTTGATTTGTCGTTGCTCGCTGTGGCCCACGACGCACGCCTACTTGGAGCTGGTGTACTTGGTGACGGCTTTTGTACCCTCGGACACCGCGTGCTTGGCCAGCTCTCCGGGCAGCAGCAGGCGCACCGCGGTCTGGATCTCCCGGCTCGTGATGGTCGAGCGCTTGTTGTAGTGAGCAAGGCGTGACGACTCGGCGGCGATACGCTCGAAGATGTCGTTCACGAAGCTGTTCATGATGGACATGGCCTTGCTGGAGACACCAGTGTCGGGGTGCACCTGCTTCAGCACCTTATAGATGTAGATGGAGAAGCTCTCCTTCCTGCGGCGCTTCTTCTTCTTCTTGTCCGTGGCGCGCACATTCTTCTGCGCCTTGCCGGCCTTCTTGACGGCTTTGCCAGACGGTTGGGGAGGCATGATTTCACACAACACGCACGCGAGACCAGAGTCGAATGCGCGTGTCCCCCCGTCTCGCCGCGCTTAAATATGAGCGAGGGGTGTTGACGAGATCAGCACAACGCGCGCGCCCCATTGGTTCGCACGGCTTCTCTCTCTCACACTCTCATCCGTTCCCCGCGAGCGGCGGCGCGCGATGGTGGCAACGGAAACCATTCGAGCACGGCTCTCATCTCAGAAGGCAGCAGCTTTCTTGTTTTCGGCAACCGGCGTCGTACCAAGCGAAAAGCAACACCATGTCCGGACGTGGCAAGGGCGGCAAGGCGAAAGGCAAGAGCAAGACCCGTTCTAGCCGCGCGGGGCTTCAGTTCCCCGTGGGCCGTATTCACCGCCTCCTACGCAAGGGAAACTACGCCGAGCGCGTCGGAGCTGGCGCTCCGGTCTACCTGGCTGCCGTACTCGAGTACCTGGCCGCCGAGGTGCTCGAGCTGGCGGGCAACGCCGCTCGTGACAACAAGAAGACCCGGATCATCCCCCGTCACTTGCAGCTCGCCATCCGCAACGACGAGGAGCTGAACAAACTGCTTTCCGGCGTCACCATCGCGCAGGGCGGTGTGTTGCCCAACATTCAAGCCGTGCTTCTTCCAAAGAAGACGGAGAAGAAGGCGTAAGCGAGCACCCCTTCCGCGCGCTCGCCGCATTCCCCAAACGGTCCTTCTAAGGACCACCCAAACAGGTGACGCGGCCGTGTTTCGCTTCGCAGTCACGATGGCTCTGTTCGTACCCTCAAGCGTGTTTGTTTTTCTATACTTTATATATATTTCCTCGCGACATCAGTTAGCCACAAGTGCGCGACGCCAAATGCTGCAAAGAGACAACCAAATCACGCAGCTCGGCACCGAAAAAGACAGAAAAGAGCATGTAAGCGTTGTCATTTCTCATTAAAAAAAAAAAAAAAAAAGCTCCACACGTAACCGTCTATCCTTACGATGACACCTGAACGGGTCAGCACAGGGACAGAGTAAATTTAATACCTTTGAATAGAAAAACAAACGTAAGGTAAAAAAAAAAAAAGAGAGAGAGAGAGAGAGAACCCGCCGTTAGCGCATTCCATTTGGTGCTTCTAACACAATTTATTTCGTCTATCTTGCTAGGCAGCGCAGCCACTATTACACAGAACACACAACACAAGCGCTTAACTTCAACTAAACGTTTATTGCAAAAAAAAAAAAAAAAAATTGTCCAGAATATGGCACAAAAACTTGTTCAGCTTCAAAAGAAATGAAAGGAAATGACACGCGATGATTTCGAGTGTGTTAGTGCACTCTCTATCGCGCTCACGCGGAAAGAACTGTTTTTTGGATGGGGTGATAGAGAATAACAGACAGTAATGTGCGGGACTGGCACGTGTGCTTTTTGTTGTCTACCTTTTACTATTCTTTTTCTCTGTTCACCCCCTTTATAAACTCTGACGTTTGCAATGAAAGTTCAGTTGAAGTTAAGCGCTTGTGTTGTGAGGTCTGTGTAATAGTGGCTGCGCTTCCTAGCGAGATGGATCCTTACCAACTGGCCCGATACAATTGTTTATTTCGTCTCTCGGTAAAACTTCATCACCTCCTACGAGTGCACCCAAAAGTTGCGCCGGGGTCCAGCAGCCCAAGTCACCATGGCGTTACGCAAACAGAAGCCCTCAAAAACACCTTACAAGCGGCAGGCAAAAAGGTAAACACATAAATGAAATTGACACACCACAGGGTCGCAGCACGGCTGCTGCACACACACCGACTGAAGCTAGCCTACCTTTTCTCTGTCTACTCATAATGATACACACTTTTACCTTGAATTTGTCAAAGCTGAGCCATTTCTTCGTAATAACGACGCGCCGACGTTCCGTTCTTCCGCGCGCTAGACAACGGCAGCCACGTACGTACAAAACATGACAGCAAAAGAGGGTGCGGCCGGAGTACGTGGCCTGGAGTGGTCTCGTAGCCAAAGCAGACACGTTGGTGGTCCTGAGAAGGACCGTTTGTTGTTGCTTGCCTGTCGACCGAAGCGCAGGGAGCAGCCCAACTTAGGCGCGCTCACCGCGAATGCGCCGAGCCAGCTGGATGTCCTTTGGCATGATGGTGACGCGCTTAGCGTGGATGGCGCACAGGTTGGTGTCTTCGAAAAGACCAACGAGGTAGGCCTCGCTAGCTTCCTGTAGGGCCATCACGGCAGAACTCTGGAAACGGAGGTCCGTCTTGAAGTCCTGAGCGATTTCCCGCACCAGGCGCTGAAAGGGAAGCTTGCGGATCAGCAGTTCGGTCGACTTCTGGTATCGGCGAATTTCACGCAGGGCCACGGTTCCAGGCCTGTAACGGTGAGGTTTCTTCACCCCGCCTGTGGCAGGGGCACTCTTGCGAGCAGCCTTGGTAGCAAGCTGCTTACGCGGAGCCTTGCCTCCAGTACTCTTGCGCGCGGTTTGTTTAGTTCGGGCCATGCTGCGTGCGTCCGATCACCTCGACTGACGGAGCGAAACTGCGCTCCTGCCGGAGATCGGCAAAAGCGGCTTCGCCGCACGACCCATCTCTCTCCCTCCCATTGGCCGAAGCGTGAGAACCCGTCCGCGTGCGAGCGCGGAAGCGTACGCCAGGATGCTGGCTGGCGCTCATTTTCGGGCAACCGTGCAGTTCGCGGCTGCAAAGAGGTACACCGAAACGAAACCACTACCGCTGTACAATACAGCCTGCTGCGCATTTCTTTCGCCTTCCAGGCAACACATCAATCGACGCTGTAGCTCGTCGCTTCCCGAAGCGGCGCGACGGAGTGCGAGACGCCACCATTCACGCCAACAGCGCGCATCGCACTAGAGCGCCTCGCATCACCGAGGGCAAATGCGCACTGCCACGCCAAAAAAACTTGCTCCTTGCGTTGTCGCTTATTTGCGACCATTACGTAGATGGGCGAAGACGACGAGAGACCACCGGCAGTGTTGGTATATGCATACACGTCCGCGCAACGACAAGGAGTAAAACGCAACAAAACATTCTAACACAAACACCCCGTACATCCAACTGCCACTGAGCGCGCCTACTTGCTCAATCGCAGACAGTAACGGGACTCAATTTTATCTTCCTTTCCCTCTTAAGAATCACTCATACATACTTGCCAAACTACTAGGTGCGCTCAATGGCGGTTGGATGTACGGGGTGTTTGCGTTCGAATGTTTTGTTTCATTTTTACTCCTATTCCCTCGATATGTCGTCTCACTCTGGCTTCCCTCATGTCTCTTTCTCTACACTTTTATTCCCACCCTTTTAATCCCCCCTCACCCCCCATCCCTTGTGAGCTACCGCTGAGGTGTCGCATCCTGATGCAGACAGTTTCGGGGCTCACTTTCCTCTTCTTTTCCATCTTACACATCAGCAATCCCCCCCCCCCCCCCCAACCTCTAAGTGCTAAATATGTGGCACAAAAAGCAGGAAATGGACTCAATGAAAGGGTGAAAAATAATAATCATAATAGAAACGAAGATCAACACGCGCCTCAAAAAGCCCCATTCACTCCTCTTTCACATTTTCACGAGAAAATGAAGGTACACACATGGAGAACAATTTTTGTTATAGGTAGGCTTGCCTGAGCAGAACCACTGTCGTGCGCCTTGGTTACACATTCGACACGCCTCGTCCTGTGCGGAGGTGGGTGGGAAACCAAGGGTGCACTTGAAAATGCAATGCTCGTGGGTTGGTGTCGCCATCTGACGGCAGGCTCACGCGAGCGCGCCTTGCTTTCGAATTTCCCGCGCTCGAACCTCTCGCGTTTACATCATGGGCTAGTCCCCCCCCCCCCCCCCTCTCGCGTGGGCGGCGAAGCCAGCCTCCCTAGAGTGACCACCTCTGCCGGCGAAATGGAAACACTTGTTGCGTAGCTGTCCGTCCAAGTAAAGCTTTCACAACTGCAGTGTTCGCAGCACCAGTACAGTACATGAGTGCCACTTCTATCAAGTGCAGCTTCCCTCAGCACGCTGCATGGGCAGCGCTTATTGTGTACTTGCTTCTGACTTGCGCAGAAATTCTGTTTAAACATCCCCTTCCACTTTTCTTTCTTTTTTTTTTGTATTTTGCAGCTCGGCAGCGCCAGGTGTGAAAAAAAAAAAACAAACAAAAATTATTAGGCGTGACAATGTACACAATGTGTTATTGAATGGGGCACTTCTGAGTGCACAGCGGGCGCGGTAAACACGACCAACCTGTCACAATCAATTTTTTCATTTGTAAGTACACATCCCTTCTTCGTCTGGGTGCCCCACGGTAGAACATAGTGCGTTTTTATTTATTTTGACACAACGTGACGCGATCGTGTAGTGGGCATTCCAAAGAAAAAAGCGAGTTCGTGCTTCCTGAGCATAGTCGTGTCTCCAAGAATGCAGTGACCAGGGTAGAACGCTGCGCTCGGCTTCTTCCTTCGCGCGATAAGGTAACTAGGCGACGTTCGCTTGACGGGCCCGTTTTAGCAGCTTGGCTTGCAGGAAGGAGAGGAAGAACTCGCAGATGCGGCGATTGATTCGTGCATGCAGACCCAGGAGAAAGACGACGACGCGAACGAAATGCGGTGAACGTGACAAGTACCCAGCGCGATCAAGCTACTACTACACGAGGTGCTGCTCACCTGAGCGATGACGCAATGATATTGCAAAGAGGGACGGACGGGTATGGCGAACCGCTGGGATCACACTGCCGAAGCATCAAGTGGGTAGCCCTGAAGAGGGCTGTTGTGTTCTCGTTGGCTGGCTGCAGGCGACGCCGCTGGCTTCTTAGCCTCCGAATCCGTACAGGGTGCGGCCCTGACGCTTGAGGGCGTACACGACGTCCATGGCTGTCACGGTCTTCCTTTTGGCGTGCTCGGTGTAAGTGACGGCATCGCGGATCACGTTCTCGAGGAACACCTTGAGAACGCCGCGAGTTTCCTCGTAGATGAGGCCAGAGATGCGCTTGACACCGCCACGGCGCGCCAGACGACGGATGGCCGGCTTGGTTATGCCCTGGATGTTGTCACGCAACACCTTTCGATGACGCTTGGCGCCACCCTTCCCCAGCCCTTTGCCACCTTTGCCACGGCCAGACATGACGGCTTCCGAAGTTTCTGCTTCTGCTTCGAAACGCGCCCGGAAAGCGAATGGTGGTGGTAGTGGTTACAATGAAGAGGAAAAAGGCACCTAATTTCTGTCTGCCTTCAGGCGACACGGCGCAGTGCCTTATAGGGGTGGGGGGAAGGAGGGATAAAAAGAATAGAAGGAAAGTAGAAGCAGAAGAAGACAGCCAACGAGAGGAAAAAGAAGGAGATAGGAAAGTGGGGATCCGGTCGAAGCAGTCCAAGGGCGGGGTGCCACAATGCGAGAGCTACACGGCATCAGGAGACCGCGGAGGGCGAACCAGTCGGCGGGAGCTACGCTGAAGTCGGAGATCGCGAGGGCACAACCGTCCAGCTTGAAATCCTGCGAGCGAATCCCAAAGCGAATGCTCGACACGATCGAGTCGCGGTGTCGGCGCCGGCCCGCGAGACTGAGGAGGAAGGCGAACGGCGCACGCCGGTTGGTCGGCGGCCAGCTCGTCTCTCTCTCCCTCTTTTCTTCGCGAGGAGCGCGTTGGCCGCGCAGGTTGCTGCACTGACTATTTTTCTGCACTACAAGATTGAATATACACGGCAAACATGCTTTCGTTTGTTTGTTTGTTTTTAATTCTTTTCTCGTTACTGTTGCTAAGTTTCTTGCCCATTCATTCACGCACCCTTCACTGCTGCAAAATGGCGTATCAGTCGTATCAGCTGCCCCAGCGGCAAGGAGACATCAAACCGAGTAAGCGACAATTCATGTACGCGTACGTACAAGCCCAGCGGATACAACGCGTTCGCTAAAAAACGTTTCATCGTGTCCACTGAACATGACACACGCAATATTTGTCAAAACTCACAGCTGCAACAGCTCACCTGTGTGCCGCACGTAAATAAACTGCACACTTAACACTTTGCGACTACTCGTCCCCGGCGTGTGCCCCCCCCCTCTTTTTTTTTTTTCTTTTCTATGTTCTCGCTTTCTCTCTAATCACATCAATGCCTCATTTGCACGCACGAAACCCGTTTCACGGCGTCACTTTGACGCCATCCTTGTCGCCAAACCAAGGGACTAACACACGCGGTCCGGGCACGGCCTCATGGCCGGAAATTTCTAAACAAAGCGTGCTCGCGTTGTTGTGGACGCCGGCACGTGAAATTCGGCAAAGTAACAGCACCTTTGGCTGGCTACGCGTGTCTCAAATTTTACTGTGGCAGCTCCACTACATATCGCGATACGGCAGTTTCACCGAAGCCACGCAACGCGACCGCGCTCATTTCAGCATTCACGGGGACGGCAGAGAGTGAGAGCGCACCTCCTCTCGGGCGCGCCTCTCCTCCCGTAAACACGGACTGTCAAGCGGTCCGGTCGCAGCGAAGTTTCCCCATCTCCTTGCGGGGTGGTTCAACACCTGCCCGTTTCAAGTGCACGGTTGCACTGTGAGGAACCCTGCAAGGGTCACGCAATTACAGGCAAAACAGCCCTAACTCTAAAGCGCCTTACATAGGACGAGATTGGAGCGTAAAATGCACCACCCTTTATGCATTCTTTCTTCTTTACAGCGTTGGAAGAGTGTTCGTTCGCTGCATGTTTTACGCATGCGTACTTTCGCTTACATAATACCTTCGGAGGCTGACAACCTGTTAAGTAATCTATCAACGACTATCCGGACGGCATCAGCTGTGCAAAGAAGATTTGCAGTTGGCCTTCCAGAGCCGTCCAGAGCACACAAAGTAGGTCTACACATCGTGGCAACCAATATTTCGAAAAAAGTGAATTGCGTAGTATTATAAAGAATACAACTTTCAGAATGAGCAAAACTGCTTGGTTTGACCAAAGTACAAAGAGGTGCGATTTATACCACATCGATCCATTTATTGAATTAAAAATTACGCTGGCATTAGATAGAATATCGGAAACTCTAATTGACCGATTGAGGCTAGGCACGGCATACACAAAAACATTTGTTTTTTTTTTTTTCTTTGCACAGACACAGCAGAGCTGAAAGTCCCGAATGCGAATGCGGATTGATAGATGAAGACGTATGTCACCTTCTCGTAGACTGTCCACATCACGAGACGCCGTCTTAAGTCCGAACAGTTGGCATTAGACCGCAGACCGTTTAACATGAAGAAACTTCTGGGTCCGTGGCCTACTCGAGTTTTACAGTCGCACGCTTTAAAAGCATCAACACGTTCTTTACAAGACAGCGGGATTGCTGATAAGTATTAAGAAATAACGAACTTTCATTTGTAACAAATGTACTTATTATGTACAGTATCACGTGACTCTCATCATGTGTGTGTTGTGAAATGAATGACGTGTCGACAATTATGTACACACGAGCGAATGCATCTTTATACGGACCAGACGTGTGCTCTACTGTTTTGTGCTGGTGGACCGAATATTATCGAGGGACATTATATCAGAGACTTCATTCATTGACTTTCGAACATTTACTTACCATTGTGTTTGTGTTCTGATATGTGCGTATAAGTGTAAGTGTGTCTTTGCATATCTCTGCCCGAGTTTTCTACTTTCCATGCACTGCTTTGTACGTTTTGCTTCAAGATACGTGTTCAAGTTTAACTCAACGGCCAAGGAGTAGCCGGCGCCATAATGGTGCGCCGACATCTCCTTACATATCATATCAATAAGAAAAAAAGATGCGCGCCAATGCCCATCTATTGTATTCCCTTCTCACGTGCCCCAATACCAAACTGCGCGTGCCATTTCTGTGGTGCAAGTGTGTTTAAGTAGTCGCAGTTTCATCTTTCACAATCATGAGGGTTCCCATATTGAAAGTATTCCTTCCCCGAACTTGTGGCAGGGACGCACGATGCGAAATTACAAAATGATCGCGCTTGAAAGCTTCATACAAATGCACTGTCGACCCGCCGAACATAGTCAGTAATCTAAAACAAAGCGGAAATAAACGGTGCGTCCGCTCATTCATTTAAGGTAAGTTTCCCACCACATTCCGAATGGAACGTACCACTCATTTGTGCCTAGCACAGGCGCATTTGTTCTTTCGAAGAGAACACAGTGTTCCGCTACACCGTGTGATTATGTAAACGTCAAGCCGAGCAGTGTCGTTTGCTGGCCGGCCTGGCTATGTTTCTTTCGGCGACGCGCAAACGGAGCACTCGGTGCGAAAACGGGAAATGCCCATACCTCGTGTCGACCGCCTTTCTTTACTGGATTTCGTACTTCTTTGTGCACTATATAAATCACCTGCGTGGTACCCCTGTCATGCGTACGCACAGTTTTGTTTTTTCCTTCACTCAGGCTGTCGATACTTTGCTTTCGGACAATAATTAGCATGCAGTCCGCCGCCACGCTTTTCTGCTTCTACAGCTATTGTCACATGCGTCTATATATTTCTCCCCTATCTTTTCTTGCATCAATGCTTCCGCACATTTTTCACCGCGCCACGCACTTTAAGCTACATTCACTCCTCCTACAGTCTCGAAACGGGCCTGCCCTGCGCTCTCAAGAAATAAATGCCCCAATTTCGTAAACAAATGAATGGCGTGGCAGAGAAGGAACTCTGCGCTGTCTGATGAATGTGGCTGTACCCTTCACATCGGGCGGCAGCTATCACCACCTAGCCATAATGCTGACCTAACAAACAGCTACATTTATCTTGTTTTTTTTCTCTCTTTAAATAGTGAAGTATAGGACCGCGGTGCTTTGCAGTGAATGGTTTAGTTTTCACTCTTGCCTTGACTTTAGCCACCAATAAGATAACCACCTTCTAGTTAATTCTACCCGCCTAAAGTCTATTTTGCCCTCCCCCGTCTCTAAACCCCGGTGCTTTTGAAAAACTCTGCGCCATCATTCTAAACTATAAGGTGAAGCCCTTTACATAGCATTATCAAGTGTTCGGCAGTTTCCTTCTCTCCGCATGCACTGCATACCGTGTATACCCCTTCATATTTGGCCCGACATGTCGGAGTTGCTCGGGCAAGCGCTGACGCGAGTTTCCTATTCTATCATTTCCCAAGAGCTGAACACACTCGAGTTCATGTTACCTTTTTTTGAGAGAAGCGGCCACCTTCCCCCTGTTTTTTTTTTTTTTTTTTTTAATTACCACGCTCCTGGTTTTGTTTTCCCTCCATTACCGTACTTGTGGCACTTTTCTCCGCGCACTCGGTCTTCTCTAATTTACCTGTTCAACCTCCCCGAGCACACACGTCGAGCGCGGCACACCAACGCTCCTGCTAGCGGTGTTCAACAGAGAGAAGAGGATGGATTCGGAGCCGAATCTCTCAGCACAACCCCTATGCCGACGCAGACAATTTGGGTGGCTCTGAGAAGAGCCGTTGATTTGTCGTTGCTCGCTGTGGCCCACGACGCACGCCTACTTGGAGCTGGTGTACTTGGTGACGGCTTTTGTACCCTCGGACACCGCGTGCTTGGCCAGCTCTCCGGGCAGCAGCAGGCGCACCGCGGTCTGGATCTCCCGGCTCGTGATGGTCGAGCGCTTGTTGTAGTGAGCAAGGCGTGACGACTCGGCGGCGATACGCTCGAAGATGTCGTTCACGAAGCTGTTCATGATGGACATGGCCTTGCTGGAGACACCAGTGTCGGGGTGCACCTGCTTCAGCACCTTATAGATGTAGATGGAGAAGCTCTCCTTCCTGCGGCGCTTCTTCTTCTTCTTGTCCGTGGCGCGCACATTCTTCTGCGCCTTGCCGGCCTTCTTGACGGCTTTGCCAGACGGTTGGGGAGGCATGATTTCACACAACACGCACGCGAGACCAGAGTCGAATGCGCGTGTCCCCCCGTCTCGCCGCGCTTAAATATGAGCGAGGGGTGTTGACGAGATCAGCACAACGCGCGCGCCCCATTGGTTCGCACGGCTTCTCTCTCTCACACTCTCATCCGTTCCCCGCGAGCGGCGGCGCGCGATGGTGGCAACGGAAACCATTCGAGGATTCGCTCGCAGGATTTCAAGCTGGACGGTTGTGCCCTCGCGATCTCCGACTTCAGCGTAGCTCCCGCCGACTGGTTCGCCCTCCGCGGTCTCCTGATGCCGTGTAGCTCTCGCATTGTGGCACCCCGCCCTTGGACTGCTTCGACCGGATCCCCACTTTCCTATCTCCTTCTTTTTCCTCTCGTTGGCTGTCTTCTTCTGCTTCTACTTTCCTTCTATTCTTTTTATCCCTCCTTCCCCCCACCCCTATAAGGCACTGCGCCGTGTCGCCTGAAGGCAGACAGAAATTAGGTGCCTTTTTCCTCTTCATTGTAACCACTACCACCACCAACCATTCGAGCACGGCTCTCATCTCAGAAGGCAGAAGCTTTCTTGTTTTCGGCAACCGGCGTCGTACCAAGCGAAAAGCAACACCATGTCCGGACGTGGCAAGGGCGGCAAGGCGAAAGGCAAGAGCAAGACCCGTTCTAGCCGCGCGGGGCTTCAGTTCCCCGTGGGCCGTATTCACCGCCTCCTACGCAAGGGAAACTACGCCGAGCGCGTCGGAGCTGGCGCTCCGGTCTACCTGGCTGCCGTACTCGAGTACCTGGCCGCCGAGGTGCTCGAGCTGGCGGGCAACGCCGCTCGTGACAACAAGAAGACCCGGATCATCCCCCGTCACTTGCAGCTCGCCATCCGCAACGACGAGGAGCTGAACAAACTGCTTTCCGGCGTCACCATCGCGCAGGGCGGTGTGTTGCCCAACATTCAAGCCGTGCTTCTTCCAAAGAAGACGGAGAAGAAGGCGTAAGCGAGCACCCCTTCCGCGCGCTCGCCGCATTCCCCAAACGGTCCTTCTAAGGACCACCCAAACAGGTGACGCGGCCGTGTTTCGCTTCGCAGTCACGATGGCTCTGTTCGTACCCTCAAGCGTGTTTGTTTTTCTATACTTTATATATATTTCCTCGCGACATCAGTTAGCCACAAGTGCGCGACGCCAAATGCTGCAAAGAGACAACCAAATCACGCAGCTCGGCACCGAAAAAGACAGAAAAGAGCATGTAAGCGTTGTCATTTCTCATTAAAAAAAAAAAAAAAAGCTCCACACGTAACCGTCTATCCTTACGATGACACCTGAACGGGTCAGCACAGGGACAGAGTAAATTTAATACCTTTGAATAGAAAAACAAACGTAAGGTAAAAAAAAAAAGAGAGAGAGAGAGAGAGAACCCGCCGTTAGCGCATTCCATTTGGTGCTTCTAACACAATTTATTTCGTCTATCTTGCTAGGCAGCGCAGCCACTATTACACAGAACACACAACACAAGCGCTTAACTTCAACTAAACGTTTATTGCAAAAAAAAAAAAAAAATTGTCCAGAATATGGCACAAAAACTTGTTCAGCTTCAAAAGAAATGAAAGGAAATGACACGCGATGATTTCGAGTGTGTTAGTGCACTCTCTATCGCGCTCACGCGGAAAGAACTGTTTTTTGGATGGGGTGATAGAGAATAACAGACAGTAATGTGCGGGACTGGCACGTGTGCTTTTTGTTGTCTACCTTTTACTATTCTTTTTCTCTGTTCACCCCCTTTATAAACTCTGACGTTTGCAATGAAAGTTCAGTTGAAGTTAAGCGCTTGTGTTGTGAGGTCTGTGTAATAGTGGCTGCGCTTCCTAGCGAGATGGATCCTTACCAACTGGCCCGATACAATTGTTTATTTCGTCTCTCGGTAAAACTTCATCACCTCCTACGAGTGCACCCAAAAGTTGCGCCGGGGTCCAGCAGCCCAAGTCACCATGGCGTTACGCAAACAGAAGCCCTCAAAAACACCTTACAAGCGGCGGGCAAAAAGGTAAACACATAAATGAAATTGACACACCACAGGGTCGCAGCACGGCTGCTGCACACACACCGACTGAAGCTAGCCTACCTTTTCTCTGTCTACTCATAATGATACACACTTTTACCTTGAATTTGTCAAAGCTGAGCCATTTCTTCGTAATAACGACGCGCCGACGTTCCGTTCTTCCGCGCGCTAGACAACGGCAGCCACGTACGTACAAAACATGACAGCAAAAGAGGGTGCGGCCGGAGTACGTGGCCTGGAGTGGTCTCGTAGCCAAAGCAGACACGTTGGTGGTCCTGAGAAGGACCGTTTGTTGTTGCTTGCCTGTCGACCGAAGCGCAGGGAGCAGCCCAACTTAGGCGCGCTCACCGCGAATGCGCCGAGCCAGCTGGATGTCCTTTGGCATGATGGTGACGCGCTTAGCGTGGATGGCGCACAGGTTGGTGTCTTCGAAAAGACCAACGAGGTAGGCCTCGCTAGCTTCCTGTAGGGCCATCACGGCAGAACTCTGGAAACGGAGGTCCGTCTTGAAGTCCTGAGCGATTTCCCGCACCAGGCGCTGAAAGGGAAGCTTGCGGATCAGCAGTTCGGTCGACTTCTGGTATCGGCGAATTTCACGCAGGGCCACGGTTCCAGGCCTGTAACGGTGAGGTTTCTTCACCCCGCCTGTGGCAGGGGCACTCTTGCGAGCAGCCTTGGTAGCAAGCTGCTTACGCGGAGCCTTGCCTCCAGTACTCTTGCGCGCGGTTTGTTTAGTTCGGGCCATGCTGCGTGCGTCCGATCACCTCGACTGACGGAGCGAAACTGCGCTCCTGCCGGAGATCGGCAAAAGCGGCTTCGCCGCACGACCCATCTCTCTCCCTCCCATTGGCCGAAGCGTGAGAACCCGTCCGCGTGCGAGCGCGGAAGCGTACGCCAGGATGCTGGCTGGCGCTCATTTTCGGGCAACCGTGCAGTTCGCGGCTGCAAAGAGGTACACCGAAACGAAACCACTACCGCTGTACAATACAGCCTGCTGCGCATTTCTTTCGCCTTCCAGGCAACACATCAATCGACGCTGTAGCTCGTCGCTTCCCGAAGCGGCGCGACGGAGTGCGAGACGCCACCATTCACGCCAAAAGCGCGCATCGCACTAGAGCGCCTCGCATCACCGAGGGCAAATGCGCACTGCCACGCCAAAAAAACTTGCTCCTTGCGTTGTCGCTTATTTGCGACCATTACGTAGATGGGCGAAGACGACGAGAGACCACCGGCAGTGTTGGTATATGCATACACGTCCGCGCAACGACAAGGAGTAAAACGCAACAAAACATTCTAACACAAACACCCCGTACATCCAACTGCCACTGAGCGCGCCTACTTGCTCAATCGCAGACAGTAACGGGACTCAATTTTATCTTCCTTTCCCTCTTAAGAATCACTCATACATACTTGCCAAACTACTAGGTGCGCTCAATGGCGGTTGGATGTACGGGGTGTTTGCGTTCGAATGTTTTGTTTCATTTTTACTCCTATTCCCTCGATATGTCGTCTCACTCTGGCTTCCCTCATGTCTCTTTCTCTACACTTTTATTCCCACCCTTTTAATCCCCCCTCACCCCCCATCCCTTGTGAGCTACCGCTGAGGTGTCGCATCCTGATGCAGACAGTTTCGGGGCTCACTTTCCTCTTCTTTTCCATCTTACACATCAGCAATCCCCCCCCCCCCAACCTCTAAGTGCTAAATATGTGGCACAAAAAGCAGGAAATGGACTCAATGAAAGGGTGAAAAATAATAATCATAATAGAAACGAAGATCAACACGCGCCTCAAAAAGCCCCATTCACTCCTCTTTCACATTTTCACGAGAAAATGAAGGTACACACATGGAGAACAATTTTTGTTATAGGTAGGCTTTGCCTGAGCAGAACCACTGTCGTGCGCCTTGGTTACACATTCGACACGCCTCGTCCTGTGCGGAGGTGGGTGGGAAACCAAGGGTGCACTTGAAAATGCAATGCTCGTGGGTTGGTGTCGCCATCTGACGGCAGGCTCACGCGAGCGCGCCTTGCTTTCGAATTTCCCGCGCTCGAACCTCTCGCGTTTACATCATGGGCTAGTCCCCCCCCCCCCCCCTCTCGCGTGGGCGGCGAAGCCAGCCTCCCTAGAGTGACCACCTCTGCCGGCGAAATGGAAACACTTGTTGCGTAGCTGTCCGTCCAAGTAAAGCTTTCACAACTGCAGTGTTCGCAGCACCAGTACAGTACATGAGTGCCACTTCTATCAAGTGCAGCTTCCCTCAGCACGCTGCATGGGCAGCGCTTATTGTGTACTTGCTTCTGACTTGCGCAGAAATTCTGTTTAAACATCCCCTTCCACTTTTCTTTCTTTTTTTTTTGTATTTTGCAGCTCGGCAGCGCCAGGTGTGAAAAAAAAAACAAACAAAAATTATTAGGCGTGACAATGTACACAATGTGTTATTGAATGGGGCACTTCTGAGTGCACAGCGGGCGCGGTAAACACGACCAACCTGTCACAATCAATTTTTTCATTTGTAAGTACACATCCCTTCTTCGTCTGGGTGCCCCACGGTAGAACATAGTGCGTTTTTATTTATTTTGACACAACGTGACGCGATCGTGTAGTGGGCATTCCAAAGAAAAAAGCGAGTTCGTGCTTCCTGAGCATAGTCGTGTCTCCAAGAATGCAGTGACCAGGGTAGAACGCTGCGCTCGGCTTCTTCCTTCGCGCGATAAGGTAACTAGGCGACGTTCGCTTGACGGGCCCGTTTTAGCAGCTTGGCTTGCAGGAAGGAGAGGAAGAACTCGCAGATGCGGCGATTGATTCGTGCATGCAGACCCAGGAGAAAGACGACGACGCGAACGAAATGCGGTGAACGTGACAAGTACCCAGCGCGATCAAGCTACTACTACACGAGGTGCTGCTCACCTGAGCGATGACGCAATGATATTGCAAAGAGGGACGGACGGGTATGGCGAACCGCTGGGATCACACTGCCGAAGCATCAAGTGGGTAGCCCTGAAGAGGGCTGTTGTGTTCTCGTTGGCTGGCTGCAGGCGACGCCGCTGGCTTCTTAGCCTCCGAATCCGTACAGGGTGCGGCCCTGACGCTTGAGGGCGTACACGACGTCCATGGCTGTCACGGTCTTCCTTTTGGCGTGCTCGGTGTAAGTGACGGCATCGCGGATCACGTTCTCGAGGAACACCTTGAGAACGCCGCGAGTTTCCTCGTAGATGAGGCCAGAGATGCGCTTGACACCGCCACGGCGCGCCAGACGACGGATGGCCGGCTTGGTTATGCCCTGGATGTTGTCACGCAACACCTTTCGATGACGCTTGGCGCCACCCTTCCCCAGCCCTTTGCCACCTTTGCCACGGCCAGACATGACGGCTTCCGAAGTTTCTGCTTCTGCTTCGAAACGCGCCCGGAAAGCGAATGGTGGTGGTGGTAGTGGTTACAATGAAGAGGAAAAAGGCACCTAATTTCTGTCTGCCTTCAGGCGACACGGCGCAGTGCCTTATAGGGGTGGGGTGAAGGAGGGATAAAAAGGATAGAAGGAAAGTAGAAGCAGAAGAAGACAGCCAACGAGAGGAAAAAGAAGGAGATAGGAAAGTGGGGATCCGGTCGAAGCAGTCCAAGGGCGGGGTGCCACAATGCGAGAGCTACACGGCGTCAGGAGACCGCGGAGGGCGAACCAGTCGGCGGGAGCTACGCTGAAGTCGGAGATCGCGAGGGCACAACCGTCCAGCTTGAAATCCTGCGAGCGACACGATCGAGTCGCGGTGTCGGCGCCGGCCCGCGAGACTGAGGAGGAAGGCGAACGGCGCACGCCGGTTGGTCGGCGGCCAGCTCGTCTCTCTCTCCCTCTTTTCTTCGCGAGGAGCGCGTTGGCCGCGCAGGTTGCTGCACTGACTATTTTTCTGCACTACAAGATTGAATATACACGGCAAACATGCTTTCGTTTGTTTGTTTGTTTTTAATTCTTTTCTCGTTACTGTTGCTAAGTTTCTTGCCCATTCATTCACGCACCCTTCACTGCTGCAAAATGGCGTATCAGTCGTATCAGCTGCCCCAGCGGCAAGGAGACATCAAACCGAGTAAGCGACAATTCATGTACGCGTACGTACAAGCCCAGCGGATACAACGCGTTCGCTAAAAAACGTTTCATCGTGTCCACTGAACATGACACACGCAATATTTGTCAAAACTCACAGCTGCAACAGCTCACCTGTGTGCCGCACGTAAATAAACTGCACACTTAACACTTTGCGACTACTCGTCCCCGGCGTGTGCCCCCCCCCCCCTCTTTTTTTTTTTCTTTTCTATGTTCTCGCTTTCTCTCTAATCACATCAATGCCTCATTTGCACGCACGAAACCCGTTTCACGGCGTCACTTTGACGCCATCCTTGTCGCCAAACCAAGGGACTAACACACGCGGTCCGGGCACGGCCTCATGGCCGGAAATTTCTAAACAAAGCGTGCTCGCGTTGTTGTGGACGCCGGCACGTGAAATTCGGCAAAGTAACAGCACCTTTGGCTGGCTACGCGTGTCTCAAATTTTACTGTGGCAGCTCCACTACATATCGCGATACGGCAGTTTCACCGAAGCCACGCAACGCGACCGCGCTCATTTCAGCATTCACGGGGACGGCAGAGAGTGAGAGCGCACCTCCTCTCGGGCGCGCCTCTCCTCCCGTAAACACGGACTGTCAAGCGGTCCGGTCGCAGCGAAGTTTCCCCATCTCCTTGCGGGGTGGTTCAACACCTGCCCGTTTCAAGTGCACGGTTGCACTGTGAGGAACCCTGCAAGGGTCACGCAATTACAGGCAAAACAGCCCTAACTCTAAAGCGCCTTACATAGGACGAGATTGGAGCGTAAAATGCACCACCCTTTATGCATTCTTTCTTCTTTACAGCGTTGGAAGAGTGTTCGTTCGCTGCATGTTTTACGCATGCGTACTTTCGCTTACATAATACCTTCGGAGGCTGACAACCTGTTAAGTAATCTATCAACGACTATCCGGACGGCATCAGCTGTGCAAAGAAGATTTGCAGTTGGCCTTCCAGAGCCGTCCAGAGCACACAAAGTAGGTCTACACATCGTGGCAACCAATATTTCGAAAAAAGTGAATTGCGTAGTATTATAAAGAATACAACTTTCAGAATGAGCAAAACTGCTTGGTTTGACCAAAGTACAAAGAGGTGCGATTTATACCACATCGATCCATTTATTGAATTAAAAATTACGCTGGCATTAGATAGAATATCGGAAACTCTAATTGACCGATTGAGGCTAGGCACGGCATACACAAAAACATTTGTTTTTTTTTTTTCTTTGCACAGACACGGCAGAGCTGAAAGTCCCGAATGCGAATGCGGATTGATAGATGAAGACGTATGTCACCTTCTCGTAGACTGTCCACATCACGAGACGCCGTCTTAAGTCCGAACAGTTGGCATTAGACCGCAGACCGTTTAACATGAAGAAACTTCTGGGTCCGTGGCCTACTCGAGTTTTACAGTCGCACGCTTTAAAAGCATCAACACGTTCTTTACAAGACAGCGGGATTGCTGATAAGTATTAAGAAATAACGAACTTTCATTTGTAACAAATGTACTTATTATGTACAGTATCACGTGACTCTCATCATGTGTGTGTTGTGAAATGAATGACGTGTCGACAATTATGTACACACGAGCGAATGCATCTTTATACGGACCAGACGTGTGCTCTACTGTTTTGTGCTGGTGGACCGAATATTATCGAGGGACATTATATCAGAGACTTCATTCATTGACTTTCGAACATTTACTTACCATTGTGTTCTGATATGTGCGTATAAGTGTAAGTGTGTCTTTGCATATCTCTGCCCGAGTTTTCTACTTTCCATGCACTGCTTTGTACGTTTTGCTTCAAGATACGTGTTCAAGTTTAACTCAACGGCCAAGGAGTAGCCGGCGCCATAATGGTGCGCCGACATCTCCTTACATATCATATCAATAAGAAAAAAAGATGCGCGCCAATGCCCATCTATTGTATTCCCTTCTCACGTGCCCCAATACCAAACTGCGCGTGCCATTTCTGTGGTGCAAGTGTGTTTAAGTAGTCGCAGTTTCATCTTTCACAATCATGAGGGTTCCCATATTGAAAGTATTCCTTCCCCGAACTTGTGGCAGGGACGCACGATGCGAAATTACAAAATGATCGCGCTTGAAAGCTTCATACAAATGCACTGTCGACCCGCCGAACATAGTCAGTAATCTAAAACAAAGCGGAAATAAACGGTGCGTCCGCTCATTCATTTAAGGTAAGTTTCCCACCACATTCCGAATGGAACGTACCACTCATTTGTGCCTAGCACAGGCGCATTTGTTCTTTCGAAGAGAACACAGTGTTCCGCTACACCGTGTGATTATGTAAACGTCAAGCCGAGCAGTGTCGTTTGCTGGCCGGCCTGGCTATGTTTCTTTCGGCGACGCGCAAACGGAGCACTCGGTGCGAAAACGGGAAATGCCCATACCTCGTGTCGACCGCCTTTCTTTACTGGATTTCGTACTTCTTTGTGCACTATATAAATCACCTGCGTGGTACCCCTGTCATGCGTACGCACAGTTTTGTTTTTTCCTTCACTCAGGCTGTCGATACTTTGCTTTCGGACAATAATTAGCATGCAGTCCGCCGCCACGCTTTTCTGCTTCTACAGCTATTGTCACATGCGTCTATATATTTCTCCCCTATCTTTTCTTGCATCAATGCTTCCGCACATTTTTCACCGCGCCACGCACTTTAAGCTACATTCACTCCTCCTACAGTCTCGAAACGGGCCTGCCCTGCGCTCTCAAGAAATAAATGCCCCAATTTCGTAAACAAATGAATGGCGTGGCAGAGAAGGAACTCTGCGCTGTCTGATGAATGTGGCTGTACCCTTCACATCGGGCGGCAGCTATCACCACCTAGCCATAATGCTGACCTAACAAACAGCTACATTTATCTTGTTTTTTTTCTCTCTTTAAATAGTGAAGTATAGGACCGCGGTGCTTTGCAGTGAATGGTTTAGTTTTCACTCTTGCCTTGACTTTAGCCACCAATAAGATAACCACCTTCTAGTTAATTCTACCCGCCTAAAGTCTATTTTGCCCTCCCCCGTCTCTAAACCCCGGTGCTTTTGAAAAACTCTGCGCCATCATTCTAAACTATAAGGTGAAGCCCTTTACATAGCATTATCAAGTGTTCGGCAGTTTCCTTCTCTCCGCATGCACTGCATACCGTGTATACCCCTTCATATTTGGCCCGACATGTCGGAGTTGCTCGGGCAAGCGCTGACGCGAGTTTCCTATTCTATCATTTCCCAAGAGCTGAACACACTCGAGTTCATGTTACCTTTTTTTGAGAGAAGCGGCCACCTTCCCCCTGTTTTTTTTTTTTTTTTTTAATTACCACGCTCCTGGTTTTGTTTTCCCTCCATTACCGTACTTGTGGCACTTTTCTCCGCGCACTCGGTCTTCTCTAATTTACCTGTTCAACCTCCCCGAGCACACACGTCGAGCGCGGCACACCAACGCTCCTGCTAGCGGTGTTCAACAGAGAGAAGAGGATGGATTCGGAGCCGAATCTCTCAGCACAACCCCTATGCCGACGCAGACAATTTGGGTGGCTCTGAGAAGAGCCGTTGATTTGTCGTTGCTCGCTGTGGCCCACGACGCACGCCTACTTGGAGCTGGTGTACTTGGTGACGGCTTTTGTACCCTCGGACACCGCGTGCTTGGCCAGCTCTCCGGGCAGCAGCAGGCGCACCGCGGTCTGGATCTCCCGGCTCGTGATGGTCGAGCGCTTGTTGTAGTGAGCAAGGCGTGACGACTCGGCGGCGATACGCTCGAAGATGTCGTTCACGAAGCTGTTCATGATGGACATGGCCTTGCTGGAGACACCAGTGTCGGGGTGCACCTGCTTCAGCACCTTATAGATGTAGATGGAGAAGCTCTCCTTCCTGCGGCGCTTCTTCTTCTTCTTGTCCGTGGCGCGCACATTCTTCTGCGCCTTGCCGGCCTTCTTGACGGCTTTGCCAGACGGTTGGGGAGGCATGATTTCACACAACACGCACGCGAGACCAGAGTCGAATGCGCGTGGCGGGCAACGCCGCTCGTGACAACAAGAAGACCCGGATCATCCCCCGTCACTTGCAGCTCGCCATCCGCAACGACGAGGAGCTGAACAAACTGCTTTCCGGCGTCACCATCGCGCAGGGCGGTGTGTTGCCCAACATTCAAGCCGTGCTTCTTCCAAAGAAGACGGAGAAGAAGGCGTAAGCGAGCACCCCTTCCGCGCGCTCGCCGCATTCCCCAAACGGTCCTTCTAAGGACCACCCAAACAGGTGACGCGGCCGTGTTTCGCTTCGCAGTCACGATGGCTCTGTTCGTACCCTCAAGCGTGTTTGTTTTTCTATACTTTATATATATTTCCTCGCGACATCAGTTAGCCACAAGTGCGCGACGCCAAATGCTGCAAAGAGACAACCAAATCACGCAGCTCGGCACCGAAAAAGACAGAAAAGAGCATGTAAGCGTTGTCATTTCTCATTAAAAAAAAAAAAAAAAAAAAAGCTCCACACGTAACCGTCTATCCTTACGATGACACCTGAACGGGTCAGCACAGGGACAGAGTAAATTTAATACCTTTGAATAGAAAAACAAACGCAAGGTAAAAAAAAAAAAGAGAGAGAGAGAGAGAGAACCCGCCGTTAGCGCATTCCATTTGGTGCTTCTAACACAATTTATTTCGTCTATCTTGCTAGGCAGCGCAGCCACTATTACACAGAACACACAACACAAGCGCTTAACTTCAACTAAACGTTTATTGCAAAAAAAAAAAAAAATTGTCCAGAATATGGCACAAAAACTTGTTCAGCTTCAAAAGAAATGAAAGGAAATGACACGCGATGATTTCGAGTGTGTTAGTGCACTCTCTATCGCGCTCACGCGGAAAGAACTGTTTTTTGGATGGGGTGATAGAGAATAACAGACAGTAATGTGCGGGACTGGCACGTGTGCTTTTTGTTGTCTACCTTTTACTATTCTTTTTCTCTGTTCACCCCCTTTATAAACTCTGACGTTTGCAATGAAAGTTCAGTTGAAGTTAAGCGCTTGTGTTGTGAGGTCTGTGTAATAGTGGCTGCGCTTCCTAGCGAGATGGATCCTTACCAACTGGCCCGATACAATTGTTTATTTCGTCTCTCGGTAAAACTTCATCACCTCCTACGAGTGCACCCAAAAGTTGCGCCGGGGTCCAGCAGCCCAAGTCACCATGGCGTTACGCAAACAGAAGCCCTCAAAAACACCTTACAAGCGGCGGGCAAAAAGGTAAACACATAAATGAAATTGACACACCACAGGGTCGCAGCACGGCTGCTGCACACACACCGACTGAAGCTAGCCTACCTTTTCTCTGTCTACTCATAATGATACACACTTTTACCTTGAATTTGTCAAAGCTGAGCCATTTCTTCGTAATAACGACGCGCCGACGTTCCGTTCTTCCGCGCGCTAGACAACGGCAGCCACGTACGTACAAAACATGACAGCAAAAGAGGGTGCGGCCGGAGTACGTGGCCTGGAGTGGTCTCGTAGCCAAAGCAGACACGTTGGTGGTCCTGAGAAGGACCGTTTGTTGTTGCTTGCCTGTCGACCGAAGCGCAGGGAGCAGCCCAACTTAGGCGCGCTCACCGCGAATGCGCCGAGCCAGCTGGATGTCCTTTGGCATGATGGTGACGCGCTTAGCGTGGATGGCGCACAGGTTGGTGTCTTCGAAAAGACCAACGAGGTAGGCCTCGCTAGCTTCCTGTAGGGCCATCACGGCAGAACTCTGGAAACGGAGGTCCGTCTTGAAGTCCTGAGCGATTTCCCGCACCAGGCGCTGAAAGGGAAGCTTGCGGATCAGCAGTTCGGTCGACTTCTGGTATCGGCGAATTTCACGCAGGGCCACGGTTCCAGGCCTGTAACGGTGAGGTTTCTTCACCCCGCCTGTGGCAGGGGCACTCTTGCGAGCAGCCTTGGTAGCAAGCTGCTTACGCGGAGCCTTGCCTCCAGTACTCTTGCGCGCGGTTTGTTTAGTTCGGGCCATGCTGCGTGCGTCCGATCACCTCGACTGACGGAGCGAAACTGCGCTCCTGCCGGAGATCGGCAAAAGCGGCTTCGCCGCACGACCCATCTCTCTCCCTCCCATTGGCCGAAGCGTGAGAACCCGTCCGCGTGCGAGCGCGGAAGCGTACGCCAGGATGCTGGCTGGCGCTCATTTTCGGGCAACCGTGCAGTTCGCGGCTGCAAAGAGGTACACCGAAACGAAACCACTACCGCTGTACAATACAGCCTGCTGCGCATTTCTTTCGCCTTCCAGGCAACACATCAATCGACGCTGTAGCTCGTCGCTTCCCGAAGCGGCGCGACGGAGTGCGAGACGCCACCATTCACGCCAACAGCGCGCATCGCACTAGAGCGCCTCGCATCACCGAGGGCAAATGCGCACTGCCACGCCAAAAAAACTTGCTCCTTGCGTTGTCGCTTATTTGCGACCATTACGTAGATGGGCGAAGACGACGAGAGACCACCGGCAGTGTTGGTATATGCATACACGTCCGCGCAACGACAAGGAGTAAAACGCAACAAAACATTCTAACACAAACACCCCGTACATCCAACTGCCACTGAGCGCGCCTACTTGCTCAATCGCAGACAGTAACGGGACTCAATTTTATCTTCCTTTCCCTCTTAAGAATCACTCATACATACTTGCCAAACTACTAGGTGCGCTCAATGGCGGTTGGATGTACGGGGTGTTTGCGTTCGAATGTTTTGTTTCATTTTTACTCCTATTCCCTCGATATGTCGTCTCACTCTGGCTTCCCTCATGTCTCTTTCTCTACACTTTTATTCCCACCCTTTTAATCCCCCCTCACCCCCCATCCCTTGTGAGCTACCGCTGAGGTGTCGCATCCTGATGCAGACAGTTTCGGGGCTCACTTTCCTCTTCTTTTCCATCTTACACATCAGCAATCCCCCCCCCCCCCCCCCAACCTCTAAGTGCTAAATATGTGGCACAAAAAGCAGGAAATGGACTCAATGAAAGGGTGAAAAATAATAATCATAATAGAAACGAAGATCAACACGCGCCTCAAAAAGCCCCATTCACTCCTCTTTCACATTTTCACGAGAAAATGAAGGTACACACATGGAGAACAATTTTTGTTATAGGTAGGCTTTGCCTGAGCAGAACCACTGTCGTGCGCCTTGGTTACACATTCGACACGCCTCGTCCTGTGCGGAGGTGGGTGGGAAACCAAGGGTGCACTTGAAAATGCAATGCTCGTGGGTTGGTGTCGCCATCTGACGGCAGGCTCACGCGAGCGCGCCTTGCTTTCGAATTTCCCGCGCTCGAACCTCTCGCGTTTACATCATGGGCTAGTCCCCCCCCCCCCCTCTCGCGTGGGCGGCGAAGCCAGCCTCCCTAGAGTGACCACCTCTGCCGGCGAAATGGAAACACTTGTTGCGTAGCTGTCCGTCCAAGTAAAGCTTTCACAACTGCAGTGTTCGCAGCACCAGTACAGTACATGAGTGCCACTTCTATCAAGTGCAGCTTCCCTCAGCACGCTGCATGGGCAGCGCTTATTGTGTACTTGCTTCTGACTTGCGCAGAAATTCTGTTTAAACATCCCCTTCCACTTTTCTTTCTTTTTTTTTTGTATTTTGCAGCTCGGCAGCGCCAGGTGTGAAAAAAAAAAAAACAAACAAAAATTATTAGGCGTGACAATGTACACAATGTGTTATTGAATGGGGCACTTCTGAGTGCACAGCGGGCGCGGTAAACACGACCAACCTGTCACAATCAATTTTTTCATTTGTAAGTACACATCCCTTCTTCGTCTGGGTGCCCCACGGTAGAACATAGTGCGTTTTTATTTATTTTGACACAACGTGACGCGATCGTGTAGTGGGCATTCCAAAGAAAAAAGCGAGTTCGTGCTTCCTGAGCATAGTCGTGTCTCCAAGAATGCAGTGACCAGGGTAGAACGCTGCGCTCGGCTTCTTCCTTCGCGCGATAAGGTAACTAGGCGACGTTCGCTTGACGGGCCCGTTTTAGCAGCTTGGCTTGCAGGAAGGAGAGGAAGAACTCGCAGATGCGGCGATTGATTCGTGCATGCAGACCCAGGAGAAAGACGACGACGCGAACGAAATGCGGTGAACGTGACAAGTACCCAGCGCGATCAAGCTACTACTACACGAGGTGCTGCTCACCTGAGCGATGACGCAATGATATTGCAAAGAGGGACGGACGGGTATGGCGAACCGCTGGGATCACACTGCCGAAGCATCAAGTGGGTAGCCCTGAAGAGGGCTGTTGTGTTCTCGTTGGCTGGCTGCAGGCGACGCCGCTGGCTTCTTAGCCTCCGAATCCGTACAGGGTGCGGCCCTGACGCTTGAGGGCGTACACGACGTCCATGGCTGTCACGGTCTTCCTTTTGGCGTGCTCGGTGTAAGTGACGGCATCGCGGATCACGTTCTCGAGGAACACCTTGAGAACGCCGCGAGTTTCCTCGTAGATGAGGCCAGAGATGCGCTTGACACCGCCACGGCGCGCCAGACGACGGATGGCCGGCTTGGTTATGCCCTGGATGTTGTCACGCAACACCTTTCGATGACGCTTGGCGCCACCCTTCCCCAGCCCTTTGCCACCTTTGCCACGGCCAGACATGACGGCTTCCGAAGTTTCTGCTTCTGCTTCGAAACGCGCCCGGAAAGCGAATGCTCGACACGATCGAGTCGCGGTGTCGGCGCCGGCCCGCGAGACTGAGGAGGAAGGCGAACGGCGCACGCCGGTTGGTCGGCGGCCAGCTCGTCTCTCTCTCCCTCTTTTCTTCGCGAGGAGCGCGTTGGCCGCGCAGGTTGCTGCACTGACTATTTTTCTGCACTACAAGATTGAATATACACGGCAAACATGCTTTCGTTTGTTTGTTTGTTTTTAATTCTTTTCTCGTTACTGTTGCTAAGTTTCTTGCCCATTCATTCACGCACCCTTCACTGCTGCAAAATGGCGTATCAGTCGTATCAGCTGCCCCAGCGGCAAGGAGACATCAAACCGAGTAAGCGACAATTCATGTACGCGTACGTACAAGCCCAGCGGATACAACGCGTTCGCTAAAAAACGTTTCATCGTGTCCACTGAACATGACACACGCAATATTTGTCAAAACTCACAGCTGCAACAGCTCACCTGTGTGCCGCACGTAAATAAACTGCACACTTAACACTTTGCGACTACTCGTCCCCGGCGTGTGCCCCCCCCCCCTCTTTTTTTTTTCTTTTCTATGTTCTCGCTTTCTCTCTAATCACATCAATGCCTCATTTGCACGCACGAAACCCGTTTCACGGCGTCACTTTGACGCCATCCTTGTCGCCAAACCAAGGGACTAACACACGCGGTCCGGGCACGGCCTCATGGCCGGAAATTTCTAAACAAAGCGTGCTCGCGTTGTTGTGGACGCCGGCACGTGAAATTCGGCAAAGTAACAGCACCTTTGGCTGGCTACGCGTGTCTCAAATTTTACTGTGGCAGCTCCACTACATATCGCGATACGGCAGTTTCACCGAAGCCACGCAACGCGACCGCGCTCATTTCAGCATTCACGGGGACGGCAGAGAGTGAGAGCGCACCTCCTCTCGGGCGCGCCTCTCCTCCCGTAAACACGGACTGTCAAGCGGTCCGGTCGCAGCGAAGTTTCCCCATCTCCTTGCGGGGTGGTTCAACACCTGCCCGTTTCAAGTGCACGGTTGCACTGTGAGGAACCCTGCAAGGGTCACGCAATTACAGGCAAAACAGCCCTAACTCTAAAGCGCCTTACATAGGACGAGATTGGAGCGTAAAATGCACCACCCTTTATGCATTCTTTCTTCTTTACAGCGTTGGAAGAGTGTTCGTTCGCTGCATGTTTTACGCATGCGTACTTTCGCTTACATAATACCTTCGGAGGCTGACAACCTGTTAAGTAATCTATCAACGACTATCCGGACGGCATCAGCTGTGCAAAGAAGATTTGCAGTTGGCCTTCCAGAGCCGTCCAGAGCACACAAAGTAGGTCTACACATCGTGGCAACCAATATTTCGAAAAAAGTGAATTGCGTAGTATTATAAAGAATACAACTTTCAGAATGAGCAAAACTGCTTGGTTTGACCAAAGTACAAAGAGGTGCGATTTATACCACATCGATCCATTTATTGAATTAAAAATTACGCTGGCATTAGATAGAATATCGGAAACTCTAATTGACCGATTGAGGCTAGGCACGGCATACACAAAAACATTTGTTTTTTTTTTTTTCTTTGCACAGACACGGCAGAGCTGAAAGTCCCGAATGCGAATGCGGATTGATAGATGAAGACGTATGTCACCTTCTCGTAGACTGTCCACATCACGAGACGCCGTCTTAAGTCCGAACAGTTGGCATTAGACCGCAGACCGTTTAACATGAAGAAACTTCTGGGTCCGTGGCCTACTCGAGTTTTACAGTCGCACGCTTTAAAAGCATCAACACGTTCTTTACAAGACAGCGGGATTGCTGATAAGTATTAAGAAATAACGAACTTTCATTTGTAACAAATGTACTTATTATGTACAGTATCACGTGACTCTCATCATGTGTGTGTTGTGAAATGAATGACGTGTCGACAATTATGTACACACGAGCGAATGCATCTTTATACGGACCAGACGTGTGCTCTACTGTTTTGTGCTGGTGGACCGAATATTATCGAGGGACGTTATATCAGAGACTTCATTCATTGACTTTCGAACATTTACTTACCATTGTGTTCTGATATGTGCGTATAAGTGTAAGTGTGTCTTTGCATATCTCTGCCCGAGTTTTCTACTTTCCATGCACTGCTTTGTACGTTTTGCTTCAAGATACGTGTTCAAGTTTAACTCAACGGCCAAGGAGTAGCCGGCGCCATAATGGTGCGCCGACATCTCCTTACATATCATATCAATAAGAAAAAAAGATGCGCGCCAATGCCCATCTATTGTATTCCCTTCTCACGTGCCCCAATACCAAACTGCGCGTGCCATTTCTGTGGTGCAAGTGTGTTTAAGTAGTCGCAGTTTCATCTTTCACAATCATGAGGGTTCCCATATTGAAAGTATTCCTTCCCCGAACTTGTGGCAGGGACGCACGATGCGAAATTACAAAATGATCGCGCTTGAAAGCTTCATACAAATGCACTGTCGACCCGCCGAACATAGTCAGTAATCTAAAACAAAGCGGAAATAAACGGTGCGTCCGCTCATTCATTTAAGGTAAGTTTCCCACCACATTCCGAATGGAACGTACCACTCATTTGTGCCTAGCACAGGCGCATTTGTTCTTTCGAAGAGAACACAGTGTTCCGCTACACCGTGTGATTATGTAAACGTCAAGCCGAGCAGTGTCGTTTGCTGGCCGGCCTGGCTATGTTTCTTTCGGCGACGCGCAAACGGAGCACTCGGTGCGAAAACGGGAAATGCCCATACCTCGTGTCGACCGCCTTTCTTTACTGGATTTCGTACTTCTTTGTGCACTATATAAATCACCTGCGTGGTACCCCTGTCATGCGTACGCACAGTTTTGTTTTTTCCTTCACTCGGGCTGTCGATACTTTGCTTTCGGACAATAATTAGCATGCAGTCCGCCGCCACGCTTTTCTGCTTCTACAGCTATTGTCACATGCGTCTATATATTTCTCCCCTATCTTTTCTTGCATCAATGCTTCCGCACATTTTTCACCGCGCCACGCACTTTAAGCTACATTCACTCCTCCTACAGTCTCGAAACGGGCCTGCCCTGCGCTCTCAAGAAATAAATGCCCCAATTTCGTAAACAAATGAATGGCGTGGCAGAGAAGGAACTCTGCGCTGTCTGATGAATGTGGCTGTACCCTTCACATCGGGCGGCAGCTATCACCACCTAGCCATAATGCTGACCTAACAAACAGCTACATTTATCTTGTTTTTTTTCTCTCTTTAAATAGTGAAGTATAGGACCGCGGTGCTTTGCAGTGAATGGTTTAGTTTTCACTCTTGCCTTGACTTTAGCCACCAATAAGATAACCACCTTCTAGTTAATTCTACCCGCCTAAAGTCTATTTTGCCCTCCCCCGTCTCTAAACCCCGGTGCTTTTGAAAAACTCTGCGCCATCATTCTAAACTATAAGGTGAAGCCCTTTACATAGCATTATCAAGTGTTCGGCAGTTTCCTTCTCTCCGCATGCACTGCATACCGTGTATACCCCTTCATATTTGGCCCGACATGTCGGAGTTGCTCGGGCAAGCGCTGACGCGAGTTTCCTATTCTATCATTTCCCAAGAGCTGAACACACTCGAGTTCATGTTACCTTTTTTTGAGAGAAGCGGCCACCTTCCCCCTGTTTTTTTTTTTTTTTTTAATTACCACGCTCCTGGTTTTGTTTTCCCTCCATTACCGTACTTGTGGCACTTTTCTCCGCGCACTCGGTCTTCTCTAATTTACCTGTTCAACCTCCCCGAGCACACACGTCGAGCGCGGCACACCAACGCTCCTGCTAGCGGTGTTCAACAGAGAGAAGAGGATGGATTCGGAGCCGAATCTCTCAGCACAACCCCTATGCCGACGCAGACAATTTGGGTGGCTCTGAGAAGAGCCGTTGATTTGTCGTTGCTCGCTGTGGCCCACGACGCACGCCTACTTGGAGCTGGTGTACTTGGTGACGGCTTTTGTACCCTCGGACACCGCGTGCTTGGCCAGCTCTCCGGGCAGCAGCAGGCGCACCGCGGTCTGGATCTCCCGGCTCGTGATGGTCGAGCGCTTGTTGTAGTGAGCAAGGCGTGACGACTCGGCGGCGATACGCTCGAAGATGTCGTTCACGAAGCTGTTCATGATGGACATGGCCTTGCTGGAGACACCAGTGTCGGGGTGCACCTGCTTCAGCACCTTATAGATGTAGATGGAGAAGCTCTCCTTCCTGCGGCGCTTCTTCTTCTTCTTGTCCGTGGCGCGCACATTCTTCTGCGCCTTGCCGGCCTTCTTGACGGCTTTGCCAGACGGTTGGGGAGGCATGATTTCACACAACACGCACGCGAGACCAGAGTCGAATGCGCGTGTCCCCCCGTCTCGCCGCGCTTAAATATGAGCGAGGGGTGTTGACGAGATCAGCACAACGCGCGCGCCCCATTGGTTCGCACGGCTTCTCTCTCTCACACTCTCATCCGTTCCCCGCGAGCGGCGGCGCGCGATGGTGGCAACGGAAACCATTCGAGGATTCGCTCGCAGGATTTCAAGCTGGACGGTTGTGCCCTCGCGATCTCCGACTTCAGCGTAGCTCCCGCCGACTGGTTCGCCCTCCGCGGTCTCCTGACGCCGTGTAGCTCTCGCATTGTGGCACCCCGCCCTTGGACTTCTTCGACCGGATCCCCACTTTCCTATCTCCTTCTTTTTTCCTCTCGTTGGCTGTCTTCTTCTGCTTCTACTTTCCTTCTATTCTTTTTATCCCTCCTTCCCCCCACCCCTATAAGGCACTGCGCCGTGTCGCCTGAAGGCAGACAGAAATTAGGTGCCTTTTTCCTCTTCATTCTAATCACTACCACCACCATTCGAGCACGGCTCTCATCTCAGAAGGCAGCAGCTTTCTTGTTTTCGGCAACCGGCGTCGTACCAAGCGAAAAGCAACACCATGTCCGGACGTGGCAAGGGCGGCAAGGCGAAAGGCAAGAGCAAGACCCGTTCTAGCCGCGCGGGGCTTCAGTTCCCCGTGGGCCGTATTCACCGCCTCCTACGCAAGGGAAACTACGCCGAGCGCGTCGGAGCTGGCGCTCCGGTCTACCTGGCTGCCGTACTCGAGTACCTGGCCGCCGAGGTGCTCGAGCTGGCGGGCAACGCCGCTCGTGACAACAAGAAGACCCGGATCATCCCCCGTCACTTGCAGCTCGCCATCCGCAACGACGAGGAGCTGAACAAACTGCTTTCCGGCGTCACCATCGCGCAGGGCGGTGTGTTGCCCAACATTCAAGCCGTGCTTCTTCCAAAGAAGACGGAGAAGAAGGCGTAAGCGAGCACCCCTTCCGCGCGCTCGCCGCATTCCCCAAACGGTCCTTCTAAGGACCACCCAAACAGGTGACGCGGCCGTGTTTCGCTTCGCAGTCACGATGGCTCTGTTCGTACCCTCAAGCGTGTTTGTTTTTCTATACTTTATATATATTTCCTCGCGACATCAGTTAGCCACAAGTGCGCGACGCCAAATGCTGCAAAGAGACAACCAAATCACGCAGCTCGGCACCGAAAAAGACAGAAAAGAGCATGTAAGCGTTGTCATTTCTCATTAAAAAAAAAAAAAAAAAAAGCTCCACACGTAACCGTCTATCCTTACGATGACACCTGAACGGGTCAGCACAGGGACAGAGTAAATTTAATACCTTTGAATAGAAAAACAAACGTAAGGTAAAAAAAAAAAAGAGAGAGAGAGAGAGAGAACCCGCCGTTAGCGCATTCCATTTGGTGCTTCTAACACAATTTATTTCGTCTATCTTGCTAGGCAGCGCAGCCACTATTACACAGAACACACAACACAAGCGCTTAACTTCAACTAAACGTTTATTGCAAAAAAAAAAAAAATTGTCCAGAATATGGCACAAAAACTTGTTCAGCTTCAAAAGAAATGAAAGGAAATGACACGCGATGATTTCGAGTGTGTTAGTGCACTCTCTATCGCGCTCACGCGGAAAGAACTGTTTTTTGGATGGGGTGATAGAGAATAACAGACAGTAATGTGCGGGACTGGCACGTGTGCTTTTTGTTGTCTACCTTTTACTATTCTTTTTCTCTGTTCACCCCCTTTATAAACTCTGACGTTTGCAATGAAAGTTCAGTTGAAGTTAAGCGCTTGTGTTGTGAGGTCTGTGTAATAGTGGCTGCGCTTCCTAGCGAGATGGATCCTTACCAACTGGCCCGATACAATTGTTTATTTCGTCTCTCGGTAAAACTTCATCACCTCCTACGAGTGCACCCAAAAGTTGCGCCGGGGTCCAGCAGCCCAAGTCACCATGGCGTTACGCAAACAGAAGCCCTCAAAAACACCTTACAAGCGGCGGGCAAAAAGGTAAACACATAAATGAAATTGACACACCACAGGGTCGCAGCACGGCTGCTGCACACACACCGACTGAAGCTAGCCTACCTTTTCTCTGTCTACTCATAATGATACACACTTTTACCTTGAATTTGTCAAAGCTGAGCCATTTCTTCGTAATAACGACGCGCCGACGTTCCGTTCTTCCGCGCGCTAGACAACGGCAGCCACGTACGTACAAAACATGACAGCAAAAGAGGGTGCGGCCGGAGTACGTGGCCTGGAGTGGTCTCGTAGCCAAAGCAGACACGTTGGTGGTCCTGAGAAGGACCGTTTGTTGTTGCTTGCCTGTCGACCGAAGCGCAGGGAGCAGCCCAACTTAGGCGCGCTCACCGCGAATGCGCCGAGCCAGCTGGATGTCCTTTGGCATGATGGTGACGCGCTTAGCGTGGATGGCGCACAGGTTGGTGTCTTCGAAAAGACCAACGAGGTAGGCCTCGCTAGCTTCCTGTAGGGCCATCACGGCAGAACTCTGGAAACGGAGGTCCGTCTTGAAGTCCTGAGCGATTTCCCGCACCAGGCGCTGAAAGGGAAGCTTGCGGATCAGCAGTTCGGTCGACTTCTGGTATCGGCGAATTTCACGCAGGGCCACGGTTCCAGGCCTGTAACGGTGAGGTTTCTTCACCCCGCCTGTGGCAGGGGCACTCTTGCGAGCAGCCTTGGTAGCAAGCTGCTTACGCGGAGCCTTGCCTCCAGTACTCTTGCGCGCGGTTTGTTTAGTTCGGGCCATGCTGCGTGCGTCCGATCACCTCGACTGACGGAGCGAAACTGCGCTCCTGCCGGAGATCGGCAAAAGCGGCTTCGCCGCACGACCCATCTCTCTCCCTCCCATTGGCCGAAGCGTGAGAACCCGTCCGCGTGCGAGCGCGGAAGCGTACGCCAGGATGCTGGCTGGCGCTCATTTTCGGGCAACCGTGCAGTTCGCGGCTGCAAAGAGGTACACCGAAACGAAACCACTACCGCTGTACAATACAGCCTGCTGCGCATTTCTTTCGCCTTCCAGGCAACACATCAATCGACGCTGTAGCTCGTCGCTTCCCGAAGCGGCGCGACGGAGTGCGAGACGCCACCATTCACGCCAACAGCGCGCATCGCACTAGAGCGCCTCGCATCACCGAGGGCAAATGCGCACTGCCACGCCAAAAAAACTTGCTCCTTGCGTTGTCGCTTATTTGCGACCATTACGTAGATGGGCGAAGACGACGAGAGACCACCGGCAGTGTTGGTATATGCATACACGTCCGCGCAACGACAAGGAGTAAAACGCAACAAAACATTCTAACACAAACACCCCGTACATCCAACTGCCACTGAGCGCGCCTACTTGCTCAATCGCAGACAGTAACGGGACTCAATTTTATCTTCCTTTCCCTCTTAAGAATCACTCATACATACTTGCCAAACTACTAGGTGCGCTCAATGGCGGTTGGATGTACGGGGTGTTTGCGTTCGAATGTTTTGTTTCATTTTTACTCCTATTCCCTCGATATGTCGTCTCACTCTGGCTTCCCTCATGTCTCTTTCTCTACACTTTTATTCCCACCCTTTTAATCCCCCCTCACCCCCCATCCCTTGTGAGCTACCGCTGAGGTGTCGCATCCTGATGCAGACAGTTTCGGGGCTCACTTTCCTCTTCTTTTCCATCTTACACATCAGCAATCCCCCCCCCCCCCCCCAACCTCTAAGTGCTAAATATGTGGCACAAAAAGCAGGAAATGGACTCAATGAAAGGGTGAAAAATAATAATCATAATAGAAACGAAGATCAACACGCGCCTCAAAAAGCCCCATTCACTCCTCTTTCACATTTTCACGAGAAAATGAAGGTACACACATGGAGAACAATTTTTGTTATAGGTAGGCTTTGCCTGAGCAGAACCACTGTCGTGCGCCTTGGTTACACATTCGACACGCCTCGTCCTGTGCGGAGGTGGGTGGGAAACCAAGGGTGCACTTGAAAATGCAATGCTCGTGGGTTGGTGTCGCCATCTGACGGCAGGCTCACGCGAGCGCGCCTTGCTTTCGAATTTCCCGCGCTCGAACCTCTCGCGTTTACATCATGGGCTAGTCCCCCCCCCCCCCCCCTCTCGCGTGGGCGGCGAAGCCAGCCTCCCTAGAGTGACCACCTCTGCCGGCGAAATGGAAACACTTGTTGCGTAGCTGTCCGTCCAAGTAAAGCTTTCACAACTGCAGTGTTCGCAGCACCAGTACAGTACATGAGTGCCACTTCTATCAAGTGCAGCTTCCCTCAGCACGCTGCATGGGCAGCGCTTATTGTGTACTTGCTTCTGACTTGCGCAGAAATTCTGTTTAAACATCCCCTTCCACTTTTCTTTCTTTTTTTTTTGTATTTTGCAGCTCGGCAGCGCCAGGTGTGAAAAAAAAAAAACAAACAAAAATTATTAGGCGTGACAATGTACACAATGTGTTATTGAATGGGGCACTTCTGAGTGCACAGCGGGCGCGGTAAACACGACCAACCTGTCACAATCAATTTTTTCATTTGTAAGTACACATCCCTTCTTCGTCTGGGTGCCCCACGGTAGAACATAGTGCGTTTTTATTTATTTTGACACAACGTGACGCGATCGTGTAGTGGGCATTCCAAAGAAAAAAGCGAGTTCGTGCTTCCTGAGCATAGTCGTGTCTCCAAGAATGCAGTGACCAGGGTAGAACGCTGCGCTCGGCTTCTTCCTTCGCGCGATAAGGTAACTAGGCGACGTTCGCTTGACGGGCCCGTTTTAGCAGCTTGGCTTGCAGGAAGGAGAGGAAGAACTCGCAGATGCGGCGATTGATTCGTGCATGCAGACCCAGGAGAAAGACGACGACGCGAACGAAATGCGGTGAACGTGCAAGTACCCAGCGCGATCAAGCTACTACTACACGAGGTGCTGCTCACCTGAGCGATGACGCAATGATATTGCAAAGAGGGACGGACGGGTATGGCGAACCGCTGGGATCACACTGCCGAAGCATCAAGTGGGTAGCCCTGAAGAGGGCTGTTGTGTTCTCGTTGGCTGGCTGCAGGCGACGCCGCTGGCTTCTTAGCCTCCGAATCCGTACAGGGTGCGGCCCTGACGCTTGAGGGCGTACACGACGTCCATGGCTGTCACGGTCTTCCTTTTGGCGTGCTCGGTGTAAGTGACGGCATCGCGGATCACGTTCTCGAGGAACACCTTGAGAACGCCGCGAGTTTCCTCGTAGATGAGGCCAGAGATGCGCTTGACACCGCCACGGCGCGCCAGACGACGGATGGCCGGCTTGGTTATGCCCTGGATGTTGTCACGCAACACCTTTCGATGACGCTTGGCGCCACCCTTCCCCAGCCCTTTGCCACCTTTGCCACGGCCAGACATGACGGCTTCCGAAGTTTCTGCTTCTGCTTCGAAACGCGCCCGGAAAGCGAATGGTGGTGGTGGTAGTGATTAGAATGAAGAGGAAAAAGGCACCTAATTTCTGTCTGCCTTCAGGCGACACGGCGCAGTGCCTTATAGGGGTGGGGGGAAGGAGGGATAAAAAGAATAGAAGGAAAGTAGAAGCAGAAGAAGACAGCCAACGAGAGGAAAAAGAAGGAGATAGGAAAGTGGGGATCCGGTCGAAGCAGTCCAAGGGCGGGGTGCCACAATGCGAGAGCTACACGGCGTCAGGAGACCGCGGAGGGCGAACCAGTCGGCGGGAGCTACGCTGAAGTCGGAGATCGCGAGGGCACAACCGTCCAGCTTGAAATCCTGCGAGCGAATCCAAGCGAATGCTCGACACGATCGAGTCGCGGTGTCGGCGCCGGCCCGCGAGACTGAGGAGGAAGGCGAACGGCGCACGCCGGTTGGTCGGCGGCCAGCTCGTCTCTCTCTCCCTCTTTTCTTCGCGAGGAGCGCGTTGGCCGCGCAGGTTGCTGCACTGACTATTTTTCTGCACTACAAGATTGAATATACACGGCAAACATGCTTTCGTTTGTTTGTTTGTTTTTAATTCTTTTCTCGTTACTGTTGCTAAGTTTCTTGCCCATTCATTCACGCACCCTTCACTGCTGCAAAATGGCGTATCAGTCGTATCAGCTGCCCCAGCGGCAAGGAGACATCAAACCGAGTAAGCGACAATTCATGTACGCGTACGTACAAGCCCAGCGGATACAACGCGTTCGCTAAAAAACGTTTCATCGTGTCCACTGAACATGACACACGCAATATTTGTCAAAACTCACAGCTGCAACAGCTCACCTGTGTGCCGCACGTAAATAAACTGCACACTTAACACTTTGCGACTACTCGTCCCCGGCGTGTGCCCCCCCCCCTCTTTTTTTTTTTTCTTTTCTATGTTCTCGCTTTCTCTCTAATCACATCAATGCCTCATTTGCACGCACGAAACCCGTTTCACGGCGTCACTTTGACGCCATCCTTGTCGCCAAACCAAGGGACTAACACACGCGGTCCGGGCACGGCCTCATGGCCGGAAATTTCTAAACAAAGCGTGCTCGCGTTGTTGTGGACGCCGGCACGTGAAATTCGGCAAAGTAACAGCACCTTTGGCTGGCTACGCGTGTCTCAAATTTTACTGTGGCAGCTCCACTACATATCGCGATACGGCAGTTTCACCGAAGCCACGCAACGCGACCGCGCTCATTTCAGCATTCACGGGGACGGCAGAGAGTGAGAGCGCACCTCCTCTCGGGCGCGCCTCTCCTCCCGTAAACACGGACTGTCAAGCGGTCCGGTCGCAGCGAAGTTTCCCCATCTCCTTGCGGGGTGGTTCAACACCTGCCCGTTTCAAGTGCACGGTTGCACTGTGAGGAACCCTGCAAGGGTCACGCAATTACAGGCAAAACAGCCCTAACTCTAAAGCGCCTTACATAGGACGAGATTGGAGCGTAAAATGCACCACCCTTTATGCATTCTTTCTTCTTTACAGCGTTGGAAGAGTGTTCGTTCGCTGCATGTTTTACGCATGCGTACTTTCGCTTACATAATACCTTCGGAGGCTGACAACCTGTTAAGTAATCTATCAACGACTATCCGGACGGCATCAGCTGTGCAAAGAAGATTTGCAGTTGGCCTTCCAGAGCCGTCCAGAGCACACAAAGTAGGTCTACACATCGTGGCAACCAATATTTCGAAAAAAGTGAATTGCGTAGTATTATAAAGAATACAACTTTCAGAATGAGCAAAACTGCTTGGTTTGACCAAAGTACAAAGAGGTGCGATTTATACCACATCGATCCATTTATTGAATTAAAAATTACGCTGGCATTAGATAGAATATCGGAAACTCTAATTGACCGATTGAGGCTAGGCACGGCATACACAAAAACATTTGTTTTTTTTTTTTTCTTTGCACAGACACGGCAGAGCTGAAAGTCCCGAATGCGAATGCGGATTGATAGATGAAGACGTATGTCACCTTCTCGTAGACTGTCCACATCACGAGACGCCGTCTTAAGTCCGAACAGTTGGCATTAGACCGCAGACCGTTTAACATGAAGAAACTTCTGGGTCCGTGGCCTACTCGAGTTTTACAGTCGCACGCTTTAAAAGCATCAACACGTTCTTTACAAGACAGCGGGATTGCTGATAAGTATTAAGAAATAACGAACTTTCATTTGTAACAAATGTACTTATTATGTACAGTATCACGTGACTCTCATCATGTGTGTGTTGTGAAATGAATGACGTGTCGACAATTATGTACACACGAGCGAATGCATCTTTATACGGACCAGACGTGTGCTCTACTGTTTTGTGCTGGTGGACCGAATATTATCGAGGGACATTATATCAGAGACTTCATTCATTGACTTTCGAACATTTACTTACCATTGTGTTCTGATATGTGCGTATAAGTGTAAGTGTGTCTTTGCATATCTCTGCCCGAGTTTTCTACTTTCCATGCACTGCTTTGTACGTTTTGCTTCAAGATACGTGTTCAAGTTTAACTCAACGGCCAAGGAGTAGCCGGCGCCATAATGGTGCGCCGACATCTCCTTACATATCATATCAATAAGAAAAAAAGATGCGCGCCAATGCCCATCTATTGTATTCCCTTCTCACGTGCCCCAATACCAAACTGCGCGTGCCATTTCTGTGGTGCAAGTGTGTTTAAGTAGTCGCAGTTTCATCTTTCACAATCATGAGGGTTCCCATATTGAAAGTATTCCTTCCCCGAACTTGTGGCAGGGACGCACGATGCGAAATTACAAAATGATCGCGCTTGAAAGCTTCATACAAATGCACTGTCGACCCGCCGAACATAGTCAGTAATCTAAAACAAAGCGGAAATAAACGGTGCGTCCGCTCATTCATTTAAGGTAAGTTTCCCACCACATTCCGAATGGAACGTACCACTCATTTGTGCCTAGCACAGGCGCATTTGTTCTTTCGAAGAGAACACAGTGTTCCGCTACACCGTGTGATTATGTAAACGTCAAGCCGAGCAGTGTCGTTTGCTGGCCGGCCTGGCTATGTTTCTTTCGGCGACGCGCAAACGGAGCACTCGGTGCGAAAACGGGAAATGCCCATACCTCGTGTCGACCGCCTTTCTTTACTGGATTTCGTACTTCTTTGTGCACTATATAAATCACCTGCGTGGTACCCCTGTCATGCGTACGCACAGTTTTGTTTTTTCCTTCACTCGGGCTGTCGATACTTTGCTTTCGGACAATAATTAGCATGCAGTCCGCCGCCACGCTTTTCTGCTTCTACAGCTATTGTCACATGCGTCTATATATTTCTCCCCTATCTTTTCTTGCATCAATGCTTCCGCACATTTTTCACCGCGCCACGCACTTTAAGCTACATTCACTCCTCCTACAGTCTCGAAACGGGCCTGCCCTGCGCTCTCAAGAAATAAATGCCCCAATTTCGTAAACAAATGAATGGCGTGGCAGAGAAGGAACTCTGCGCTGTCTGATGAATGTGGCTGTACCCTTCACATCGGGCGGCAGCTATCACCACCTAGCCATAATGCTGACCTAACAAACAGCTACATTTATCTTGTTTTTTTTCTCTCTTTAAATAGTGAAGTATAGGACCGCGGTGCTTTGCAGTGAATGGTTTAGTTTTCACTCTTGCCTTGACTTTAGCCACCAATAAGATAACCACCTTCTAGTTAATTCTACCCGCCTAAAGTCTATTTTGCCCTCCCCCGTCTCTAAACCCCGGTGCTTTTGAAAAACTCTGCGCCATCATTCTAAACTATAAGGTGAAGCCCTTTACATAGCATTATCAAGTGTTCGGCAGTTTCCTTCTCTCCGCATGCACTGCATACCGTGTATACCCCATTTGGCCCGACATGTCGGAGTTGCTCGGGCAAGCGCTGACGCGAGTTTCCTATTCTATCATTTCCCAAGAGCTGAACACACTCGAGTTCATGTTACCTTTTTTTGAGAGAAGCGGCCACCTTCCCCCTGTTTTTTTTTTTTTTTTTTAATTACCACGCTCCTGGTTTTGTTTTCCCTCCATTACCGTACTTGTGGCACTTTTCTCCGCGCACTCGGTCTTCTCTAATTTACCTGTTCAACCTCCCCGAGCACACACGTCGAGCGCGGCACACCAACGCTCCTGCTAGCGGTGTTCAACAGAGAGAAGAGGATGGATTCGGAGCCGAATCTCTCAGCACAACCCCTATGCCGACGCAGACAATTTGGGTGGCTCTGAGAAGAGCCGTTGATTTGTCGTTGCTCGCTGTGGCCCACGACGCACGCCTACTTGGAGCTGGTGTACTTGGTGACGGCTTTTGTACCCTCGGACACCGCGTGCTTGGCCAGCTCTCCGGGCAGCAGCAGGCGCACCGCGGTCTGGATCTCCCGGCTCGTGATGGTCGAGCGCTTGTTGTAGTGAGCAAGGCGTGACGACTCGGCGGCGATACGCTCGAAGATGTCGTTCACGAAGCTGTTCATGATGGACATGGCCTTGCTGGAGACACCAGTGTCGGGGTGCACCTGCTTCAGCACCTTATAGATGTAGATGGAGAAGCTCTCCTTCCTGCGGCGCTTCTTCTTCTTCTTGTCCGTGGCGCGCACATTCTTCTGCGCCTTGCCGGCCTTCTTGACGGCTTTGCCAGACGGTTGGGGAGGCATGATTTCACACAACACGCACGCGAGACCAGAGTCGAATGCGCGTGTCCCCCCGTCTCGCCGCGCTTAAATATGAGCGAGGGGTGTTGACGAGATCAGCACAACGCGCGCGCCCCATTGGTTCGCACGGCTTCTCTCTCTCACACTCTCATCCGTTCCCCGCGAGCGGCGGCGCGCGATGGTGGCAACGGAAACCATTCGAGCGGGATTCGCTCGCAGGATTTCAAGCTGGACGGTTGTGCCCTCGCGATCTCCGACTTCAGCGTAGCTCCCGCCGACTGGTTCGCCCTCCGCGGTCTCCTGATGCCGTGTAGCTCTCGCATTGTGGCACCCCGCCCTTGGACTGCTTCGACCGGATCCCCACTTTCCTATCTCCTTCTTTTTCCTCTCGTTGGCTGTCTTCTTCTGCTTCTACTTTCCTTCTATTCTTTTTATCCCTCCTTCCCCCCACCCCTATAAGGCACTGCGCCGTGTCGCCTGAAGGCAGACAGAAATTAGGTGCCTTTTTCCTCTTCATTGAAACCACTACCACCACCATTCGAGCACGGCTCTCATCTCAGAAGGCAGCAGCTTTCTTGTTTTCGGCAACCGGCGTCGTACCAAGCGAAAAGCAACACCATGTCCGGACGTGGCAAGGGCGGCAAGGCGAAAGGCAAGAGCAAGACCCGTTCTAGCCGCGCGGGGCTTCAGTTCCCCGTGGGCCGTATTCACCGCCTCCTACGCAAGGGAAACTACGCCGAGCGCGTCGGAGCTGGCGCTCCGGTCTACCTGGCTGCCGTACTCGAGTACCTGGCCGCCGAGGTGCTCGAGCTGGCGGGCAACGCCGCTCGTGACAACAAGAAGACCCGGATCATCCCCCGTCACTTGCAGCTCGCCATCCGCAACGACGAGGAGCTGAACAAACTGCTTTCCGGCGTCACCATCGCGCAGGGCGGTGTGTTGCCCAACATTCAAGCCGTGCTTCTTCCAAAGAAGACGGAGAAGAAGGCGTAAGCGAGCACCCCTTCCGCGCGCTCGCCGCATTCCCCAAACGGTCCTTCTAAGGACCACCCAAACAGGTGACGCGGCCGTGTTTCGCTTCGCAGTCACGATGGCTCTGTTCGTACCCTCAAGCGTGTTTGTTTTTCTATACTTTATATATATTTCCTCGCGACATCAGTTAGCCACAAGTGCGCGACGCCAAATGCTGCAAAGAGACAACCAAATCACGCAGCTCGGCACCGAAAAAGACAGAAAAGAGCATGTAAGCGTTGTCATTTCTCATTAAAAAAAAAAAAAAAAAAAGCTCCACACGTAACCGTCTATCCTTACGATGACACCTGAACGGGTCAGCACAGGGACAGAGTAAATTTAATACCTTTGAATAGAAAAACAAACGTAAGGTAAAAAAAAAAGAGAGAGAGAGAGAGAGAACCCGCCGTTAGCGCATTCCATTTGGTGCTTCTAACACAATTTATTTCGTCTATCTTGCTAGGCAGCGCAGCCACTATTACACAGAACACACAACACAAGCGCTTAACTTCAACTAAACGTTTATTGCAAAAAAAAAAAAAAATTGTCCAGAATATGGCACAAAAACTTGTTCAGCTTCAAAAGAAATGAAAGGAAATGACACGCGATGATTTCGAGTGTGTTAGTGCACTCTCTATCGCGCTCACGCGGAAAGAACTGTTTTTTGGATGGGGTGATAGAGAATAACAGACAGTAATGTGCGGGACTGGCACGTGTGCTTTTTGTTGTCTACCTTTTACTATTCTTTTTCTCTGTTCACCCCCTTTATAAACTCTGACGTTTGCAATGAAAGTTCAGTTGAAGTTAAGCGCTTGTGTTGTGAGGTCTGTGTAATAGTGGCTGCGCTTCCTAGCGAGATGGATCCTTACCAACTGGCCCGATACAATTGTTTATTTCGTCTCTCGGTAAAACTTCATCACCTCCTACGAGTGCACCCAAAAGTTGCGCCGGGGTCCAGCAGCCCAAGTCACCATGGCGTTACGCAAACAGAAGCCCTCAAAAACACCTTACAAGCGGCGGGCAAAAAGGTAAACACATAAATGAAATTGACACACCACAGGGTCGCAGCACGGCTGCTGCACACACACCGACTGAAGCTAGCCTACCTTTTCTCTGTCTACTCATAATGATACACACTTTTACCTTGAATTTGTCAAAGCTGAGCCATTTCTTCGTAATAACGACGCGCCGACGTTCCGTTCTTCCGCGCGCTAGACAACGGCAGCCACGTACGTACAAAACATGACAGCAAAAGAGGGTGCGGCCGGAGTACGTGGCCTGGAGTGGTCTCGTAGCCAAAGCAGACACGTTGGTGGTCCTGAGAAGGACCGTTTGTTGTTGCTTGCCTGTCGACCGAAGCGCAGGGAGCAGCCCAACTTAGGCGCGCTCACCGCGAATGCGCCGAGCCAGCTGGATGTCCTTTGGCATGATGGTGACGCGCTTAGCGTGGATGGCGCACAGGTTGGTGTCTTCGAAAAGACCAACGAGGTAGGCCTCGCTAGCTTCCTGTAGGGCCATCACGGCAGAACTCTGGAAACGGAGGTCCGTCTTGAAGTCCTGAGCGATTTCCCGCACCAGGCGCTGAAAGGGAAGCTTGCGGATCAGCAGTTCGGTCGACTTCTGGTATCGGCGAATTTCACGCAGGGCCACGGTTCCAGGCCTGTAACGGTGAGGTTTCTTCACCCCGCCTGTGGCAGGGGCACTCTTGCGAGCAGCCTTGGTAGCAAGCTGCTTACGCGGAGCCTTGCCTCCAGTACTCTTGCGCGCGGTTTGTTTAGTTCGGGCCATGCTGCGTGCGTCCGATCACCTCGACTGACGGAGCGAAACTGCGCTCCTGCCGGAGATCGGCAAAAGCGGCTTCGCCGCACGACCCATCTCTCTCCCTCCCATTGGCCGAAGCGTGAGAACCCGTCCGCGTGCGAGCGCGGAAGCGTACGCCAGGATGCTGGCTGGCGCTCATTTTCGGGCAACCGTGCAGTTCGCGGCTGCAAAGAGGTACACCGAAACGAAACCACTACCGCTGTACAATACAGCCTGCTGCGCATTTCTTTCGCCTTCCAGGCAACACATCAATCGACGCTGTAGCTCGTCGCTTCCCGAAGCGGCGCGACGGAGTGCGAGACGCCACCATTCACGCCAACAGCGCGCATCGCACTAGAGCGCCTCGCATCACCGAGGGCAAATGCGCACTGCCACGCCAAAAAAACTTGCTCCTTGCGTTGTCGCTTATTTGCGACCATTACGTAGATGGGCGAAGACGACGAGAGACCACCGGCAGTGTTGGTATATGCATACACGTCCGCGCAACGACAAGGAGTAAAACGCAACAAAACATTCTAACACAAACACCCCGTACATCCAACTGCCACTGAGCGCGCCTACTTGCTCAATCGCAGACAGTAACGGGACTCAATTTTATCTTCCTTTCCCTCTTAAGAATCACTCATACATACTTGCCAAACTACTAGGTGCGCTCAATGGCGGTTGGATGTACGGGGTGTTTGCGTTCGAATGTTTTGTTTCATTTTTACTCCTATTCCCTCGATATGTCGTCTCACTCTGGCTTCCCTCATGTCTCTTTCTCTACACTTTTATTCCCACCCTTTTAATCCCCCCTCACCCCCCATCCCTTGTGAGCTACCGCTGAGGTGTCGCATCCTGATGCAGACAGTTTCGGGGCTCACTTTCCTCTTCTTTTCCATCTTACACATCAGCAATCCCCCCCCCCCCCCCCAACCTCTAAGTGCTAAATATGTGGCACAAAAAGCAGGAAATGGACTCAATGAAAGGGTGAAAAATAATAATCATAATAGAAACGAAGATCAACACGCGCCTCAAAAAGCCCCATTCACTCCTCTTTCACATTTTCACGAGAAAATGAAGGTACACACATGGAGAACAATTTTTGTTATAGGTAGGCTTTGCCTGAGCAGAACCACTGTCGTGCGCCTTGGTTACACATTCGACACGCCTCGTCCTGTGCGGAGGTGGGTGGGAAACCAAGGGTGCACTTGAAAATGCAATGCTCGTGGGTTGGTGTCGCCATCTGACGGCAGGCTCACGCGAGCGCGCCTTGCTTTCGAATTTCCCGCGCTCGAACCTCTCGCGTTTACATCATGGGCTAGTCCCCCCCCCCCCCCCTCTCGCGTGGGCGGCGAAGCCAGCCTCCCTAGAGTGACCACCTCTGCCGGCGAAATGGAAACACTTGTTGCGTAGCTGTCCGTCCAAGTAAAGCTTTCACAACTGCAGTGTTCGCAGCACCAGTACAGTACATGAGTGCCACTTCTATCAAGTGCAGCTTCCCTCAGCACGCTGCATGGGCAGCGCTTATTGTGTACTTGCTTCTGACTTGCGCAGAAATTCTGTTTAAACATCCCCTTCCACTTTTCTTTCTTTTTTTTTGTATTTTGCAGCTCGGCAGCGCCAGGTGTGAAAAAAAAAAAAACAAAAATTATTAGGCGTGACAATGTACACAATGTGTTATTGAATGGGGCACTTCTGAGTGCACAGCGGGCGCGGTAAACACGACCAACCTGTCACAATCAATTTTTTCATTTGTAAGTACACATCCCTTCTTCGTCTGGGTGCCCCACGGTAGAACATAGTGCGTTTTTATTTATTTTGACACAACGTGACGCGATCGTGTAGTGGGCATTCCAAAGAAAAAAGCGAGTTCGTGCTTCCTGAGCATAGTCGTGTCTCCAAGAATGCAGTGACCAGGGTAGAACGCTGCGCTCGGCTTCTTCCTTCGCGCGATAAGGTAACTAGGCGACGTTCGCTTGACGGGCCCGTTTTAGCAGCTTGGCTTGCAGGAAGGAGAGGAAGAACTCGCAGATGCGGCGATTGATTCGTGCATGCAGACCCAGGAGAAAGACGACGACGCGAACGAAATGCGGTGAACGTGACAAGTACCCAGCGCGATCAAGCTACTACTACACGAGGTGCTGCTCACCTGAGCGATGACGCAATGATATTGCAAAGAGGGACGGACGGGTATGGCGAACCGCTGGGATCACACTGCCGAAGCATCAAGTGGGTAGCCCTGAAGAGGGCTGTTGTGTTCTCGTTGGCTGGCTGCAGGCGACGCCGCTGGCTTCTTAGCCTCCGAATCCGTACAGGGTGCGGCCCTGACGCTTGAGGGCGTACACGACGTCCATGGCTGTCACGGTCTTCCTTTTGGCGTGCTCGGTGTAAGTGACGGCATCGCGGATCACGTTCTCGAGGAACACCTTGAGAACGCCGCGAGTTTCCTCGTAGATGAGGCCAGAGATGCGCTTGACACCGCCACGGCGCGCCAGACGACGGATGGCCGGCTTGGTTATGCCCTGGATGTTGTCACGCAACACCTTTCGATGACGCTTGGCGCCACCCTTCCCCAGCCCTTTGCCACCTTTGCCACGGCCAGACATGACGGCTTCCGAAGTTTCTGCTTCTGCTTCGAAACGCGCCCGGAAAGCGAATGGTGGTGGTGGTAGTGATTAGAATGAAGAGGAAAAAGGCACCTAATTTCTGTCTGCCTTCAGGCGACACGGCGCAGTGCCTTATAGGGGTGGGGTGAAGGAGGGATAAAAAGAATAGAAGGAAAGTAGAAGCAGAAGAAGACAGCCAACGAGAGGAAAAAGAAGGAGATAGGAAAGTGGGGATCCGGTCGAAGCAGTCCAAGGGCGGGGTGCCACAATGCGAGAGCTACACGGCGTCAGGAGACCGCGGAGGGCGAACCAGTCGGCGGGAGCTACGCTGAAGTCGGAGATCGCGAGGGCACAACCGTCCAGCTTGAAATCCTGCGAGCGAATCCCAAGCGAATGCTCGACACGATCGAGTCGCGGTGTCGGCGCCGGCCCGCGAGACTGAGGAGGAAGGCGAACGGCGCACGCCGGTTGGTCGGCGGCCAGCTCGTCTCTCTCTCCCTCTTTTCTTCGCGAGGAGCGCGTTGGCCGCGCAGGTTGCTGCACTGACTATTTTTCTGCACTACAAGATTGAATATACACGGCAAACATGCTTTCGTTTGTTTGTTTGTTTTTAATTCTTTTCTCGTTACTGTTGCTAAGTTTCTTGCCCATTCATTCACGCACCCTTCACTGCTGCAAAATGGCGTATCAGTCGTATCAGCTGCCCCAGCGGCAAGGAGACATCAAACCGAGTAAGCGACAATTCATGTACGCGTACGTACAAGCCCAGCGGATACAACGCGTTGGCTAAAAAACGTTTCATCGTGTCCACTGAACATGACACACGCAATATTTGTCAAAACTCACAGCTGCAACAGCTCACCTGTGTGCCGCACGTAAATAAACTGCACACTTAACACTTTGCGACTACTCGTCCCCGGCGTGTGCCCCCCCCCCCTCTTTTTTTTTTCTTTTCTATGTTCTCGCTTTCTCTCTAATCACATCAATGCCTCATTTGCACGCACGAAACCCGTTTCACGGCGTCACTTTGACGCCATCCTTGTCGCCAAACCAAGGGACTAACACACGCGGTCCGGGCACGGCCTCATGGCCGGAAATTTCTAAACAAAGCGTGCTCGCGTTGTTGTGGACGCCGGCACGTGAAATTCGGCAAAGTAACAGCACCTTTGGCTGGCTACGCGTGTCTCAAATTTTACTGTGGCAGCTCCACTACATATCGCGATACGGCAGTTTCACCGAAGCCACGCAACGCGACCGCGCTCATTTCAGCATTCACGGGGACGGCAGAGAGTGAGAGCGCACCTCCTCTCGGGCGCGCCTCTCCTCCCGTAAACACGGACTGTCAAGCGGTCCGGTCGCAGCGAAGTTTCCCCATCTCCTTGCGGGGTGGTTCAACACCTGCCCGTTTCAAGTGCACGGTTGCACTGTGAGGAACCCTGCAAGGGTCACGCAATTACAGGCAAAACAGCCCTAACTCTAAAGCGCCTTACATAGGACGAGATTGGAGCGTAAAATGCACCACCCTTTATGCATTCTTTCTTCTTTACAGCGTTGGAAGAGTGTTCGTTCGCTGCATGTTTTACGCATGCGTACTTTCGCTTACATAATACCTTCGGAGGCTGACAACCTGTTAAGTAATCTATCAACGACTATCCGGACGGCATCAGCTGTGCAAAGAAGATTTGCAGTTGGCCTTCCAGAGCCGTCCAGAGCACACAAAGTAGGTCTACACATCGTGGCAACCAATATTTCGAAAAAAGTGAATTGCGTAGTATTATAAAGAATACAACTTTCAGAATGAGCAAAACTGCTTGGTTTGACCAAAGTACAAAGAGGTGCGATTTATACCACATCGATCCATTTATTGAATTAAAAATTACGCTGGCATTAGATAGAATATCGGAAACTCTAATTGACCGATTGAGGCTAGGCACGGCATACACAAAAACATTTGTTTTTTTTTTTTTTCTTTGCACAGACACGGCAGAGCTGAAAGTCCCGAATGCGAATGCGGATTGATAGATGAAGACGTATGTCACCTTCTCGTAGACTGTCCACATCACGAGACGCCGTCTTAAGTCCGAACAGTTGGCATTAGACCGCAGACCGTTTAACATGAAGAAACTTCTGGGTCCGTGGCCTACTCGAGTTTTACAGTCGCACGCTTTAAAAGCATCAACACGTTCTTTACAAGACAGCGGGATTGCTGATAAGTATTAAGAAATAACGAACTTTCATTTGTAACAAATGTACTTATTATGTACAGTATCACGTGACTCTCATCATGTGTGTGTTGTGAAATGAATGACGTGTCGACAATTATGTACACACGAGCGAATGCATCTTTATACGGACCAGACGTGTGCTCTACTGTTTTGTGCTGGTGGACCGAATATTATCGAGGGACATTATATCAGAGACTTCATTCATTGACTTTCGAACATTTACTTACCATTGTGTTCTGATATGTGCGTATAAGTGTAAGTGTGTCTTTGCATATCTCTGCCCGAGTTTTCTACTTTCCATGCACTGCTTTGTACGTTTTGCTTCAAGATACGTGTTCAAGTTTAACTCAACGGCCAAGGAGTAGCCGGCGCCATAATGGTGCGCCGACATCTCCTTACATATCATATCAATAAGAAAAAAAGATGCGCGCCAATGCCCATCTATTGTATTCCCTTCTCACGTGCCCCAATACCAAACTGCGCGTGCCATTTCTGTGGTGCAAGTGTGTTTAAGTAGTCGCAGTTTCATCTTTCACAATCATGAGGGTTCCCATATTGAAAGTATTCCTTCCCCGAACTTGTGGCAGGGACGCACGATGCGAAATTACAAAATGATCGCGCTTGAAAGCTTCATACAAATGCACTGTCGACCCGCCGAACATAGTCAGTAATCTAAAACAAAGCGGAAATAAACGGTGCGTCCGCTCATTCATTTAAGGTAAGTTTCCCACCACATTCCGAATGGAACGTACCACTCATTTGTGCCTAGCACAGGCGCATTTGTTCTTTCGAAGAGAACACAGTGTTCCGCTACACCGTGTGATTATGTAAACGTCAAGCCGAGCAGTGTCGTTTGCTGGCCGGCCTGGCTATGTTTCTTTCGGCGACGCGCAAACGGAGCACTCGGTGCGAAAACGGGAAATGCCCATACCTCGTGTCGACCGCCTTTCTTTACTGGATTTCGTACTTCTTTGTGCACTATATAAATCACCTGCGTGGTACCCCTGTCATGCGTACGCACAGTTTTGTTTTTTCCTTCACTCGGGCTGTCGATACTTTGCTTTCGGACAATAATTAGCATGCAGTCCGCCGCCACGCTTTTCTGCTTCTACAGCTATTGTCACATGCGTCTATATATTTCTCCCCTATCTTTTCTTGCATCAATGCTTCCGCACATTTTTCACCGCGCCACGCACTTTAAGCTACATTCACTCCTCCTACAGTCTCGAAACGGGCCTGCCCTGCGCTCTCAAGAAATAAATGCCCCAATTTCGTAAACAAATGAATGGCGTGGCAGAGAAGGAACTCTGCGCTGTCTGATGAATGTGGCTGTACCCTTCACATCGGGCGGCAGCTATCACCACCTAGCCATAATGCTGACCTAACAAACAGCTACATTTATCTTGTTTTTTTTCTCTCTTTAAATAGTGAAGTATAGGACCGCGGTGCTTTGCAGTGAATGGTTTAGTTTTCACTCTTGCCTTGACTTTAGCCACCAATAAGATAACCACCTTCTAGTTAATTCTACCCGCCTAAAGTCTATTTTGCCCTCCCCCGTCTCTAAACCCCGGTGCTGTTGAAAAACTCTGCGCCATCATTCTAAACTATAAGGTGAAGCCCTTTACATAGCATTATCAAGTGTTCGGCAGTTTCCTTCTCTCCGCATGCACTGCATACCGTGTATACCCCTTCATATTTGGCCCGACATGTCGGAGTTGCTCGGGCAAGCGCTGACGCGAGTTTCCTATTCTATCATTTCCCAAGAGCTGAACACACTCGAGTTCATGTTACCTTTTTTTGAGAGAAGCGGCCACCTTCCCCCTGTTTTTTTTTTTTTTAATTACCACGCTCCTGGTTTTGTTTTCCCTCCATTACCGTACTTGTGGCACTTTTCTCCGCGCACTCGGTCTTCTCTAATTTACCTGTTCAACCTCCCCGAGCACACACGTCGAGCGCGGCACACCAACGCTCCTGCTAGCGGTGTTCAACAGAGAGAAGAGGATGGATTCGGAGCCGAATCTCTCAGCACAACCCCTATGCCGACGCAGACAATTTGGGTGGCTCTGAGAAGAGCCGTTGATTTGTCGTTGCTCGCTGTGGCCCACGACGCACGCCTACTTGGAGCTGGTGTACTTGGTGACGGCTTTTGTACTCTCGGACACCGCGTGCTTGGCCAGCTCTCCGGGCAGCAGCAGGCGCACCGCGGTCTGGATCTCCCGGCTCGTGATGGTCGAGCGCTTGTTGTAGTGAGCAAGGCGTGACGACTCGGCGGCGATACGCTCGAAGATGTCGTTCACGAAGCTGTTCATGATGGACATGGCCTTGCTGGAGACACCAGTGTCGGGGTGCACCTGCTTCAGCACCTTATAGATGTAGATGGAGAAGCTCTCCTTCCTGCGGCGCTTCTTCTTCTTCTTGTCCGTGGCGCGCACATTCTTCTGCGCCTTGCCGGCCTTCTTGACGGCTTTGCCAGACGGTTGGGGAGGCATGATTTCACACAACACGCACGCGAGACCAGAGTCGAATGCGCGTGTCCCCCCGTCTCGCCGCGCTTAAATATGAGCGAGGGGTGTTGACGAGATCAGCACAACGCGCGCGCCCCATTGGTTCGCACGGCTTCTCTCTCTCACACTCTCATCCGTTCCCCGCGAGCGGCGGCGCGCGATGGTGGCAACGGAAACCATTCGAGCACGGCTCTCATCTCAGAAGGCAGCAGCTTTCTTGTTTTCGGCAACCGGCGTCGTACCAAGCGAAAAGCAACACCATGTCCGGACGTGGCAAGGGCGGCAAGGCGAAAGGCAAGAGCAAGACCCGTTCTAGCCGCGCGGGGCTTCAGTTCCCCGTGGGCCGTATTCACCGCCTCCTACGCAAGGGAAACTACGCCGAGCGCGTCGGAGCTGGCGCTCCGGTCTACCTGGCTGCCGTACTCGAGTACCTGGCCGCCGAGGTGCTCGAGCTGGCGGGCAACGCCGCTCGTGACAACAAGAAGACCCGGATCATCCCCCGTCACTTGCAGCTCGCCATCCGCAACGACGAGGAGCTGAACAAACTGCTTTCCGGCGTCACCATCGCGCAGGGCGGTGTGTTGCCCAACATTCAAGCCGTGCTTCTTCCAAAGAAGACGGAGAAGAAGGCGTAAGCGAGCACCCCTTCCGCGCGCTCGCCGCATTCCCCAAACGGTCCTTCTAAGGACCACCCAAACAGGTGACGCGGCCGTGTTTCGCTTCGCAGTCACGATGGCTCTGTTCGTACCCTCAAGCGTGTTTGTTTTTCTATACTTTATATATATTTCCTCGCGACATCAGTTAGCCACAAGTGCGCGACGCCAAATGCTGCAAAGAGACAACCAAATCACGCAGCTCGGCACCGAAAAAGACAGAAAAGAGCATGTAAGCGTTGTCAATTCTCATTAAAAAAAAAAAAAAAAAAAAGCTCCACACGTAACCGTCTATCCTTACGATGACACCTGAACGGGTCAGCACAGGGACAGAGTAAATTTAATACCTTTGAATAGAAAAACAAACGTAAGGTAAAAAAAAAAAAAGAGAGAGAGAGAGAGAGAACCCGCCGTTAGCGCATTCCATTTGGTGCTTCTAACACAATTTATTTCGTCTATCTTGCTAGGCAGCGCAGCCACTATTACACAGAACACACAACACAAGCGCTTAACTTCAACTAAACGTTTATTGCAAAAAAAAAAAAAAAAATTGTCCAGAATATGGCACAAAAACTTGTTCAGCTTCAAAAGAAATGAAAGGAAATGACACGCGATGATTTCGAGTGTGTTAGTGCACTCTCTATCGCGCTCACGCGGAAAGAACTGTTTTTTGGATGGGGTGATAGAGAATAACAGACAGTAATGTGCGGGACTGGCACGTGTGCTTTTTGTTGTCTACCTTTTACTATTCTTTTTCTCTGTTCACCCCCTTTATAAACTCTGACGTTTGCAATGAAAGTTCAGTTGAAGTTAAGCGCTTGTGTTGTGAGGTCTGTGTAATAGTGGCTGCGCTTCCTAGCGAGATGGATCCTTACCAACTGGCCCGATACAATTGTTTATTTCGTCTCTCGGTAAAACTTCATCACCTCCTACGAGTGCACCCAAAAGTTGCGCCGGGGTCCAGCAGCCCAAGTCACCATGGCGTTACGCAAACAGAAGCCCTCAAAAACACCTTACAAGCGGCGGGCAAAAAGGTAAACACATAAATGAAATTGACACACCACAGGGTCGCAGCACGGCTGCTGCACACACACCGACTGAAGCTAGCCTACCTTTTCTCTGTCTACTCATAATGATACACACTTTTACCTTGAATTTGTCAAAGCTGAGCCATTTCTTCGTAATAACGACGCGCCGACGTTCCGTTCTTCCGCGCGCTAGACAACGGCAGCCACGTACGTACAAAACATGACAGCAAAAGAGGGTGCGGCCGGAGTACGTGGCCTGGAGTGGTCTCGTAGCCAAAGCAGACACGTTGGTGGTCCTGAGAAGGACCGTTTGTTGTTGCTTGCCTGTCGACCGAAGCGCAGGGAGCAGCCCAACTTAGGCGCGCTCACCGCGAATGCGCCGAGCCAGCTGGATGTCCTTTGGCATGATGGTGACGCGCTTAGCGTGGATGGCGCACAGGTTGGTGTCTTCGAAAAGACCAACGAGGTAGGCCTCGCTAGCTTCCTGTAGGGCCATCACGGCAGAACTCTGGAAACGGAGGTCCGTCTTGAAGTCCTGAGCGATTTCCCGCACCAGGCGCTGAAAGGGAAGCTTGCGGATCAGCAGTTCGGTCGACTTCTGGTATCGGCGAATTTCACGCAGGGCCACGGTTCCAGGCCTGTAACGGTGAGGTTTCTTCACCCCGCCTGTGGCAGGGGCACTCTTGCGAGCAGCCTTGGTAGCAAGCTGCTTACGCGGAGCCTTGCCTCCAGTACTCTTGCGCGCGGTTTGTTTAGTTCGGGCCATGCTGCGTGCGTCCGATCACCTCGACTGACGGAGCGAAACTGCGCTCCTGCCGGAGATCGGCAAAAGCGGCTTCGCCGCACGACCCATCTCTCTCCCTCCCATTGGCCGAAGCGTGAGAACCCGTCCGCGTGCGAGCGCGGAAGCGTACGCCAGGATGCTGGCTGGCGCTCATTTTCGGGCAACCGTGCAGTTCGCGGCTGCAAAGAGGTACACCGAAACGAAACCACTACCGCTGTACAATACAGCCTGCTGCGCATTTCTTTCGCCTTCCAGGCAACACATCAATCGACGCTGTAGCTCGTCGCTTCCCGAAGCGGCGCGACGGAGTGCGAGACGCCACCATTCACGCCAACAGCGCGCATCGCACTAGAGCGCCTCGCATCACCGAGGGCAAATGCGCACTGCCACGCCAAAAAAACTTGCTCCTTGCGTTGTCGCTTATTTGCGACCATTACGTAGATGGGCGAAGACGACGAGAGACCACCGGCAGTGTTGGTATATGCATACACGTCCGCGCAACGACAAGGAGTAAAACGCAACAAAACATTCTAACACAAACACCCCGTACATCCAACTGCCACTGAGCGCGCCTACTTGCTCAATCGCAGACAGTAACGGGACTCAATTTTATCTTCCTTTCCCTCTTAAGAATCACTCATACATACTTGCCAAACTACTAGGTGCGCTCAATGGCGGTTGGATGTACGGGGTGTTTGCGTTCGAATGTTTTGTTTCATTTTTACTCCTATTCCCTCGATATGTCGTCTCACTCTGGCTTCCCTCATGTCTCTTTCTCTACACTTTTATTCCCACCCTTTTAATCCCCCCTCACCCCCCATCCCTTGTGAGCTACCGCTGAGGTGTCGCATCCTGATGCAGACAGTTTCGGGGCTCACTTTCCTCTTCTTTTCCATCTTACACATCAGCAATCCCCCCCCCCCCCCCCCAACCTCTAAGTGCTAAATATGTGGCACAAAAAGCAGGAAATGGACTCAATGAAAGGGTGAAAAATAATAATCATAATAGAAACGAAGATCAACACGCGCCTCAAAAAGCCCCATTCACTCCTCTTTCACATTTTCACGAGAAAATGAAGGTACACACATGGAGAACAATTTTTGTTATAGGTAGGCTTTGCCTGAGCAGAACCACTGTCGTGCGCCTTGGTTACACATTCGACACGCCTCGTCCTGTGCGGAGGTGGGTGGGAAACCAAGGGTGCACTTGAAAATGCAATGCTCGTGGGTTGGTGTCGCCATCTGACGGCAGGCTCACGCGAGCGCGCCTTGCTTTCGAATTTCCCGCGCTCGAACCTCTCGCGTTTACATCATGGGCTAGTCCCCCCCCCCCCCCCCCCTCTCGCGTGGGCGGCGAAGCCAGCCTCCCTAGAGTGACCACCTCTGCCGGCGAAATGGAAACACTTGTTGCGTAGCTGTCCGTCCAAGTAAAGCTTTCACAACTGCAGTGTTCGCAGCACCAGTACAGTACATGAGTGCCACTTCTATCAAGTGCAGCTTCCCTCAGCACGCTGCATGGGCAGCGCTTATTGTGTACTTGCTTCTGACTTGCGCAGAAATTCTGTTTAAACATCCCCTTCCACTTTTCTTTCTTTTTTTTTTGTATTTTGCAGCTCGGCAGCGCCAGGTGTGAAAAAAAAAAAACAAACAAAAATTATTAGGCGTGACAATGTACACAATGTGTTATTGAATGGGGCACTTCTGAGTGCACAGCGGGCGCGGTAAACACGACCAACCTGTCACAATCAATTTTTTCATTTGTAAGTACACATCCCTTCTTCGTCTGGGTGCCCCACGGTAGAACATAGTGCGTTTTTATTTATTTTGACACAACGTGACGCGATCGTGTAGTGGGCATTCCAAAGAAAAAAGCGAGTTCGTGCTTCCTGAGCATAGTCGTGTCTCCAAGAATGCAGTGACCAGGGTAGAACGCTGCGCTCGGCTTCTTCCTTCGCGCGATAAGGTAACTAGGCGACGTTCGCTTGACGGGCCCGTTTTAGCAGCTTGGCTTGCAGGAAGGAGAGGAAGAACTCGCAGATGCGGCGATTGATTCGTGCATGCAGACCCAGGAGAAAGACGACGACGCGAACGAAATGCGGTGAACGTGACAAGTACCCAGCGCGATCAAGCTACTACTACACGAGGTGCTGCTCACCTGAGCGATGACGCAATGATATTGCAAAGAGGGACGGACGGGTATGGCGAACCGCTGGGATCACACTGCCGAAGCATCAAGTGGGTAGCCCTGAAGAGGGCTGTTGTGTTCTCGTTGGCTGGCTGCAGGCGACGCCGCTGGCTTCTTAGCCTCCGAATCCGTACAGGGTGCGGCCCTGACGCTTGAGGGCGTACACGACGTCCATGGCTGTCACGGTCTTCCTTTTGGCGTGCTCGGTGTAAGTGACGGCATCGCGGATCACGTTCTCGAGGAACACCTTGAGAACGCCGCGAGTTTCCTCGTAGATGAGGCCAGAGATGCGCTTGACACCGCCACGGCGCGCCAGACGACGGATGGCCGGCTTGGTTATGCCCTGGATGTTGTCACGCAACACCTTTCGATGACGCTTGGCGCCACCCTTCCCCAGCCCTTTGCCACCTTTGCCACGGCCAGACATGACGGCTTCCGAAGTTTCTGCTTCTGCTTCGAAACGCGCCCGGAAAGCGAATGGTGGTGGTAGTGGTTACAATGAAGAGGAAAAAGGCACCTAATTTCTGTCTGCCTTCAGGCGACACGGCGCAGTGCCTTATAGGGGTGGGGGGAAGGAGGGATAAAAAGAATAGAAGGAAAGTAGAAGCAGAAGAAGACAGCCAACGAGAGGAAAAAGAAGGAGATAGGAAAGTGGGGATCCGGTCGAAGCAGTCCAAGGGCGGGGTGCCACAATGCGAGAGCTACACGGCATCAGGAGACCGCGGAGGGCGAACCAGTCGGCGGGAGCTACGCTGAAGTCGGAGATCGCGAGGGCACAACCGTCCAGCTTGAAATCCTGCGAGCGAATCCCTAAGCGAATGCTCGACACGATCGAGTCGCGGTGTCGGCGCCGGCCCGCGAGACTGAGGAGGAAGGCGAACGGCGCACGCCGGTTGGTCGGCGGCCAGCTCGTCTCTCTCTCCCTCTTTTCTTCGCGAGGAGCGCGTTGGCCGCGCAGGTTGCTGCACTGACTATTTTTCTGCACTACAAGATTGAATATACACGGCAAACATGCTTTCGTTTGTTTGTTTGTTTTTAATTCTTTTCTCGTTACTGTTGCTAAGTTTCTTGCCCATTCATTCACGCACCCTTCACTGCTGCAAAATGGCGTATCAGTCGTATCAGCTGCCCCAGCGGCAAGGAGACATCAAACCGAGTAAGCGACAATTCATGTACGCGTACGTACAAGCCCAGCGGATACAACGCGTTCGCTAAAAAACGTTTCATCGTGTCCACTGAACATGACACACGCAATATTTGTCAAAACTCACAGCTGCAACAGCTCACCTGTGTGCCGCACGTAAATAAACTGCACACTTAACACTTTGCGACTACTCGTCCCCGGCGTGTGCCCCCCCCCCCCTCTTTTTTTTTTCTTTTCTATGTTCTCGCTTTCTCTCTAATCACATCAATGCCTCATTTGCACGCACGAAACCCGTTTCACGGCGTCACTTTGACGCCATCCTTGTCGCCAAACCAAGGGACTAACACACGCGGTCCGGGCACGGCCTCATGGCCGGAAATTTCTAAACAAAGCGTGCTCGCGTTGTTGTGGACGCCGGCACGTGAAATTCGGCAAAGTAACAGCACCTTTGGCTGGCTACGCGTGTCTCAAATTTTACTGTGGCAGCTCCACTACATATCGCGATACGGCAGTTTCACCGAAGCCACGCAACGCGACCGCGCTCATTTCAGCATTCACGGGGACGGCAGAGAGTGAGAGCGCACCTCCTCTCGGGCGCGCCTCTCCTCCCGTAAACACGGACTGTCAAGCGGTCCGGTCGCAGCGAAGTTTCCCCATCTCCTTGCGGGGTGGTTCAACACCTGCCCGTTTCAAGTGCACGGTTGCACTGTGAGGAACCCTGCAAGGGTCACGCAATTACAGGCAAAACAGCCCTAACTCTAAAGCGCCTTACATAGGACGAGATTGGAGCGTAAAATGCACCACCCTTTATGCATTCTTTCTTCTTTACAGCGTTGGAAGAGTGTTCGTTCGCTGCATGTTTTACGCATGCGTACTTTCGCTTACATAATACCTTCGGAGGCTGACAACCTGTTAAGTAATCTATCAACGACTATCCGGACGGCATCAGCTGTGCAAAGAAGATTTGCAGTTGGCCTTCCAGAGCCGTCCAGAGCACACAAAGTAGGTCTACACATCGTGGCAACCAATATTTCGAAAAAAGTGAATTGCGTAGTATTATAAAGAATACAACTTTCAGAATGAGCAAAACTGCTTGGTTTGACCAAAGTACAAAGAGGTGCGATTTATACCACATCGATCCATTTATTGAATTAAAAATTACGCTGGCATTAGATAGAATATCGGAAACTCTAATTGACCGATTGAGGCTAGGCACGGCATACACAAAAACATTTGTTTTTTTTTTTTCTTTGCACAGACACGGCAGAGCTGAAAGTCCCGAATGCGAATGCGGATTGATAGATGAAGACGTATGTCACCTTCTCGTAGACTGTCCACATCACGAGACGCCGTCTTAAGTCCGAACAGTTGGCATTAGACCGCAGACCGTTTAACATGAAGAAACTTCTGGGTCCGTGGCCTACTCGAGTTTTACAGTCGCACGCTTTAAAAGCATCAACACGTTCTTTACAAGACAGCGGGATTGCTGATAAGTATTAAGAAATAACGAACTTTCATTTGTAACAAATGTACTTATTATGTACAGTATCACGTGACTCTCATCATGTGTGTGTTGTGAAATGAATGACGTGTCGACAATTATGTACACACGAGCGAATGCATCTTTATACGGACCAGACGTGTGCTCTACTGTTTTGTGCTGGTGGACCGAATATTATCGAGGGACATTATATCAGAGACTTCATTCATTGACTTTCGAACATTTACTTACCATTGTGTTCTGATATGTGCGTATAAGTGTAAGTGTGTCTTTGCATATCTCTGCCCGAGTTTTCTACTTTCCATGCACTGCTTTGTACGTTTTGCTTCAAGATACGTGTTCAAGTTTAACTCAACGGCCAAGGAGTAGCCGGCGCCATAATGGTGCGCCGACATCTCCTTACATATCATATCAATAAGAAAAAAAGATGCGCGCCAATGCCCATCTATTGTATTCCCTTCTCACGTGCCCCAATACCAAACTGCGCGTGCCATTTCTGTGGTGCAAGTGTGTTTAAGTAGTCGCAGTTTCATCTTTCACAATCATGAGGGTTCCCATATTGAAAGTATTCCTTCCCCGAACTTGTGGCAGGGACGCACGATGCGAAATTACAAAATGATCGCGCTTGAAAGCTTCATACAAATGCACTGTCGACCCGCCGAACATAGTCAGTAATCTAAAACAAAGCGGAAATAAACGGTGCGTCCGCTCATTCATTTAAGGTAAGTTTCCCACCACATTCCGAATGGAACGTACCACTCATTTGTGCCTAGCACAGGCGCATTTGTTCTTTCGAAGAGAACACAGTGTTCCGCTACACCGTGTGATTATGTAAACGTCAAGCCGAGCAGTGTCGTTTGCTGGCCGGCCTGGCTATGTTTCTTTCGGCGACGCGCAAACGGAGCACTCGGTGCGAAAACGGGAAATGCCCATACCTCGTGTCGACCGCCTTTCTTTACTGGATTTCGTACTTCTTTGTGCACTATATAAATCACCTGCGTGGTACCCCTGTCATGCGTACGCACAGTTTTGTTTTTTCCTTCACTCGGGCTGTCGATACTTTGCTTTCGGACAATAATTAGCATGCAGTCCGCCGCCACGCTTTTCTGCTTCTACAGCTATTGTCACATGCGTCTATATATTTCTCCCCTATCTTTTCTTGCATCAATGCTTCCGCACATTTTTCACCGCGCCACGCACTTTAAGCTACATTCACTCCTCCTACAGTCTCGAAACGGGCCTGCCCTGCGCTCTCAAGAAATAAATGCCCCAATTTCGTAAACAAATGAATGGCGTGGCAGAGAAGGAACTCTGCGCTGTCTGATGAATGTGGCTGTACCCTTCACATCGGGCGGCAGCTATCACCACCTAGCCATAATGCTGACCTAACAAACAGCTACATTTATCTTGTTTTTTTTCTCTCTTTAAATAGTGAAGTATAGGACCGCGGTGCTTTGCAGTGAATGGTTTAGTTTTCACTCTTGCCTTGACTTTAGCCACCAATAAGATAACCACCTTCTAGTTAATTCTACCCGCCTAAAGTCTATTTTGCCCTCCCCCGTCTCTAAACCCCGGTGCTTTTGAAAAACTCTGCGCCATCATTCTAAACTATAAGGTGAAGCCCTTTACATAGCATTATCAAGTGTTCGGCAGTTTCCTTCTCTCCGCATGCACTGCATACCGTGTATACCCCTTCATATTTGGCCCGACATGTCGGAGTTGCTCGGGCAAGCGCTGACGCGAGTTTCCTATTCTATCATTTCCCAAGAGCTGAACACACTCGAGTTCATGTTACCTTTTTTTGAGAGAAGCGGCCACCTTCCCCCTGTTTTTTTTTTTTTTTTTTAATTACCACGCTCCTGGTTTTGTTTTCCCTCCATTACCGTACTTGTGGCACTTTTCTCCGCGCACTCGGTCTTCTCTAATTTACCTGTTCAACCTCCCCGAGCACACACGTCGAGCGCGGCACACCAACGCTCCTGCTAGCGGTGTTCAACAGAGAGAAGAGGATGGATTCGGAGCCGAATCTCTCAGCACAACCCCTATGCCGACGCAGACAATTTGGGTGGCTCTGAGAAGAGCCGTTGATTTGTCGTTGCTCGCTGTGGCCCACGACGCACGCCTACTTGGAGCTGGTGTACTTGGTGACGGCTTTTGTACCCTCGGACACCGCGTGCTTGGCCAGCTCTCCGGGCAGCAGCAGGCGCACCGCGGTCTGGATCTCCCGGCTCGTGATGGTCGAGCGCTTGTTGTAGTGAGCAAGGCGTGACGACTCGGCGGCGATACGCTCGAAGATGTCGTTCACGAAGCTGTTCATGATGGACATGGCCTTGCTGGAGACACCAGTGTCGGGGTGCACCTGCTTCAGCACCTTATAGATGTAGATGGAGAAGCTCTCCTTCCTGCGGCGCTTCTTCTTCTTCTTGTCCGTGGCGCGCACATTCTTCTGCGCCTTGCCGGCCTTCTTGACGGCTTTGCCAGACGGTTGGGGAGGCATGATTTCACACAACACGCACGCGAGACCAGAGTCGAATGCGCGTGTCCCCCCGTCTCGCCGCGCTTAAATATGAGCGAGGGGTGTTGACGAGATCAGCACAACGCGCGCGCCCCATTGGTTCGCACGGCTTCTCTCTCTCACACTCTCATCCGTTCCCCGCGAGCGGCGGCGCGCGATGGTGGCAACGGAAACCATTCGAGCACGGCTCTCATCTCAGAAGGCAGCAGCTTTCTTGTTTTCGGCAACCGGCGTCGTACCAAGCGAAAAGCAACACCATGTCCGGACGTGGCAAGGGCGGCAAGGCGAAAGGCAAGAGCAAGACCCGTTCTAGCCGCGCGGGGCTTCAGTTCCCCGTGGGCCGTATTCACCGCCTCCTACGCAAGGGAAACTACGCCGAGCGCGTCGGAGCTGGCGCTCCGGTCTACCTGGCTGCCGTACTCGAGTACCTGGCCGCCGAGGTGCTCGAGCTGGCGGGCAACGCCGCTCGTGACAACAAGAAGACCCGGATCATCCCCCGTCACTTGCAGCTCGCCATCCGCAACGACGAGGAGCTGAACAAACTGCTTTCCGGCGTCACCATCGCGCAGGGCGGTGTGTTGCCCAACATTCAAGCCGTGCTTCTTCCAAAGAAGACGGAGAAGAAGGCGTAAGCGAGCACCCCTTCCGCGCGCTCGCCGCATTCCCCAAACGGTCCTTCTAAGGACCACCCAAACAGGTGACGCGGCCGTGTTTCGCTTCGCAGTCACGATGGCTCTGTTCGTACCCTCAAGCGTGTTTGTTTTTCTATACTTTATATATATTTCCTCGCGACATCAGTTAGCCACAAGTGCGCGACGCCAAATGCTGCAAAGAGACAACCAAATCACGCAGCTCGGCACCGAAAAAGACAGAAAAGAGCATGTAAGCGTTGTCATTTCTCATTAAAAAAAAAAAAAAAAAAAGCTCCACACGTAACCGTCTATCCTTACGATGACACCTGAACGGGTCAGCACAGGGACAGAGTAAATTTAATACCTTTGAATAGAAAAACAAACGTAAGGTAAAAAAAAAAAAGAGAGAGAGAGAACCCGCCGTTAGCGCATTCCATTTGGTGCTTCTAACACAATTTATTTCGTCTATCTTGCTAGGCAGCGCAGCCACTATTACACAGAACACACAACACAAGCGCTTAACTTCAACTAAACGTTTATTGCAAAAAAAAAAAAAAAAATTGTCCAGAATATGGCACAAAAACTTGTTCAGCTTCAAAAGAAATGAAAGGAAATGACACGCGATGATTTCGAGTGTGTTAGTGCACTCTCTATCGCGCTCACGCGGAAAGAACTGTTTTTTGGATGGGGTGATAGAGAATAACAGACAGTAATGTGCGGGACTGGCACGTGTGCTTTTTGTTGTCTACCTTTTACTATTCTTTTTCTCTGTTCACCCCCTTTATAAACTCTGACGTTTGCAATGAAAGTTCAGTTGAAGTTAAGCGCTTGTGTTGTGAGGTCTGTGTAATAGTGGCTGCGCTTCCTAGCGAGATGGATCCTTACCAACTGGCCCGATACAATTGTTTATTTCGTCTCTCGGTAAAACTTCATCACCTCCTACGAGTGCACCCAAAAGTTGCGCCGGGGTCCAGCAGCCCAAGTCACCATGGCGTTACGCAAACAGAAGCCCTCAAAAACACCTTACAAGCGGCGGGCAAAAAGGTAAACACATAAATGAAATTGACACACCACAGGGTCGCAGCACGGCTGCTGCACACACACCGACTGAAGCTAGCCTACCTTTTCTCTGTCTACTCATAATGATACACACTTTTACCTTGAATTTGTCAAAGCTGAGCCATTTCTTCGTAATAACGACGCGCCGACGTTCCGTTCTTCCGCGCGCTAGACAACGGCAGCCACGTACGTACAAAACATGACAGCAAAAGAGGGTGCGGCCGGAGTACGTGGCCTGGAGTGGTCTCGTAGCCAAAGCAGACACGTTGGTGGTCCTGAGAAGGACCGTTTGTTGTTGCTTGCCTGTCGACCGAAGCGCAGGGAGCAGCCCAACTTAGGCGCGCTCACCGCGAATGCGCCGAGCCAGCTGGATGTCCTTTGGCATGATGGTGACGCGCTTAGCGTGGATGGCGCACAGGTTGGTGTCTTCGAAAAGACCAACGAGGTAGGCCTCGCTAGCTTCCTGTAGGGCCATCACGGCAGAACTCTGGAAACGGAGGTCCGTCTTGAAGTCCTGAGCGATTTCCCGCACCAGGCGCTGAAAGGGAAGCTTGCGGATCAGCAGTTCGGTCGACTTCTGGTATCGGCGAATTTCACGCAGGGCCACGGTTCCAGGCCTGTAACGGTGAGGTTTCTTCACCCCGCCTGTGGCAGGGGCACTCTTGCGAGCAGCCTTGGTAGCAAGCTGCTTACGCGGAGCCTTGCCTCCAGTACTCTTGCGCGCGGTTTGTTTAGTTCGGGCCATGCTGCGTGCGTCCGATCACCTCGACTGACGGAGCGAAACTGCGCTCCTGCCGGAGATCGGCAAAAGCGGCTTCGCCGCACGACCCATCTCTCTCCCTCCCATTGGCCGAAGCGTGAGAACCCGTCCGCGTGCGAGCGCGGAAGCGTACGCCAGGATGCTGGCTGGCGCTCATTTTCGGGCAACCGTGCAGTTCGCGGCTGCAAAGAGGTACACCGAAACGAAACCACTACCGCTGTACAATACAGCCTGCTGCGCATTTCTTTCGCCTTCCAGGCAACACATCAATCGACGCTGTAGCTCGTCGCTTCCCGAAGCGGCGCGACGGAGTGCGAGACGCCACCATTCACGCCAACAGCGCGCATCGCACTAGAGCGCCTCGCATCACCGAGGGCAAATGCGCACTGCCACGCCAAAAAAACTTGCTCCTTGCGTTGTCGCTTATTTGCGACCATTACGTAGATGGGCGAAGACGACGAGAGACCACCGGCAGTGTTGGTATATGCATACACGTCCGCGCAACGACAAGGAGTAAAACGCAACAAAACATTCTAACACAAACACCCCGTACATCCAACTGCCACTGAGCGCGCCTACTTGCTCAATCGCAGACAGTAACGGGACTCAATTTTATCTTCCTTTCCCTCTTAAGAATCACTCATACATACTTGCCAAACTACTAGGTGCGCTCAATGGCGGTTGGATGTACGGGGTGTTTGCGTTCGAATGTTTTGTTTCATTTTTACTCCTATTCCCTCGATATGTCGTCTCACTCTGGCTTCCCTCATGTCTCTTTCTCTACACTTTTATTCCCACCCTTTTAATCCCCCCTCACCCCCCATCCCTTGTGAGCTACCGCTGAGGTGTCGCATCCTGATGCAGACAGTTTCGGGGCTCACTTTCCTCTTCTTTTCCATCTTACACATCAGCAATCCCCCCCCCCCCCCCCAACCTCTAAGTGCTAAATATGTGGCACAAAAAGCAGGAAATGGACTCAATGAAAGGGTGAAAAATAATAATCATAATAGAAACGAAGATCAACACGCGCCTCAAAAAGCCCCATTCACTCCTCTTTCACATTTTCACGAGAAAATGAAGGTACACACATGGAGAACAATTTTTGTTATAGGTAGGCTTTGCCTGAGCAGAACCACTGTCGTGCGCCTTGGTTACACATTCGACACGCCTCGTCCTGTGCGGAGGTGGGTGGGAAACCAAGGGTGCACTTGAAAATGCAATGCTCGTGGGTTGGTGTCGCCATCTGACGGCAGGCTCACGCGAGCGCGCCTTGCTTTCGAATTTCCCGCGCTCGAACCTCTCGCGTTTACATCATGGGCTAGTCCCCCCCCCCCCCCTCTCGCGTGGGCGGCGAAGCCAGCCTCCCTAGAGTGACCACCTCTGCCGGCGAAATGGAAACACTTGTTGCGTAGCTGTCCGTCCAAGTAAAGCTTTCACAACTGCAGTGTTCGCAGCACCAGTACAGTACATGAGTGCCACTTCTATCAAGTGCAGCTTCCCTCAGCACGCTGCATGGGCAGCGCTTATTGTGTACTTGCTTCTGACTTGCGCAGAAATTCTGTTTAAACATCCCCTTCCACTTTTCTTTCTTTTTTTTTTGTATTTTGCAGCTCGGCAGCGCCAGGTGTGAAAAAAAAAAACAAACAAAAATTATTAGGCGTGACAATGTACACAATGTGTTATTGAATGGGGCACTTCTGAGTGCACAGCGGGCGCGGTAAACACGACCAACCTGTCACAATCAATTTTTTCATTTGTAAGTACACATCCCTTCTTCGTCTGGGTGCCCCACGGTAGAACATAGTGCGTTTTTATTTATTTTGACACAACGTGACGCGATCGTGTAGTGGGCATTCCAAAGAAAAAAGCGAGTTCGTGCTTCCTGAGCATAGTCGTGTCTCCAAGAATGCAGTGACCAGGGTAGAACGCTGCGCTCGGCTTCTTCCTTCGCGCGATAAGGTAACTAGGCGACGTTCGCTTGACGGGCCCGTTTTAGCAGCTTGGCTTGCAGGAAGGAGAGGAAGAACTCGCAGATGCGGCGATTGATTCGTGCATGCAGACCCAGGAGAAAGACGACGACGCGAACGAAATGCGGTGAACGTGACAAGTACCCAGCGCGATCAAGCTACTACTACACGAGGTGCTGCTCACCTGAGCGATGACGCAATGATATTGCAAAGAGGGACGGACGGGTATGGCGAACCGCTGGGATCACACTGCCGAAGCATCAAGTGGGTAGCCCTGAAGAGGGCTGTTGTGTTCTCGTTGGCTGGCTGCAGGCGACGCCGCTGGCTTCTTAGCCTCCGAATCCGTACAGGGTGCGGCCCTGACGCTTGAGGGCGTACACGACGTCCATGGCTGTCACGGTCTTCCTTTTGGCGTGCTCGGTGTAAGTGACGGCATCGCGGATCACGTTCTCGAGGAACACCTTGAGAACGCCGCGAGTTTCCTCGTAGATGAGGCCAGAGATGCGCTTGACACCGCCACGGCGCGCCAGACGACGGATGGCCGGCTTGGTTATGCCCTGGATGTTGTCACGCAACACCTTTCGATGACGCTTGGCGCCACCCTTCCCCAGCCCTTTGCCACCTTTGCCACGGCCAGACATGACGGCTTCCGAAGTTTCTGCTTCTGCTTCGAAACGCGCCCGGAAAGCGAATGGTGGTGGTGGTAGTGATTAGAATGAAGAGGAAAAAGGCACCTAATTTCTGTCTGCCTTCAGGCGACACGGCGCAGTGCCTTATAGGGGTGGGGTGAAGGAGGGATAAAAAGAATAGAAGGAAAGTAGAAGCAGAAGAAGACAGCCAACGAGAGGAAAAAGAAGGAGATAGGAAAGTGGGGATCCGGTCGAAGCAGTCCAAGGGCGGGGTGCCACAATGCGAGAGCTACACGGCGTCAGGAGACCGCGGAGGGCGAACCAGTCGGCGGGAGCTACGCTGAAGTCGGAGATCGCGAGGGCACAACCGTCCAGCTTGAAATCCTGCGAGCGAATCCGCGAATGGGGGTGGTAGTGGTTACAATGAAGAGGAAAAAGGCACCTAATTTCTGTCTGCCTTCAGGCGACACGGCGCAGTGCCTTATAGGGGTGGGGGGAAGGAGGGATAAAAAGAATAGAAGGAAAGTAGAAGCAGAAGAAGACAGCCAACGAGAGGAAAAAGAAGGAGATAGGAAAGTGGGGATCCGGTCGAAGCAGTCCAAGGGCGGGGTGCCACAATGCGAGAGCTACACGGCATCAGGAGACCGCGGAGGGCGAACCAGTCGGCGGGAGCTACGCTGAAGTCGGAGATCGCGAGGGCACAACCGTCCAGCTTGAAATCCTGCGAGCGAATCCCCCGCGAATGCTCGACACGATCGAGTCGCGGTGTCGGCGCCGGCCCGCGAGACTGAGGAGGAAGGCGAACGGCGCACGCCGGTTGGTCGGCGGCCAGCTCGTCTCTCTCTCCCTCTTTTCTTCGCGAGGAGCGCGTTGGCCGCGCAGGTTGCTGCACTGACTATTTTTCTGCACTACAAGATTGAATATACACGGCAAACATGCTTTCGTTTGTTTGTTTGTTTTTAATTCTTTTCTCGTTACTGTTGCTAAGTTTCTTGCCCATTCATTCACGCACCCTTCACTGCTGCAAAATGGCGTATCAGTCGTATCAGCTGCCCCAGCGGCAAGGAGACATCAAACCGAGTAAGCGACAATTCATGTACGCGTACGTACAAGCCCAGCGGATACAACGCGTTCGCTAAAAAACGTTTCATCGTGTCCACTGAACATGACACACGCAATATTTGTCAAAACTCACAGCTGCAACAGCTCACCTGTGTGCCGCACGTAAATAAACTGCACACTTAACACTTTGCGACTACTCGTCCCCGGCGTGTGCCCCCCCCCTCTTTTTTTTTTTTCTTTTCTATGTTCTCGCTTTCTCTCTAATCACATCAATGCCTCATTTGCACGCACGAAACCCGTTTCACGGCGTCACTTTGACGCCATCCTTGTCGCCAAACCAAGGGACTAACACACGCGGTCCGGGCACGGCCTCATGGCCGGAAATTTCTAAACAAAGCGTGCTCGCGTTGTTGTGGACGCCGGCACGTGAAATTCGGCAAAGTAACAGCACCTTTGGCTGGCTACGCGTGTCTCAAATTTTACTGTGGCAGCTCCACTACATATCGCGATACGGCAGTTTCACCGAAGCCACGCAACGCGACCGCGCTCATTTCAGCATTCACGGGGACGGCAGAGAGTGAGAGCGCACCTCCTCTCGGGCGCGCCTCTCCTCCCGTAAACACGGACTGTCAAGCGGTCCGGTCGCAGCGAAGTTTCCCCATCTCCTTGCGGGGTGGTTCAACACCTGCCCGTTTCAAGTGCACGGTTGCACTGTGAGGAACCCTGCAAGGGTCACGCAATTACAGGCAAAACAGCCCTAACTCTAAAGCGCCTTACATAGGACGAGATTGGAGCGTAAAATGCACCACCCTTTATGCATTCTTTCTTCTTTACAGCGTTGGAAGAGTGTTCGTTCGCTGCATGTTTTACGCATGCGTACTTTCGCTTACATAATACCTTCGGAGGCTGACAACCTGTTAAGTAATCTATCAACGACTATCCGGACGGCATCAGCTGTGCAAAGAAGATTTGCAGTTGGCCTTCCAGAGCCGTCCAGAGCACACAAAGTAGGTCTACACATCGTGGCAACCAATATTTCGAAAAAAGTGAATTGCGTAGTATTATAAAGAATACAACTTTCAGAATGAGCAAAACTGCTTGGTTTGACCAAAGTACAAAGAGGTGCGATTTATACCACATCGATCCATTTATTGAATTAAAAATTACGCTGGCATTAGATAGAATATCGGAAACTCTAATTGACCGATTGAGGCTAGGCACGGCATACACAAAAACATTTGTTTTTTTTTTTTTCTTTGCACAGACACGGCAGAGCTGAAAGTCCCGAATGCGAATGCGGATTGATAGATGAAGACGTATGTCACCTTCTCGTAGACTGTCCACATCACGAGACGCCGTCTTAAGTCCGAACAGTTGGCATTAGACCGCAGACCGTTTAACATGAAGAAACTTCTGGGTCCGTGGCCTACTCGAGTTTTACAGTCGCACGCTTTAAAAGCATCAACACGTTCTTTACAAGACAGCGGGATTGCTGATAAGTATTAAGAAATAACGAACTTTCATTTGTAACAAATGTACTTATTATGTACAGTATCACGTGACTCTCATCATGTGTGTGTTGTGAAATGAATGACGTGTCGACAATTATGTACACACGAGCGAATGCATCTTTATACGGACCAGACGTGTGCTCTACTGTTTTGTGCTGGTGGACCGAATATTATCGAGGGACATTATATCAGAGACTTCATTCATTGACTTTCGAACATTTACTTACCATTGTGTTCTGATATGTGCGTATAAGTGTAAGTGTGTCTTTGCATATCTCTGCCCGAGTTTTCTACTTTCCATGCACTGCTTTGTACGTTTTGCTTCAAGATACGTGTTCAAGTTTAACTCAACGGCCAAGGAGTAGCCGGCGCCATAATGGTGCGCCGACATCTCCTTACATATCATATCAATAAGAAAAAAAGATGCGCGCCAATGCCCATCTATTGTATTCCCTTCTCACGTGCCCCAATACCAAACTGCGCGTGCCATTTCTGTGGTGCAAGTGTGTTTAAGTAGTCGCAGTTTCATCTTTCACAATCATGAGGGTTCCCATATTGAAAGTATTCCTTCCCCGAACTTGTGGCAGGGACGCACGATGCGAAATTACAAAATGATCGCGCTTGAAAGCTTCATACAAATGCACTGTCGACCCGCCGAACATAGTCAGTAATCTAAAACAAAGCGGAAATAAACGGTGCGTCCGCTCATTCATTTAAGGTAAGTTTCCCACCACATTCCGAATGGAACGTACCACTCATTTGTGCCTAGCACAGGCGCATTTGTTCTTTCGAAGAGAACACAGTGTTCCGCTACACCGTGTGATTATGTAAACGTCAAGCCGAGCAGTGTCGTTTGCTGGCCGGCCTGGCTATGTTTCTTTCGGCGACGCGCAAACGGAGCACTCGGTGCGAAAACGGGAAATGCCCATACCTCGTGTCGACCGCCTTTCTTTACTGGATTTCGTACTTCTTTGTGCACTATATAAATCACCTGCGTGGTACCCCTGTCATGCGTACGCACAGTTTTGTTTTTTCCTTCACTCGGGCTGTCGATACTTTGCTTTCGGACAATAATTAGCATGCAGTCCGCCGCCACGCTTTTCTGCTTCTACAGCTATTGTCACATGCGTCTATATATTTCTCCCCTATCTTTTCTTGCATCAATGCTTCCGCACATTTTTCACCGCGCCACGCACTTTAAGCTACATTCACTCCTCCTACAGTCTCGAAACGGGCCTGCCCTGCGCTCTCAAGAAATAAATGCCCCAATTTCGTAAACAAATGAATGGCGTGGCAGAGAAGGAACTCTGCGCTGTCTGATGAATGTGGCTGTACCCTTCACATCGGGCGGCAGCTATCACCCCCTAGCCATAATGCTGACCTAACAAACAGCTACATTTATCTTGTTTTTTTTCTCTCTTTAAATAGTGAAGTATAGGACCGCGGTGCTTTGCAGTGAATGGTTTAGTTTTCACTCTTGCCTTGACTTTAGCCACCAATAAGATAACCACCTTCTAGTTAATTCTACCCGCCTAAAGTCTATTTTGCCCTCCCCCGTCTCTAAACCCCGGTGCTTTTGAAAAACTCTGCGCCATCATTCTAAACTATAAGGTGAAGCCCTTTACATAGCATTATCAAGTGTTCGGCAGTTTCCTTCTCTCCGCATGCACTGCATACCGTGTATACCCCTTCATATTTGGCCCGACATGTCGGAGTTGCTCGGGCAAGCGCTGACGCGAGTTTCCTATTCTATCATTTCCCAAGAGCTGAACACACTCGAGTTCATGTTACCTTTTTTTGAGAGAAGCGGCCACCTTCCCCCTGTTTTTTTTTTTTTTTTTTAATTACCACGCTCCTGGTTTTGTTTTCCCTCCATTACCGTACTTGTGGCACTTTTCTCCGCGCACTCGGTCTTCTCTAATTTACCTGTTCAACCTCCCCGAGCACACACGTCGAGCGCGGCACACCAACGCTCCTGCTAGCGGTGTTCAACAGAGAGAAGAGGATGGATTCGGAGCCGAATCTCTCAGCACAACCCCTATGCCGACGCAGACAATTTGGGTGGCTCTGAGAAGAGCCGTTGATTTGTCGTTGCTCGCTGTGGCCCACGACGCACGCCTACTTGGAGCTGGTGTACTTGGTGACGGCTTTTGTACCCTCGGACACCGCGTGCTTGGCCAGCTCTCCGGGCAGCAGCAGGCGCACCGCGGTCTGGATCTCCCGGCTCGTGATGGTCGAGCGCTTGTTGTAGTGAGCAAGGCGTGACGACTCGGCGGCGATACGCTCGAAGATGTCGTTCACGAAGCTGTTCATGATGGACATGGCCTTGCTGGAGACACCAGTGTCGGGGTGCACCTGCTTCAGCACCTTATAGATGTAGATGGAGAAGCTCTCCTTCCTGCGGCGCTTCTTCTTCTTCTTGTCCGTGGCGCGCACATTCTTCTGCGCCTTGCCGGCCTTCTTGACGGCTTTGCCAGACGGTTGGGGAGGCATGATTTCACACAACACGCACGCGAGACCAGAGTCGAATGCGCGTGTCCCCCCGTCTCGCCGCGCTTAAATATGAGCGAGGGGTGTTGACGAGATCAGCACAACGCGCGTGCCCCATTGGTTCGCACGGCTTCTCTCTCTCACACTCTCATCCGTTCCCCGCGAGCGGCGGCGCGCGATGGTGGCAACGGAAACCATTCGAGCAGATTCGCTCGCAGGATTTCAAGCTGGACGGTTGTGCCCTCGCGATCTCCGACTTCAGCGTAGCTCCCGCCGACTGGTTCGCCCTCCGCGGTCTCCTGACGCCGTGTAGCTCTCGCATTGTGGCACCCCGCCCTTGGACTGCTTCGACCGGATCCCCAATTTCCTATCTCCTTCTTTTTCCTCTCGTTGGCTGTCTTCTTCTGCTTCTACTTTCCTTCTATCCTTTTTATCCCTCCTTCACCCCACCCCTATAAGGCACTGCGCCGTGTCGCCTGAAGGCAGACAGAAATTAGGTGCCTTTTTCCTCTTCATTGTAACCACTACCACCATTCGAGCACGGCTCTCATCTCAGAAGGCAGCAGCTTTCTTGTTTTCGGCAACCGGCGTCGTACCAAGCGAAAAGCAACACCATGTCCGGACGTGGCAAGGGCGGCAAGGCGAAAGGCAAGAGCAAGACCCGTTCTAGCCGCGCGGGGCTTCAGTTCCCCGTGGGCCGTATTCACCGCCTCCTACGCAAGGGAAACTACGCCGAGCGCGTCGGAGCTGGCGCTCCGGTCTACCTGGCTGCCGTACTCGAGTACCTGGCCGCCGAGGTGCTCGAGCTGGCGGGCAACGCCGCTCGTGACAACAAGAAGACCCGGATCATCCCCCGTCACTTGCAGCTCGCCATCCGCAACGACGAGGAGCTGAACAAACTGCTTTCCGGCGTCACCATCGCGCAGGGCGGTGTGTTGCCCAACATTCAAGCCGTGCTTCTTCCAAAGAAGACGGAGAAGAAGGCGTAAGCGAGCACCCCTTCCGCGCGCTCGCCGCATTCCCCAAACGGTCCTTCTAAGGACCACCCAAACAGGTGACGCGGCCGTGTTTCGCTTCGCAGTCACGATGGCTCTGTTCGTACCCTCAAGCGTGTTTGTTTTTCTATACTTTATATATATTTCCTCGCGACATCAGTTAGCCACAAGTGCGCGACGCCAAATGCTGCAAAGAGACAACCAAATCACGCAGCTCGGCACCGAAAAAGACAGAAAAGAGCATGTAAGCGTTGTCATTTCTCATTAAAAAAAAAAAAAAAAAAGCTCCACACGTAACCGTCTATCCTTACGATGACACCTGAACGGGTCAGCACAGGGACAGAGTAAATTTAATACCTTTGAATAGAAAAACAAACGTAAGGTAAAAAAAAAAAAAGAGAGAGAGAGAGAGAGAACCCGCCGTTAGCGCATTCCATTTGGTGCTTCTAACACAATTTATTTCGTCTATCTTGCTAGGCAGCGCAGCCACTATTACACAGAACACACAACACAAGCGCTTAACTTCAACTAAACGTTTATTGCAAAAAAAAAAAAATTGTCCAGAATATGGCACAAAAACTTGTTCAGCTTCAAAAGAAATGAAAGGAAATGACACGCGATGATTTCGAGTGTGTTAGTGCACTCTCTATCGCGCTCACGCGGAAAGAACTGTTTTTTGGATGGGGTGATAGAGAATAACAGACAGTAATGTGCGGGACTGGCACGTGTGCTTTTTGTTGTCTACCTTTTACTATTCTTTTTCTCTGTTCACCCACTTTATAAACTCTGACGTTTGCAATGAAAGTTCAGTTGAAGTTAAGCGCTTGTGTTGTGAGGTCTGTGTAATAGTGGCTGCGCTTCCTAGCGAGATGGATCCTTACCAACTGGCCCGATACAATTGTTTATTTCGTCTCTCGGTAAAACTTCATCACCTCCTACGAGTGCACCCAAAAGTTGCGCCGGGGTCCAGCAGCCCAAGTCACCATGGCGTTACGCAAACAGAAGCCCTCAAAAACACCTTACAAGCGGCGGGCAAAAAGGTAAACACATAAATGAAATTGACACACCACAGGGTCGCAGCACGGCTGCTGCACACACACCGACTGAAGCTAGCCTACCTTTTCTCTGTCTACTCATAATGATACACACTTTTACCTTGAATTTGTCAAAGCTGAGCCATTTCTTCGTAATAACGACGCGCCGACGTTCCGTTCTTCCGCGCGCTAGACAACGGCAGCCACGTACGTACAAAACATGACAGCAAAAGAGGGTGCGGCCGGAGTACGTGGCCTGGAGTGGTCTCGTAGCCAAAGCAGACACGTTGGTGGTCCTGAGAAGGACCGTTTGTTGTTGCTTGCCTGTCGACCGAAGCGCAGGGAGCAGCCCAACTTAGGCGCGCTCACCGCGAATGCGCCGAGCCAGCTGGATGTCCTTTGGCATGATGGTGACGCGCTTAGCGTGGATGGCGCACAGGTTGGTGTCTTCGAAAAGACCAACGAGGTAGGCCTCGCTAGCTTCCTGTAGGGCCATCACGGCAGAACTCTGGAAACGGAGGTCCGTCTTGAAGTCCTGAGCGATTTCCCGCACCAGGCGCTGAAAGGGAAGCTTGCGGATCAGCAGTTCGGTCGACTTCTGGTATCGGCGAATTTCACGCAGGGCCACGGTTCCAGGCCTGTAACGGTGAGGTTTCTTCACCCCGCCTGTGGCAGGGGCACTCTTGCGAGCAGCCTTGGTAGCAAGCTGCTTACGCGGAGCCTTGCCTCCAGTACTCTTGCGCGCGGTTTGTTTAGTTCGGGCCATGCTGCGTGCGTCCGATCACCTCGACTGACGGAGCGAAACTGCGCTCCTGCCGGAGATCGGCAAAAGCGGCTTCGCCGCACGACCCATCTCTCTCCCTCCCATTGGCCGAAGCGTGAGAACCCGTCCGCGTGCGAGCGCGGAAGCGTACGCCAGGATGCTGGCTGGCGCTCATTTTCGGGCAACCGTGCAGTTCGCGGCTGCAAAGAGGTACACCGAAACGAAACCACTACCGCTGTACAATACAGCCTGCTGCGCATTTCTTTCGCCTTCCAGGCAACACATCAATCGACGCTGTAGCTCGTCGCTTCCCGAAGCGGCGCGACGGAGTGCGAGACGCCACCATTCACGCCAACAGCGCGCATCGCACTAGAGCGCCTCGCATCACCGAGGGCAAATGCGCACTGCCACGCCAAAAAAACTTGCTCCTTGCGTTGTCGCTTATTTGCGACCATTACGTAGATGGGCGAAGACGACGAGAGACCACCGGCAGTGTTGGTATATGCATACACGTCCGCGCAACGACAAGGAGTAAAACGCAACAAAACATTCTAACACAAACACCCCGTACATCCAACTGCCACTGAGCGCGCCTACTTGCTCAATCGCAGACAGTAACGGGACTCAATTTTATCTTCCTTTCCCTCTTAAGAATCACTCATACATACTTGCCAAACTACTAGGTGCGCTCAATGGCGGTTGGATGTACGGGGTGTTTGCGTTCGAATGTTTTGTTTCATTTTTACTCCTATTCCCTCGATATGTCGTCTCACTCTGGCTTCCCTCATGTCTCTTTCTCTACACTTTTATTCCCACCCTTTTAATCCCCCCTCACCCCCCATCCCTTGTGAGCTACCGCTGAGGTGTCGCATCCTGATGCAGACAGTTTCGGGGCTCACTTTCCTCTTCTTTTCCATCTTACACATCAGCAATCCCCCCCCCCCCCAACCTCTAAGTGCTAAATATGTGGCACAAAAAGCAGGAAATGGACTCAATGAAAGGGTGAAAAATAATAATCATAATAGAAACGAAGATCAACACGCGCCTCAAAAAGCCCCATTCACTCCTCTTTCACATTTTCACGAGAAAATGAAGGTACACACATGGAGAACAATTTTTGTTATAGGTAGGCTTTGCCTGAGCAGAACCACTGTCGTGCGCCTTGGTTACACATTCGACACGCCTCGTCCTGTGCGGAGGTGGGTGGGAAACCAAGGGTGCACTTGAAAATGCAATGCTCGTGGGTTGGTGTCGCCATCTGACGGCAGGCTCACGCGAGCGCGCCTTGCTTTCGAATTTCCCGCGCTCGAACCTCTCGCGTTTACATCATGGGCTAGTCCCCCCCCCCCCCCTCTCGCGTGGGCGGCGAAGCCAGCCTCCCTAGAGTGACCACCTCTGCCGGCGAAATGGAAACACTTGTTGCGTAGCTGTCCGTCCAAGTAAAGCTTTCACAACTGCAGTGTTCGCAGCACCAGTACAGTACATGAGTGCCACTTCTATCAAGTGCAGCTTCCCTCAGCACGCTGCATGGGCAGCGCTTATTGTGTACTTGCTTCTGACTTGCGCAGAAATTCTGTTTAAACATCCCCTTCCACTTTTCTTTCTTTTTTTTTTGTATTTTGCAGCTCGGCAGCGCCAGGTGTGAAAAAAAAAAAACAAACAAAAATTATTAGGCGTGACAATGTACACAATGTGTTATTGAATGGGGCACTTCTGAGTGCACAGCGGGCGCGGTAAACACGACCAACCTGTCACAATCAATTTTTTCATTTGTAAGTACACATCCCTTCTTCGTCTGGGTGCCCCACGGTAGAACATAGTGCGTTTTTATTTATTTTGACACAACGTGACGCGATCGTGCAGTGGGCATTCCAAAGAAAAAAGCGAGTTCGTGCTTCCTGAGCATAGTCGTGTCTCCAAGAATGCAGTGACCAGGGTAGAACGCTGCGCTCGGCTTCTTCCTTCGCGCGATAAGGTAACTAGGCGACGTTCGCTTGACGGGCCCGTTTTAGCAGCTTGGCTTGCAGGAAGGAGAGGAAGAACTCGCAGATGCGGCGATTGATTCGTGCATGCAGACCCAGGAGAAAGACGACGACGCGAACGAAATGCGGTGAACGTGACAAGTACCCAGCGCGATCAAGCTACTACTACACGAGGTGCTGCTCACCTGAGCGATGACGCAATGATATTGCAAAGAGGGACGGACGGGTATGGCGAACCGCTGGGATCACACTGCCGAAGCATCAAGTGGGTAGCCCTGAAGAGGGCTGTTGTGTTCTCGTTGGCTGGCTGCAGGCGACGCCGCTGGCTTCTTAGCCTCCGAATCCGTACAGGGTGCGGCCCTGACGCTTGAGGGCGTACACGACGTCCATGGCTGTCACGGTCTTCCTTTTGGCGTGCTCGGTGTAAGTGACGGCATCGCGGATCACGTTCTCGAGGAACACCTTGAGAACGCCGCGAGTTTCCTCGTAGATGAGGCCAGAGATGCGCTTGACACCGCCACGGCGCGCCAGACGACGGATGGCCGGCTTGGTTATGCCCTGGATGTTGTCACGCAACACCTTTCGATGACGCTTGGCGCCACCCTTCCCCAGCCCTTTGCCACCTTTGCCACGGCCAGACATGACGGCTTCCGAAGTTTCTGCTTCTGCTTCGAAACGCGCCCGGAAAGCGAATGCTCGACACGATCGAGTCGCGGTGTCGGCGCCGGCCCGCGAGACTGAGGAGGAAGGCGAACGGCGCACGCCGGTTGGTCGGCGGCCAGCTCGTCTCTCTCTCCCTCTTTTCTTCGCGAGGAGCGCGTTGGCCGCGCAGGTTGCTGCACTGACTATTTTTCTGCACTACAAGATTGAATATACACGGCAAACATGCTTTCGTTTGTTTGTTTGTTTTTAATTCTTTTCTCGTTACTGTTGCTAAGTTTCTTGCCCATTCATTCACGCACCCTTCACTGCTGCAAAATGGCGTATCAGTCGTATCAGCTGCCCCAGCGGCAAGGAGACATCAAACCGAGTAAGCGACAATTCATGTACGCGTACGTACAAGCCCAGCGGATACAACGCGTTCGCTAAAAAACGTTTCATCGTGTCCACTGAACATGACACACGCAATATTTGTCAAAACTCACAGCTGCAACAGCTCACCTGTGTGCCGCACGTAAATAAACTGCACACTTAACACTTTGCGACTACTCGTCCCCGGCGTGTGCCCCCCCCCCCCTCTTTTTTTTTTCTTTTCTATGTTCTCGCTTTCTCTCTAATCACATCAATGCCTCATTTGCACGCACGAAACCCGTTTCACGGCGTCACTTTGACGCCATCCTTGTCGCCAAACCAAGGGACTAACACACGCGGTCCGGGCACGGCCTCATGGCCGGAAATTTCTAAACAAAGCGTGCTCGCGTTGTTGTGGACGCCGGCACGTGAAATTCGGCAAAGTAACAGCACCTTTGGCTGGCTACGCGTGTCTCAAATTTTACTGTGGCAGCTCCACTACATATCGCGATACGGCAGTTTCACCGAAGCCACGCAACGCGACCGCGCTCATTTCAGCATTCACGGGGACGGCAGAGAGTGAGAGCGCACCTCCTCTCGGGCGCGCCTCTCCTCCCGTAAACACGGACTGTCAAGCGGTCCGGTCGCAGCGAAGTTTCCCCATCTCCTTGCGGGGTGGTTCAACACCTGCCCGTTTCAAGTGCACGGTTGCACTGTGAGGAACCCTGCAAGGGTCACGCAATTACAGGCAAAACAGCCCTAACTCTAAAGCGCCTTACATAGGACGAGATTGGAGCGTAAAATGCACCACCCTTTATGCATTCTTTCTTCTTTACAGCGTTGGAAGAGTGTTCGTTCGCTGCATGTTTTACGCATGCGTACTTTCGCTTACATAATACCTTCGGAGGCTGACAACCTGTTAAGTAATCTATCAACGACTATCCGGACGGCATCAGCTGTGCAAAGAAGATTTGCAGTTGGCCTTCCAGAGCCGTCCAGAGCACACAAAGTAGGTCTACACATCGTGGCAACCAATATTTCGAAAAAAGTGAATTGCGTAGTATTATAAAGAATACAACTTTCAGAATGAGCAAAACTGCTTGGTTTGACCAAAGTACAAAGAGGTGCGATTTATACCACATCGATCCATTTATTGAATTAAAAATTACGCTGGCATTAGATAGAATATCGGAAACTCTAATTGACCGATTGAGGCTAGGCACGGCATACACAAAAACATTTGTTTTTTTTTTTTCTTTGCACAGACACGGCAGAGCTGAAAGTCCCGAATGCGAATGCGGATTGATAGATGAAGACGTATGTCACCTTCTCGTAGACTGTCCACATCACGAGACGCCGTCTTAAGTCCGAACAGTTGGCATTAGACCGCAGACCGTTTAACATGAAGAAACTTCTGGGTCCGTGGCCTACTCGAGTTTTACAGTCGCACGCTTTAAAAGCATCAACACGTTCTTTACAAGACAGCGGGATTGCTGATAAGTATTAAGAAATAACGAACTTTCATTTGTAACAAATGTACTTATTATGTACAGTATCACGTGACTCTCATCATGTGTGTGTTGTGAAATGAATGACGTGTCGACAATTATGTACACACGAGCGAATGCATCTTTATACGGACCAGACGTGTGCTCTACTGTTTTGTGCTGGTGGACCGAATATTATCGAGGGACATTATATCAGAGACTTCATTCATTGACTTTCGAACATTTACTTACCATTGTGTTCTGATATGTGCGTATAAGTGTAAGTGTGTCTTTGCATATCTCTGCCCGAGTTTTCTACTTTCCATGCACTGCTTTGTACGTTTTGCTTCAAGATACGTGTTCAAGTTTAACTCAACGGCCAAGGAGTAGCCGGCGCCATAATGGTGCGCCGACATCTCCTTACATATCATATCAATAAGAAAAAAAGATGCGCGCCAATGCCCATCTATTGTATTCCCTTCTCACGTGCCCCAATACCAAACTGCGCGTGCCATTTCTGTGGTGCAAGTGTGTTTAAGTAGTCGCAGTTTCATCTTTCACAATCATGAGGGTTCCCATATTGAAAGTATTCCTTCCCCGAACTTGTGGCAGGGACGCACGATGCGAAATTACAAAATGATCGCGCTTGAAAGCTTCATACAAATGCACTGTCGACCCGCCGAACATAGTCAGTAATCTAAAACAAAGCGGAAATAAACGGTGCGTCCGCTCATTCATTTAAGGTAAGTTTCCCACCACATTCCGAATGGAACGTACCACTCATTTGTGCCTAGCACAGGCGCATTTGTTCTTTCGAAGAGAACACAGTGTTCCGCTACACCGTGTGATTATGTAAACGTCAAGCCGAGCAGTGTCGTTTGCTGGCCGGCCTGGCTATGTTTCTTTCGGCGACGCGCAAACGGAGCACTCGGTGCGAAAACGGGAAATGCCCATACCTCGTGTCGACCGCCTTTCTTTACTGGATTTCGTACTTCTTTGTGCACTATATAAATCACCTGCGTGGTACCCCTGTCATGCGTACGCACAGTTTTGTTTTTTCCTTCACTCGGGCTGTCGATACTTTGCTTTCGGACAATAATTAGCATGCAGTCCGCCGCCACGCTTTTCTGCTTCTACAGCTATTGTCACATGCGTCTATATATTTCTCCCCTATCTTTTCTTGCATCAATGCTTCCGCACATTTTTCACCGCGCCACGCACTTTAAGCTACATTCACTCCTCCTACAGTCTCGAAACGGGCCTGCCCTGCGCTCTCAAGAAATAAATGCCCCAATTTCGTAAACAAATGAATGGCGTGGCAGAGAAGGAACTCTGCGCTGTCTGATGAATGTGGCTGTACCCTTCACATCGGGCGGCAGCTATCACCACCTAGCCATAATGCTGACCTAACAAACAGCTACATTTATCTTGTTTTTTTTCTCTCTTTAAATAGTGAAGTATAGGACCGCGGTGCTTTGCAGTGAATGGTTTAGTTTTCACTCTTGCCTTGACTTTAGCCACCAATAAGATAACCACCTTCTAGTTAATTCTACCCGCCTAAAGTCTATTTTGCCCTCCCCCGTCTCTAAACCCCGGTGCTTTTGAAAAACTCTGCGCCATCATTCTAAACTATAAGGTGAAGCCCTTTACATAGCATTATCAAGTGTTCGGCAGTTTCCTTCTCTCCGCATGCACTGCATACCGTGTATACCCCTTCATATTTGGCCCGACATGTCGGAGTTGCTCGGGCAAGCGCTGACGCGAGTTTCCTATTCTATCATTTCCCAAGAGCTGAACACACTCGAGTTCATGTTACCTTTTTTTGAGAGAAGCGGCCACCTTCCCCCTGTTTTTTTTTTTTTTTAATTACCACGCTCCTGGTTTTGTTTTCCCTCCATTACCGTACTTGTGGCACTTTTCTCCGCGCACTCGGTCTTCTCTAATTTACCTGTTCAACCTCCCCGAGCACACACGTCGAGCGCGGCACACCAACGCTCCTGCTAGCGGTGTTCAACAGAGAGAAGAGGATGGATTCGGAGCCGAATCTCTCAGCACAACCCCTATGCCGACGCAGACAATTTGGGTGGCTCTGAGAAGAGCCGTTGATTTGTCGTTGCTCGCTGTGGCCCACGACGCACGCCTACTTGGAGCTGGTGTACTTGGTGACGGCTTTTGTACCCTCGGACACCGCGTGCTTGGCCAGCTCTCCGGGCAGCAGCAGGCGCACCGCGGTCTGGATCTCCCGGCTCGTGATGGTCGAGCGCTTGTTGTAGTGAGCAAGGCGTGACGACTCGGCGGCGATACGCTCGAAGATGTCGTTCACGAAGCTGTTCATGATGGACATGGCCTTGCTGGAGACACCAGTGTCGGGGTGCACCTGCTTCAGCACCTTATAGATGTAGATGGAGAAGCTCTCCTTCCTGCGGCGCTTCTTCTTCTTCTTGTCCGTGGCGCGCACATTCTTCTGCGCCTTGCCGGCCTTCTTGACGGCTTTGCCAGACGGTTGGGGAGGCATGATTTCACACAACACGCACGCGAGACCAGAGTCGAATGCGCGTGTCCCCCCGTCTCGCCGCGCTTAAATATGAGCGAGGGGTGTTGACGAGATCAGCACAACGCGCGCGCCCCATTGGTTCGCACGGCTTCTCTCTCTCACACTCTCATCCGTTCCCCGCGAGCGGCGGCGCGCGATGGTGGCAACGGAAACCATTCGAGGGATTCGCTCGCAGGATTTCAAGCTGGACGGTTGTGCCCTCGCGATCTCCGACTTCAGCGTAGCTCCCGCCGACTGGTTCGCCCTCCGCGGTCTCCTGACGCCGTGTAGCTCTCGCATTGTGGCACCCCGCCCTTGGACTGCTTCGACCGGATCCCCACTTTCCTATCTCCTTCTTTTTTCCTCTCGTTGGCTGTCTTCTTCTGCTTCTACTTTCCTTCTATTCTTTTTATCCCTCCTTCCCCCCACCCCTATAAGGCACTGCGCCGTGTCGCCTGAAGGCAGACAGAAATTAGGTGCCTTTTTCCTCTTCATTGTAACCACTACCACCACCACCATTCGAGCACGGCTCTCATCTCAGAAGGCAGCAGCTTTCTTGTTTTCGGCAACCGGCGTCGTACCAAGCGAAAAGCAACACCATGTCCGGACGTGGCAAGGGCGGCAAGGCGAAAGGCAAGAGCAAGACCCGTTCTAGCCGCGCGGGGCTTCAGTTCCCCGTGGGCCGTATTCACCGCCTCCTACGCAAGGGAAACTACGCCGAGCGCGTCGGAGCTGGCGCTCCGGTCTACCTGGCTGCCGTACTCGAGTACCTGGCCGCCGAGGTGCTCGAGCTGGCGGGCAACGCCGCTCGTGACAACAAGAAGACCCGGATCATCCCCCGTCACTTGCAGCTCGCCATCCGCAACGACGAGGAGCTGAACAAACTGCTTTCCGGCGTCACCATCGCGCAGGGCGGTGTGTTGCCCAACATTCAAGCCGTGCTTCTTCCAAAGAAGACGGAGAAGAAGGCGTAAGCGAGCACCCCTTCCGCGCGCTCGCCGCATTCCCCAAACGGTCCTTCTAAGGACCACCCAAACAGGTGACGCGGCCGTGTTTCGCTTCGCAGTCACGATGGCTCTGTTCGTACCCTCAAGCGTGTTTGTTTTTCTATACTTTATATATATTTCCTCGCGACATCAGTTAGCCACAAGTGCGCGACGCCAAATGCTGCAAAGAGACAACCAAATCACGCAGCTCGGCACCGAAAAAGACAGAAAAGAGCATGTAAGCGTTGTCATTTCTCATTAAAAAAAAAAAAAAAAAAGCTCCACACGTAACCGTCTATCCTTACGATGACACCTGAACGGGTCAGCACAGGGACAGAGTAAATTTAATACCTTTGAATAGAAAAACAAACGTAAGGTAAAAAAAAAAGAGAGAGAGAGAGAACCCGCCGTTAGCGCATTCCATTTGGTGCTTCTAACACAATTTATTTCGTCTATCTTGCTAGGCAGCGCAGCCACTATTACACAGAACACACAACACAAGCGCTTAACTTCAACTAAACGTTTATTGCAAAAAAAAAAAAAAAATTGTCCAGAATATGGCACAAAAACTTGTTCAGCTTCAAAAGAAATGAAAGGAAATGACACGCGATGATTTCGAGTGTGTTAGTGCACTCTCTATCGCGCTCACGCGGAAAGAACTGTTTTTTGGATGGGGTGATAGAGAATAACAGACAGTAATGTGCGGGACTGGCACGTGTGCTTTTTGTTGTCTACCTTTTACTATTCTTTTTCTCTGTTCACCCCCTTTATAAACTCTGACGTTTGCAATGAAAGTTCAGTTGAAGTTAAGCGCTTGTGTTGTGAGGTCTGTGTAATAGTGGCTGCGCTTCCTAGCGAGATGGATCCTTACCAACTGGCCCGATACAATTGTTTATTTCGTCTCTCGGTAAAACTTCATCACCTCCTACGAGTGCACCCAAAAGTTGCGCCGGGGTCCAGCAGCCCAAGTCACCATGGCGTTACGCAAACAGAAGCCCTCAAAAACACCTTACAAGCGGCGGGCAAAAAGGTAAACACATAAATGAAATTGACACACCACAGGGTCGCAGCACGGCTGCTGCACACACACCGACTGAAGCTAGCCTACCTTTTCTCTGTCTACTCATAATGATACACACTTTTACCTTGAATTTGTCAAAGCTGAGCCATTTCTTCGTAATAACGACGCGCCGACGTTCCGTTCTTCCGCGCGCTAGACAACGGCAGCCACGTACGTACAAAACATGACAGCAAAAGAGGGTGCGGCCGGAGTACGTGGCCTGGAGTGGTCTCGTAGCCAAAGCAGACACGTTGGTGGTCCTGAGAAGGACCGTTTGTTGTTGCTTGCCTGTCGACCGAAGCGCAGGGAGCAGCCCAACTTAGGCGCGCTCACCGCGAATGCGCCGAGCCAGCTGGATGTCCTTTGGCATGATGGTGACGCGCTTAGCGTGGATGGCGCACAGGTTGGTGTCTTCGAAAAGACCAACGAGGTAGGCCTCGCTAGCTTCCTGTAGGGCCATCACGGCAGAACTCTGGAAACGGAGGTCCGTCTTGAAGTCCTGAGCGATTTCCCGCACCAGGCGCTGAAAGGGAAGCTTGCGGATCAGCAGTTCGGTCGACTTCTGGTATCGGCGAATTTCACGCAGGGCCACGGTTCCAGGCCTGTAACGGTGAGGTTTCTTCACCCCGCCTGTGGCAGGGGCACTCTTGCGAGCAGCCTTGGTAGCAAGCTGCTTACGCGGAGCCTTGCCTCCAGTACTCTTGCGCGCGGTTTGTTTAGTTCGGGCCATGCTGCGTGCGTCCGATCACCTCGACTGACGGAGCGAAACTGCGCTCCTGCCGGAGATCGGCAAAAGCGGCTTCGCCGCACGACCCATCTCTCTCCCTCCCATTGGCCGAAGCGTGAGAACCCGTCCGCGTGCGAGCGCGGAAGCGTACGCCAGGATGCTGGCTGGCGCTCATTTTCGGGCAACCGTGCAGTTCGCGGCTGCAAAGAGGTACACCGAAACGAAACCACTACCGCTGTACAATACAGCCTGCTGCGCATTTCTTTCGCCTTCCAGGCAACACATCAATCGACGCTGTAGCTCGTCGCTTCCCGAAGCGGCGCGACGGAGTGCGAGACGCCACCATTCACGCCAACAGCGCGCATCGCACTAGAGCGCCTCGCATCACCGAGGGCAAATGCGCACTGCCACGCCAAAAAAACTTGCTCCTTGCGTTGTCGCTTATTTGCGACCATTACGTAGATGGGCGAAGACGACGAGAGACCACCGGCAGTGTTGGTATATGCATACACGTCCGCGCAACGACAAGGAGTAAAACGCAACAAAACATTCTAACACAAACACCCCGTACATCCAACTGCCACTGAGCGCGCCTACTTGCTCAATCGCAGACAGTAACGGGACTCAATTTTATCTTCCTTTCCCTCTTAAGAATCACTCATACATACTTGCCAAACTACTAGGTGCGCTCAATGGCGGTTGGATGTACGGGGTGTTTGCGTTCGAATGTTTTGTTTCATTTTTACTCCTATTCCCTCGATATGTCGTCTCACTCTGGCTTCCCTCATGTCTCTTTCTCTACACTTTTATTCCCACCCTTTTAATCCCCCCTCACCCCCCATCCCTTGTGAGCTACCGCTGAGGTGTCGCATCCTGATGCAGACAGTTTCGGGGCTCACTTTCCTCTTCTTTTCCATCTTACACATCAGCAATCCCCCCCCCCCAACCTCTAAGTGCTAAATATGTGGCACAAAAAGCAGGAAATGGACTCAATGAAAGGGTGAAAAATAATAATCATAATAGAAACGAAGATCAACACGCGCCTCAAAAAGCCCCATTCACTCCTCTTTCACATTTTCACGAGAAAATGAAGGTACACACATGGAGAACAATTTTTGTTATAGGTAGGCTTTGCCTGAGCAGAACCACTGTCGTGCGCCTTGGTTACACATTCGACACGCCTCGTCCTGTGCGGAGGTGGGTGGGAAACCAAGGGTGCACTTGAAAATGCAATGCTCGTGGGTTGGTGTCGCCATCTGACGGCAGGCTCACGCGAGCGCGCCTTGCTTTCGAATTTCCCGCGCTCGAACCTCTCGCGTTTACATCATGGGCTAGTCCCCCCCCCCCCCCCTCTCGCGTGGGCGGCGAAGCCAGCCTCCCTAGAGTGACCACCTCTGCCGGCGAAATGGAAACACTTGTTGCGTAGCTGTCCGTCCAAGTAAAGCTTTCACAACTGCAGTGTTCGCAGCACCAGTACAGTACATGAGTGCCACTTCTATCAAGTGCAGCTTCCCTCAGCACGCTGCATGGGCAGCGCTTATTGTGTACTTGCTTCTGACTTGCGCAGAAATTCTGTTTAAACATCCCCTTCCACTTTTCTTTCTTTTTTTTTGTATTTTGCAGCTCGGCAGCGCCAGGTGTGAAAAAAAAAAAACAAACAAAAATTATTAGGCGTGACAATGTACACAATGTGTTATTGAATGGGGCACTTCTGAGTGCACAGCGGGCGCGGTAAACACGACCAACCTGTCACAATCAATTTTTTCATTTGTAAGTACACATCCCTTCTTCGTCTGGGTGCCCCACGGTAGAACATAGTGCGTTTTTATTTATTTTGACACAACGTGACGCGATCGTGTAGTGGGCATTCCAAAGAAAAAAGCGAGTTCGTGCTTCCTGAGCATAGTCGTGTCTCCAAGAATGCAGTGACCAGGGTAGAACGCTGCGCTCGGCTTCTTCCTTCGCGCGATAAGGTAACTAGGCGACGTTCGCTTGACGGGCCCGTTTTAGCAGCTTGGCTTGCAGGAAGGAGAGGAAGAACTCGCAGATGCGGCGATTGATTCGTGCATGCAGACCCAGGAGAAAGACGACGACGCGAACGAAATGCGGTGAACGTGACAAGTACCCAGCGCGATCAAGCTACTACTACACGAGGTGCTGCTCACCTGAGCGATGACGCAATGATATTGCAAAGAGGGACGGACGGGTATGGCGAACCGCTGGGATCACACTGCCGAAGCATCAAGTGGGTAGCCCTGAAGAGGGCTGTTGTGTTCTCGTTGGCTGGCTGCAGGCGACGCCGCTGGCTTCTTAGCCTCCGAATCCGTACAGGGTGCGGCCCTGACGCTTGAGGGCGTACACGACGTCCATGGCTGTCACGGTCTTCCTTTTGGCGTGCTCGGTGTAAGTGACGGCATCGCGGATCACGTTCTCGAGGAACACCTTGAGAACGCCGCGAGTTTCCTCGTAGATGAGGCCAGAGATGCGCTTGACACCGCCACGGCGCGCCAGACGACGGATGGCCGGCTTGGTTATGCCCTGGATGTTGTCACGCAACACCTTTCGATGACGCTTGGCGCCACCCTTCCCCAGCCCTTTGCCACCTTTGCCACGGCCAGACATGACGGCTTCCGAAGTTTCTGCTTCTGCTTCGAAACGCGCCCGGAAAGCGAATGGTGGTAGTGGTTACAATGAAGAGGAAAAAGGCACCTAATTTCTGTCTGCCTTCAGGCGACACGGCGCAGTGCCTTATAGGGGTGGGGTTAAGGAGGGATAAAAAGGATAGAAGGAAAGTAGAAGCAGAAGAAGACAGCCAACGAGAGGAAAAAGAAGGAGATAGGAAAGTGGGGATCCGGTCGAAGCAGTCCAAGGGCGGGGTGCCACAATGCGAGAGCTACACGGCATCAGGAGACCGCGGAGGGCGAACCAGTCGGCGGGAGCTACGCTGAAGTCGGAGATCGCGAGGGCACAACCGTCCAGCTTGAAATCCTGCGAGCGAATCAGCGAATGTTCGACACGATCGAGTCGCGGTGTCGGCGCCGGCCCGCGAGACTGAGGAGGAAGGCGAACGGCGCACGCCGGTTGGTCGGCGGCCAGCTCGTCTCTCTCTCCCTCTTTTCTTCGCGAGGAGCGCGTTGGCCGCGCAGGTTGCTGCACTGACTATTTTTCTGCACTACAAGATTGAATATACACGGCAAACATGCTTTCGTTTGTTTGTTTGTTTTTAATTCTTTTCTCGTTACTGTTGCTAAGTTTCTTGCCCATTCATTCACGCACCCTTCACTGCTGCAAAATGGCGTATCAGTCGTATCAGCTGCCCCAGCGGCAAGGAGACATCAAACCGAGTAAGCGACAATTCATGTACGCGTACGTACAAGCCCAGCGGATACAACGCGTTCGCTAAAAAACGTTTCATCGTGTCCACTGAACATGACACACGCAATATTTGTCAAAACTCACAGCTGCAACAGCTCACCTGTGTGCCGCACGTAAATAAACTGCACACTTAACACTTTGCGACTACTCGTCCCCGGCGTGTGCCCCCCCCCCCCTCTTTTTTTTTTCTTTTCTATGTTCTCGCTTTCTCTCTAATCACATCAATGCCTCATTTGCACGCACGAAACCCGTTTCACGGCGTCACTTTGACGCCATCCTTGTCGCCAAACCAAGGGACTAACACACGCGGTCCGGGCACGGCCTCATGGCCGGAAATTTCTAAACAAAGCGTGCTCGCGTTGTTGTGGACGCCGGCACGTGAAATTCGGCAAAGTAACAGCACCTTTGGCTGGCTACGCGTGTCTCAAATTTTACTGTGGCAGCTCCACTACATATCGCGATACGGCAGTTTCACCGAAGCCACGCAACGCGACCGCGCTCATTTCAGCATTCACGGGGACGGCAGAGAGTGAGAGCGCACCTCCTCTCGGGCGCGCCTCTCCTCCCGTAAACACGGACTGTCAAGCGGTCCGGTCGCAGCGAAGTTTCCCCATCTCCTTGCGGGGTGGTTCAACACCTGCCCGTTTCAAGTGCACGGTTGCACTGTGAGGAACCCTGCAAGGGTCACGCAATTACAGGCAAAACAGCCCTAACTCTAAAGCGCCTTACATAGGACGAGATTGGAGCGTAAAATGCACCACCCTTTATGCATTCTTTCTTCTTTACAGCGTTGGAAGAGTGTTCGTTCGCTGCATGTTTTACGCATGCGTACTTTCGCTTACATAATACCTTCGGAGGCTGACAACCTGTTAAGTAATCTATCAACGACTATCCGGACGGCATCAGCTGTGCAAAGAAGATTTGCAGTTGGCCTTCCAGAGCCGTCCAGAGCACACAAAGTAGGTCTACACATCGTGGCAACCAATATTTCGAAAAAAGTGAATTGCGTAGTATTATAAAGAATACAACTTTCAGAATGAGCAAAACTGCTTGGTTTGACCAAAGTACAAAGAGGTGCGATTTATACCACATCGATCCATTTATTGAATTAAAAATTACGCTGGCATTAGATAGAATATCGGAAACTCTAATTGACCGATTGAGGCTAGGCACGGCATACACAAAAACATTTGTTTTTTTTTTTTCTTTGCACAGACACGGCAGAGCTGAAAGTCCCGAATGCGAATGCGGATTGATAGATGAAGACGTATGTCACCTTCTCGTAGACTGTCCACATCACGAGACGCCGTCTTAAGTCCGAACAGTTGGCATTAGACCGCAGACCGTTTAACATGAAGAAACTTCTGGGTCCGTGGCCTACTCGAGTTTTACAGTCGCACGCTTTAAAAGCATCAACACGTTCTTTACAAGACAGCGGGATTGCTGATAAGTATTAAGAAATAACGAACTTTCATTTGTAACAAATGTACTTATTATGTACAGTATCACGTGACTCTCATCATGTGTGTGTTGTGAAATGAATGACGTGTCGACAATTATGTACACACGAGCGAATGCATCTTTATACGGACCAGACGTGTGCTCTACTGTTTTGTGCTGGTGGACCGAATATTATCGAGGGACATTATATCAGAGACTTCATTCATTGACTTTCGAACATTTACTTACCATTGTGTTCTGATATGTGCGTATAAGTGTAAGTGTGTCTTTGCATATCTCTGCCCGAGTTTTCTACTTTCCATGCACTGCTTTGTACGTTTTGCTTCAAGATACGTGTTCAAGTTTAACTCAACGGCCAAGGAGTAGCCGGCGCCATAATGGTGCGCCGACATCTCCTTACATATCATATCAATAAGAAAAAAAGATGCGCGCCAATGCCCATCTATTGTATTCCCTTCTCACGTGCCCCAATACCAAACTGCGCGTGCCATTTCTGTGGTGCAAGTGTGTTTAAGTAGTCGCAGTTTCATCTTTCACAATCATGAGGGTTCCCATATTGAAAGTATTCCTTCCCCGAACTTGTGGCAGGGACGCACGATGCGAAATTACAAAATGATCGCGCTTGAAAGCTTCATACAAATGCACTGTCGACCCGCCGAACATAGTCAGTAATCTAAAACAAAGCGGAAATAAACGGTGCGTCCGCTCATTCATTTAAGGTAAGTTTCCCACCACATTCCGAATGGAACGTACCACTCATTTGTGCCTAGCACAGGCGCATTTGTTCTTTCGAAGAGAACACAGTGTTCCGCTACACCGTGTGATTATGTAAACGTCAAGCCGAGCAGTGTCGTTTGCTGGCCGGCCTGGCTATGTTTCTTTCGGCGACGCGCAAACGGAGCACTCGGTGCGAAAACGGGAAATGCCCATACCTCGTGTCGACCGCCTTTCTTTACTGGATTTCGTACTTCTTTGTGCACTATATAAATCACCTGCGTGGTACCCCTGTCATGCGTACGCACAGTTTTGTTTTTTCCTTCACTCGGGCTGTCGATACTTTGCTTTCGGACAATAATTAGCATGCAGTCCGCCGCCACGCTTTTCTGCTTCTACAGCTATTGTCACATGCGTCTATATATTTCTCCCCTATCTTTTCTTGCATCAATGCTTCCGCACATTTTTCACCGCGCCACGCACTTTAAGCTACATTCACTCCTCCTACAGTCTCGAAACGGGCCTGCCCTGCGCTCTCAAGAAATAAATGCCCCAATTTCGTAAACAAATGAATGGCGTGGCAGAGAAGGAACTCTGCGCTGTCTGATGAATGTGGCTGTACCCTTCACATCGGGCGGCAGCTATCACCACCTAGCCATAATGCTGACCTAACAAACAGCTACATTTATCTTGTTTTTTTTCTCTCTTTAAATAGTGAAGTATAGGACCGCGGTGCTTTGCAGTGAATGGTTTAGTTTTCACTCTTGCCTTGACTTTAGCCACCAATAAGATAACCACCTTCTAGTTAATTCTACCCGCCTAAAGTCTATTTTGCCCTCCCCCGTCTCTAAACCCCGGTGCTTTTGAAAAACTCTGCGCCATCATTCTAAACTATAAGGTGAAGCCCTTTACATAGCATTATCAAGTGTTCGGCAGTTTCCTTCTCTCCGCATGCACTGCATACCGTGTATACCCCTTCATATTTGGCCCGACATGTCGGAGTTGCTCGGGCAAGCGCTGACGCGAGTTTCCTATTCTATCATTTCCCAAGAGCTGAACACACTCGAGTTCATGTTACCTTTTTTTGAGAGAAGCGGCCACCTTCCCCCTGTTTTTTTTTTTTTTTTAATTACCACGCTCCTGGTTTTGTTTTCCCTCCATTACCGTACTTGTGGCACTTTTCTCCGCGCACTCGGTCTTCTCTAATTTACCTGTTCAACCTCCCCGAGCACACACGTCGAGCGCGGCACACCAACGCTCCTGCTAGCGGTGTTCAACAGAGAGAAGAGGATGGATTCGGAGCCGAATCTCTCAGCACAACCCCTATGCCGACGCAGACAATTTGGGTGGCTCTGAGAAGAGCCGTTGATTTGTCGTTGCTCGCTGTGGCCCACGACGCACGCCTACTTGGAGCTGGTGTACTTGGTGACGGCTTTTGTACCCTCGGACACCGCGTGCTTGGCCAGCTCTCCGGGCAGCAGCAGGCGCACCGCGGTCTGGATCTCCCGGCTCGTGATGGTCGAGCGCTTGTTGTAGTGAGCAAGGCGTGACGACTCGGCGGCGATACGCTCGAAGATGTCGTTCACGAAGCTGTTCATGATGGACATGGCCTTGCTGGAGACACCAGTGTCGGGGTGCACCTGCTTCAGCACCTTATAGATGTAGATGGAGAAGCTCTCCTTCCTGCGGCGCTTCTTCTTCTTCTTGTCCGTGGCGCGCACATTCTTCTGCGCCTTGCCGGCCTTCTTGACGGCTTTGCCAGACGGTTGGGGAGGCATGATTTCACACAACACGCACGCGAGACCAGAGTCGAATGCGCGTGTCCCCCCGTCTCGCCGCGCTTAAATATGAGCGAGGGGTGTTGACGAGATCAGCACAACGCGCGCGCCCCATTGGTTCGCACGGCTTCTCTCTCTCACACTCTCATCCGTTCCCCGCGAGCGGCGGCGCGCGATGGTGGCAACGGAAACCATTCGAGGGATTCGCTCGCAGGATTTCAAGCTGGACGGTTGTGCCCTCGCGATCTCCGACTTCAGCGTAGCTCCCGCCGACTGGTTCGCCCTCCGCGGTCTCCTGACGCCGTGTAGCTCTCGCATTGTGGCACCCCGCCCTTGGACTGCTTCGACCGGATCCCCACTTTCCTATCTCCTTCTTTTTCCTCTCGTTGGCTGTCTTCTTCTGCTTCTACTTTCCTTCTATCCTTTTTATCCCTCCTTCAGCCCACCCCTATAAGGCACTGCGCCGTGTCGCCTGAAGGCAGACAGAAATTAGGTGCCTTTTTCCTCTTCATTGTAACCACTACCACCACCACCATTCGAGCACGGCTCTCATCTCAGAAGGCAGCAGCTTTCTTGTTTTCGGCAACCGGCGTCGTACCAAGCGAAAAGCAACACCATGTCCGGACGTGGCAAGGGCGGCAAGGCGAAAGGCAAGAGCAAGACCCGTTCTAGCCGCGCGGGGCTTCAGTTCCCCGTGGGCCGTATTCACCGCCTCCTACGCAAGGGAAACTACGCCGAGCGCGTCGGAGCTGGCGCTCCGGTCTACCTGGCTGCCGTACTCGAGTACCTGGCCGCCGAGGTGCTCGAGCTGGCGGGCAACGCCGCTCGTGACAACAAGAAGACCCGGATCATCCCCCGTCACTTGCAGCTCGCCATCCGCAACGACGAGGAGCTGAACAAACTGCTTTCCGGCGTCACCATCGCGCAGGGCGGTGTGTTGCCCAACATTCAAGCCGTGCTTCTTCCAAAGAAGACGGAGAAGAAGGCGTAAGCGAGCACCCCTTCCGCGCGCTCGCCGCATTCCCCAAACGGTCCTTCTAAGGACCACCCTAACAGGTGACGCGGCCGTGTTTCGCTTCGCAGTCACGATGGCTCTGTTCGTACCCTCAAGCGTGTTTGTTTTTCTATACTTTATATATATTTCCTCGCGACATCAGTTAGCCACAAGTGCGCGACGCCAAATGCTGCAAAGAGACAACCAAATCACGCAGCTCGGCACCGAAAAAGACAGAAAAGAGCATGTAAGCGTTGTCATTTCTCATTAAAAAAAAAAAAAAAAAAAGCTCCACACGTAACCGTCTATCCTTACGATGACACCTGAACGGGTCAGCACAGGGACAGAGTAAATTTAATACCTTTGAATAGAAAAACAAACGTAAGGTAAAAAAAAAAAAGAGAGAGAGAGAGAGAGAACCCGCCGTTAGCGCATTCCATTTGGTGCTTCTAACACAATTTATTTCGTCTATCTTGCTAGGCAGCGCAGCCACTATTACACAGAACACACAACACAAGCGCTTAACTTCAACTAAAGGTTTATTGCAAAAAAAAAAAAAATTGTCCAGAATATGGCACAAAAACTTGTTCAGCTTCAAAAGAAATGAAAGGAAATGACACGCGATGATTTCGAGTGTGTTAGTGCACTCTCTATCGCGCTCACGCGGAAAGAACTGTTTTTTGGATGGGGTGATAGAGAATAACAGACAGTAATGTGCGGGACTGGCACGTGTGCTTTTTGTTGTCTACCTTTTACTATTCTTTTTCTCTGTTCACCCCCTTTATAAACTCTGACGTTTGCAATGAAAGTTCAGTTGAAGTTAAGCGCTTGTGTTGTGAGGTCTGTGTAATAGTGGCTGCGCTTCCTAGCGAGATGGATCCTTACCAACTGGCCCGATACAATTGTTTATTTCGTCTCTCGGTAAAACTTCATCACCTCCTACGAGTGCACCCAAAAGTTGCGCCGGGGTCCAGCAGCCCAAGTCACCATGGCGTTACGCAAACAGAAGCCCTCAAAAACACCTTACAAGCGGTGGGCAAAAAGGTAAACACATAAATGAAATTGACACACCACAGGGTCGCAGCACGGCTGCTGCACACACACCGACTGAAGCTAGCCTACCTTTTCTCTGTCTACTCATAATGATACACACTTTTACCTTGAATTTGTCAAAGCTGAGCCATTTCTTCGTAATAACGACGCGCCGACGTTCCGTTCTTCCGCGCGCTAGACAACGGCAGCCACGTACGTACAAAACATGACAGCAAAAGAGGGTGCGGCCGGAGTACGTGGCCTGGAGTGGTCTCGTAGCCAAAGCAGACACGTTGGTGGTCCTGAGAAGGACCGTTTGTTGTTGCTTGCCTGTCGACCGAAGCGCAGGGAGCAGCCCAACTTAGGCGCGCTCACCGCGAATGCGCCGAGCCAGCTGGATGTCCTTTGGCATGATGGTGACGCGCTTAGCGTGGATGGCGCACAGGTTGGTGTCTTCGAAAAGACCAACGAGGTAGGCCTCGCTAGCTTCCTGTAGGGCCATCACGGCAGAACTCTGGAAACGGAGGTCCGTCTTGAAGTCCTGAGCGATTTCCCGCACCAGGCGCTGAAAGGGAAGCTTGCGGATCAGCAGTTCGGTCGACTTCTGGTATCGGCGAATTTCACGCAGGGCCACGGTTCCAGGCCTGTAACGGTGAGGTTTCTTCACCCCGCCTGTGGCAGGGGCACTCTTGCGAGCAGCCTTGGTAGCAAGCTGCTTACGCGGAGCCTTGCCTCCAGTACTCTTGCGCGCGGTTTGTTTAGTTCGGGCCATGCTGCGTGCGTCCGATCACCTCGACTGACGGAGCGAAACTGCGCTCCTGCCGGAGATCGGCAAAAGCGGCTTCGCCGCACGACCCATCTCTCTCCCTCCCATTGGCCGAAGCGTGAGAACCCGTCCGCGTGCGAGCGCGGAAGCGTACGCCAGGATGCTGGCTGGCGCTCATTTTCGGGCAACCGTGCAGTTCGCGGCTGCAAAGAGGTACACCGAAACGAAACCACTACCGCTGTACAATACAGCCTGCTGCGCATTTCTTTCGCCTTCCAGGCAACACATCAATCGACGCTGTAGCTCGTCGCTTCCCGAAGCGGCGCGACGGAGTGCGAGACGCCACCATTCACGCCAACAGCGCGCATCGCACTAGAGCGCCTCGCATCACCGAGGGCAAATGCGCACTGCCACGCCAAAAAAACTTGCTCCTTGCGTTGTCGCTTATTTGCGACCATTACGTAGATGGGCGAAGACGACGAGAGACCACCGGCAGTGTTGGTATATGCATACACGTCCGCGCAACGACAAGGAGTAAAACGCAACAAAACATTCTAACACAAACACCCCGTACATCCAACTGCCACTGAGCGCGCCTACTTGCTCAATCGCAGACAGTAACGGGACTCAATTTTATCTTCCTTTCCCTCTTAAGAATCACTCATACATACTTGCCAAACTACTAGGTGCGCTCAATGGCGGTTGGATGTACGGGGTGTTTGCGTTCGAATGTTTTGTTTCATTTTTACTCCTATTCCCTCGATATGTCGTCTCACTCTGGCTTCCCTCATGTCTCTTTCTCTACACTTTTATTCCCACCCTTTTAATCCCCCCTCACCCCCCATCCCTTGTGAGCTACCGCTGAGGTGTCGCATCCTGATGCAGACAGTTTCGGGGCTCACTTTCCTCTTCTTTTCCATCTTACACATCAGCAATCCCCCCCCCCCCCCAACCTCTAAGTGCTAAATATGTGGCACAAAAAGCAGGAAATGGACTCAATGAAAGGGTGAAAAATAATAATCATAATAGAAACGAAGATCAACACGCGCCTCAAAAAGCCCCATTCACTCCTCTTTCACATTTTCACGAGAAAATGAAGGTACACACATGGAGAACAATTTTTGTTATAGGTAGGCTTGCCTGAGCAGAACCACTGTCGTGCGCCTTGGTTACACATTCGACACGTCGTCCTGTGCGGAGGTGGGTGGGAAACCAAGGGTGCACTTGAAAATGCAATGCTCGTGGGTTGGTGTCGCCATCTGACGGCAGGCTCACGCGAGCGCGCCTTGCTTTCGAATTTCCCGCGCTCGAACCTCTCGCGTTTACATCATGGGCTAGTCCCCCCCCCCCCCTCTCGCGTGGGCGGCGAAGCCAGCCTCCCTAGAGTGACCACCTCTGCCGGCGAAATGGAAACACTTGTTGCGTAGCTGTCCGTCCAAGTAAAGCTTTCACAACTGCAGTGTTCGCAGCACCAGTACAGTACATGAGTGCCACTTCTATCAAGTGCAGCTTCCCTCAGCACGCTGCATGGGCAGCGCTTATTGTGTACTTGCTTCTGACTTGCGCAGAAATTCTGTTTAAACATCCCCTTCCACTTTTCTTTCTTTTTTTTTTGTATTTTGCAGCTCGGCAGCGCCAGGTGTGAAAAAAAAACAAACAAAAATTATTAGGCGTGACAATGTACACAATGTGTTATTGAATGGGGCACTTCTGAGTGCACAGCGGGCGCGGTAAACACGACCAACCTGTCACAATCAATTTTTTCATTTGTAAGTACACATCCCTTCTTCGTCTGGGTGCCCCACGGTAGAACATAGTGCGTTTTTATTTATTTTGACACAACGTGACGCGATCGTGTAGTGGGCATTCCAAAGAAAAAAGCGAGTTCGTGCTTCCTGAGCATAGTCGTGTCTCCAAGAATGCAGTGACCAGGGTAGAACGCTGCGCTCGGCTTCTTCCTTCGCGCGATAAGGTAACTAGGCGACGTTCGCTTGACGGGCCCGTTTTAGCAGCTTGGCTTGCAGGAAGGAGAGGAAGAACTCGCAGATGCGGCGATTGATTCGTGCATGCAGACCCAGGAGAAAGACGACGACGCGAACGAAATGCGGTGAACGTGACAAGTACCCAGCGCGATCAAGCTACTACTACACGAGGTGCTGCTCACCTGAGCGATGACGCAATGATATTGCAAAGAGGGACGGACGGGTATGGCGAACCGCTGGGATCACACTGCCGAAGCATCAAGTGGGTAGCCCTGAAGAGGGCTGTTGTGTTCTCGTTGGCTGGCTGCAGGCGACGCCGCTGGCTTCTTAGCCTCCGAATCCGTACAGGGTGCGGCCCTGACGCTTGAGGGCGTACACGACGTCCATGGCTGTCACGGTCTTCCTTTTGGCGTGCTCGGTGTAAGTGACGGCATCGCGGATCACGTTCTCGAGGAACACCTTGAGAACGCCGCGAGTTTCCTCGTAGATGAGGCCAGAGATGCGCTTGACACCGCCACGGCGCGCCAGACGACGGATGGCCGGCTTGGTTATGCCCTGGATGTTGTCACGCAACACCTTTCGATGACGCTTGGCGCCACCCTTCCCCAGCCCTTTGCCACCTTTGCCACGGCCAGACATGACGGCTTCCGAAGTTTCTGCTTCTGCTTCGAAACGCGCCCGGAAAGCGAATGCTCGACACGATCGAGTCGCGGTGTCGGCGCCGGCCCGCGAGACTGAGGAGGAAGGCGAACGGCGCACGCCGGTTGGTCGGCGGCCAGCTCGTCTCTCTCTCCCTCTTTTCTTCGCGAGGAGCGCGTTGGCCGCGCAGGTTGCTGCACTGACTATTTTTCTGCACTACAAGATTGAATATACACGGCAAACATGCTTTCGTTTGTTTGTTTGTTTTTAATTCTTTTCTCGTTACTGTTGCTAAGTTTCTTGCCCATTCATTCACGCACCCTTCACTGCTGCAAAATGGCGTATCAGTCGTATCAGCTGCCCCAGCGGCAAGGAGACATCAAACCGAGTAAGCGACAATTCATGTACGCGTACGTACAAGCCCAGCGGATACAACGCGTTCGCTAAAAAACGTTTCATCGTGTCCACTGAACATGACACACGCAATATTTGTCAAAACTCACAGCTGCAACAGCTCACCTGTGTGCCGCACGTAAATAAACTGCACACTTAACACTTTGCGACTACTCGTCCCCGGCGTGTGCCCCCCCCCCCTCTTTTTTTTTTTTCTTTTCTATGTTCTCGCTTTCTCTCTAATCACATCAATGCCTCATTTGCACGCACGAAACCCGTTTCACGGCGTCACTTTGACGCCATCCTTGTCGCCAAACCAAGGGACTAACACACGCGGTCCGGGCACGGCCTCATGGCCGGAAATTTCTAAACAAAGCGTGCTCGCGTTGTTGTGGACGCCGGCACGTGAAATTCGGCAAAGTAACAGCACCTTTGGCTGGCTACGCGTGTCTCAAATTTTACTGTGGCAGCTCCACTACATATCGCGATACGGCAGTTTCACCGAAGCCACGCAACGCGACCGCGCTCATTTCAGCATTCACGGGGACGGCAGAGAGTGAGAGCGCACCTCCTCTCGGGCGCGCCTCTCCTCCCGTAAACACGGACTGTCAAGCGGTCCGGTCGCAGCGAAGTTTCCCCATCTCCTTGCGGGGTGGTTCAACACCTGCCCGTTTCAAGTGCACGGTTGCACTGTGAGGAACCCTGCAAGGGTCACGCAATTACAGGCAAAACAGCCCTAACTCTAAAGCGCCTTACATAGGACGAGATTGGAGCGTAAAATGCACCACCCTTTATGCATTCTTTCTTCTTTACAGCGTTGGAAGAGTGTTCGTTCGCTGCATGTTTTACGCATGCGTACTTTCGCTTACATAATACCTTCGGAGGCTGACAACCTGTTAAGTAATCTATCAACGACTATCCGGACGGCATCAGCTGTGCAAAGAAGATTTGCAGTTGGCCTTCCAGAGCCGTCCAGAGCACACAAAGTAGGTCTACACATCGTGGCAACCAATATTTCGAAAAAAGTGAATTGCGTAGTATTATAAAGAATACAACTTTCAGAATGAGCAAAACTGCTTGGTTTGACCAAAGTACAAAGAGGTGCGATTTATACCACATCGATCCATTTATTGAATTAAAAATTACGCTGGCATTAGATAGAATATCGGAAACTCTAATTGACCGATTGAGGCTAGGCACGGCATACACAAAAACATTTGTTTTTTTTTTTTCTTTGCACAGACACGGCAGAGCTGAAAGTCCCGAATGCGAATGCGGATTGATAGATGAAGACGTATGTCACCTTCTCGTAGACTGTCCACATCACGAGACGCCGTCTTAAGTCCGAACAGTTGGCATTAGACCGCAGACCGTTTAACATGAAGAAACTTCTGGGTCCGTGGCCTACTCGAGTTTTACAGTCGCACGCTTTAAAAGCATCAACACGTTCTTTACAAGACAGCGGGATTGCTGATAAGTATTAAGAAATAACGAACTTTCATTTGTAACAAATGTACTTATTATGTACAGTATCACGTGACTCTCATCATGTGTGTGTTGTGAAATGAATGACGTGTCGACAATTATGTACACACGAGCGAATGCATCTTTATACGGACCAGACGTGTGCTCTACTGTTTTGTGCTGGTGGACCGAATATTATCGAGGGACATTATATCAGAGACTTCATTCATTGACTTTCGAACATTTACTTACCATTGTGTTCTGATATGTGCGTATAAGTGTAAGTGTGTCTTTGCATATCTCTGCCCGAGTTTTCTACTTTCCATGCACTGCTTTGTACGTTTTGCTTCAAGATACGTGTTCAAGTTTAACTCAACGGCCAAGGAGTAGCCGGCGCCATAATGGTGCGCCGACATCTCCTTACATATCATATCAATAAGAAAAAAAGATGCGCGCCAATGCCCATCTATTGTATTCCCTTCTCACGTGCCCCAATACCAAACTGCGCGTGCCATTTCTGTGGTGCAAGTGTGTTTAAGTAGTCGCAGTTTCATCTTTCACAATCATGAGGGTTCCCATATTGAAAGTATTCCTTCCCCGAACTTGTGGCAGGGACGCACGATGCGAAATTACAAAATGATCGCGCTTGAAAGCTTCATACAAATGCACTGTCGACCCGCCGAACATAGTCAGTAATCTAAAACAAAGCGGAAATAAACGGTGCGTCCGCTCATTCATTTAAGGTAAGTTTCCCACCACATTCCGAATGGAACGTACCACTCATTTGTGCCTAGCACAGGCGCATTTGTTCTTTCGAAGAGAACACAGTGTTCCGCTACACCGTGTGATTATGTAAACGTCAAGCCGAGCAGTGTCGTTTGCTGGCCGGCCTGGCTATGTTTCTTTCGGCGACGCGCAAACGGAGCACTCGGTGCGAAAACGGGAAATGCCCATACCTCGTGTCGACCGCCTTTCTTTACTGGATTTCGTACTTCTTTGTGCACTATATAAATCACCTGCGTGGTACCCCTGTCATGCGTACGCACAGTTTTGTTTTTTCCTTCACTCGGGCTGTCGATACTTTGCTTTCGGACAATAATTAGCATGCAGTCCGCCGCCACGCTTTTCTGCTTCTACAGCTATTGTCACATGCGTCTATATATTTCTCCCCTATCTTTTCTTGCATCAATGCTTCCGCACATTTTTCACCGCGCCACGCACTTTAAGCTACATTCACTCCTCCTACAGTCTCGAAACGGGCCTGCCCTGCGCTCTCAAGAAATAAATGCCCCAATTTCGTAAACAAATGAATGGCGTGGCAGAGAAGGAACTCTGCGCTGTCTGATGAATGTGGCTGTACCCTTCACATCGGGCGGCAGCTATCACCACCTAGCCATAATGCTGACCTAACAAACAGCTACATTTATCTTGTTTTTTTTCTCTCTTTAAATAGTGAAGTATAGGACCGCGGTGCTTTGCAGTGAATGGTTTAGTTTTCACTCTTGCCTTGACTTTAGCCACCAATAAGATAACCACCTTCTAGTTAATTCTACCCGCCTAAAGTCTATTTTGCCCTCCCCCGTCTCTAAACCCCGGTGCTTTTGAAAAACTCTGCGCCATCATTCTAAACTATAAGGTGAAGCCCTTTACATAGCATTATCAAGTGTTCGGCAGTTTCCTTCTCTCCGCATGCACTGCATACCGTGTATACCCCTTCATATTTGGCCCGACATGTCGGAGTTGCTCGGGCAAGCGCTGACGCGAGTTTCCTATTCTATCATTTCCCAAGAGCTGAACACACTCGAGTTCATGTTACCTTTTTTTGAGAGAAGCGGCCACCTTCCCCCTGTTTTTTTTTTTTTTTTTAATTACCACGCTCCTGGTTTTGTTTTCCCTCCATTACCGTACTTGTGGCACTTTTCTCCGCGCACTCGGTCTTCTCTAATTTACCTGTTCAACCTCCCCGAGCACACACGTCGAGCGCGGCACACCAACGCTCCTGCTAGCGGTGTTCAACAGAGAGAAGAGGATGGATTCGGAGCCGAATCTCTCAGCACAACCCCTATGCCGACGCAGACAATTTGGGTGGCTCTGAGAAGAGCCGTTGATTTGTCGTTGCTCGCTGTGGCCCACGACGCACGCCTACTTGGAGCTGGTGTACTTGGTGACGGCTTTTGTACCCTCGGACACCGCGTGCTTGGCCAGCTCTCCGGGCAGCAGCAGGCGCACCGCGGTCTGGATCTCCCGGCTCGTGATGGTCGAGCGCTTGTTGTAGTGAGCAAGGCGTGACGACTCGGCGGCGATACGCTCGAAGATGTCGTTCACGAAGCTGTTCATGATGGACATGGCCTTGCTGGAGACACCAGTGTCGGGGTGCACCTGCTTCAGCACCTTATAGATGTAGATGGAGAAGCTCTCCTTCCTGCGGCGCTTCTTCTTCTTCTTGTCCGTGGCGCGCACATTCTTCTGCGCCTTGCCGGCCTTCTTGACGGCTTTGCCAGACGGTTGGGGAGGCATGATTTCACACAACACGCACGCGAGACCAGAGTCGAATGCGCGTGTCCCCCCGTCTCGCCGCGCTTAAATATGAGCGAGGGGTGTTGACGAGATCAGCACAACGCGCGCGCCCCATTGGTTCGCACGGCTTCTCTCTCTCACACTCTCATCCGTTCCCCGCGAGCGGCGGCGCGCGATGGTGGCAACGGAAACCATTCGAGCACGGCTCTCATCTTAGAAGGCAGCAGCTTTTCTCTTTTTCGGCAACCGGCGTCGTTGGAGGTGTTGGTTGGTTCGAGTAGGAGGAGACCCGCTGTTCGCATGCGGTGACCCGGCGGACTCCTGCACAGGTTTTCGTCGGTTTTGGTGAGGTTTCTTGTCCCCTTTTCTCTGCCCTCTTTTTTTTTTTTTTTTTTTTCAGGTTAGGCTAGCTCCTAACTGACTTGGTAGCCTCGTGGTGGTGGTACCACGATGTCTACCAGTCTGCTCTCGCAGATTAGGCCGCGGGTGCACTACGCACGCGTGCCTAAGGGCGTCGGCAGTGCCGACATTTGCAAAGAGCTCGTGAAGCGCTTCACGCCCAGTGAGCTGACGTGTGTTCAGGATTATGGCTTAGGGAAGTTTGAGGTGACATTCGCGAATGACGAGGCGAATCGGCGGTTTTTAGACGATCCCGTCCTCGCCATTCGCGATGCGAGGATCAGGTTTCAGTACCGAGGTGTTCGGGTCAAGGTGGTGCGCATCATTGGCTTCCCGGCGGACGCGGATAAGCGCATCATAGTACAACTGTTGGAGAGGTTTGGAAAGGTTTTGGAAGTGGCGCGAGAGGAATCACCGTATCTGCCGGGGGTCTCGACCGGCGTCCTCATGATCAAAATGGAGATGCACAAGAGTGTCCCCAACCTGCTCGAGGTGAGGGACGTCATCGTCCAGTTTGAGTATGAGGGCGTCGCGCGGGTTTGCCGGCGCTGCTACAAGACTGGACACCATGCGGCGAAGTGCACTGTGCCACAGTGTGTGCGCTGTGGGGCTTTTGGTCACGACCAGTGCGCGGTAAAATGCAGGCACTGCGGCGGCGATCATGGCCCCTCACAGTGCAAGGCGCGGACGAATTCGTCGGCCGCCCCGCCTGTAGCCTCTTCTTCTTCCCAGGAGCAGGTGAGCGGCGTTGCGGAGGATCGGGAGGCTGCTCCGGGGGACGCCGAGGGCTCGACCCAGCCACAGCCAGAGCCCATTAGCGAACGGGCTCCAGGAGGGGAAGAGCAGGAGGCGGGGTCGGAATTAGCTGAGGCCCCCACCCTCTCTGCTGCCGCCGAGCCGTCGCCGGCCTCGCCTGCCGGTGCGCCCGGGACCAGCCCTGCTGACGCGCATGCTGCCGAGGAGACACAGGAACCCATGAGCTGGACGGACGCTGTTCGGGGCAAGAAGCGGCGCGCCAACCGATCACCAGGGCCCTCCAAGGAGAGGCTGGCGGCGGTTCCGAGCGGCGGCCCCGGCAGCCCTAAGGACGACCTCCCGGTTCCGAAGCGAGCCGCAGCGACAGAGTCCGACGAGGAGTCCACCTCGTCGACTGTCACGGACGGTACCACGGGTGAGTTGAACAACAGTTCTTCTTGCCCTAACTGTGGACCAGGCAATTGCGAGTGTTCGTTAATGTCTAACACAGTGTACTCGTCCACGAACGAGGATTCCCTCTCCGAGGGGGACTCTCGTTCGTAGGTCTTATATTAGGTAGCTTTTCAGCAGCTGATACCTTCGAGTATCTGCTGTTTTCTTCTCTTCTGTGATTTTCTTTTCGCTTCTTGCCTATTCTAGAGTCTGTCTTCTCTCCTATCTTTCATCATGGCTTCTTCTCTAACTATTGCTACCTTTAATTGTCGGGGTATTACTAGAGCAGCGAAACAAGCTGAGGTCATTCATTTAGCTCGGTCTCGAAAAATAGACATTCTCCTTTTGCAGGAAACTTTTGTGTCTAAATTGCAACAGATTAAGAACTTTGACAGAACGTTTGGCACAAAATCCTACTGGAATTATGGTGGCGCACATTGCCGGGGAGTTGCTGTCATTTTAATGCCACGATTCACCGGTTCTGTGCTACGCTACGCCAGGGATTCGGACGGCCGTGTTCTGTCAGTGGATCTTGACTCTGGCGTTAGAATTGTGAATGTGTATGCTCCAGCAAAGCGCGGACAGCAGAAAGATTTCTTTAATTCCCTAGATTCTTATCTAGTTGGCCCTTCCCGTGTCATTTTAGTAGGCGATTTCAACTGTGTTTTAGAAAAAGCGGATCGCGTTTCCCTCAAAGGAACTCCAAAGTTTAGAGACGGAAACGGCGAGCTAGAGTTGCGGGAGCTTGTTAAAGAGCTGGGGCTTGTCGATGCTTGGCGGTCCCTCCGTCCTCTCCAGTCAGGCATGACTTGGACGGGGAGGGGGAGCCGCTCGAGGATCGATCGTTTTTATGTCTCGCCCTCGCTTGCTCCTAGCATGCACTCTAGCTGGCTGTGTTCTTCCGCGTTGAGTGACCATAGCCTCCTTGCTCTGAGATTTGCCGACTCTAGTTTGGTGCCATGGGGCAAGCGACCGTGGCGTTTAAATCCACGGCTCCTTAAAGATAAGGACGCCACAAAAGATGTGGCGACCTACCTCATAGGTTCACTCCTTGGCGAACAGAACTTAGACGGTAGCGATTGGGACACGGTGAAGGCCGGAGTCGCGGAGCGCTTTCGGGATTGGGGCAAGAGGCGGGCGCGGGAGAAGCGCGCCGAGATCAAAGCGGTCTCTGACGCGATCCTCCTGCTCTCAAAGCCATTGTCCTGCGGCCTGGGGGTAACCGCGGCTCTTACTTCACTGCGCAAAGAATATAGAGTCCTGCTCCAGCGACGCTGGGACCGCTTGCGGGCCACAGCACGCGCAGAGCAGTGGGAAATGGAGGCTTGGTGCAGCAGAAATGTCCTTCGCAGACACTTGGCTAGGAAGAGCTCAGCGATAACCTCTTTGGTCGATCCTAACACAGGCGGCTTAGTGGAAACGCAGGACGAAGTATTAGAGGTGGCAAGACAGTTCTATAAGAACCTTTACGCCGAACCACCTCCCACTCCGTACTCGTTTCCTTTCACCAAAACTTACGAGGACCTTGACATCTGTGACACTCCTCTCATCGAAGAGGAGGTGTTTGCAGCTCTTAAATCCATGAACCACAATCGCAGCCCAGGTTCCGATGGTTTGACATTCGAGTTTTATGTCAAGTTTTGGAGGGTTTTGGGGGGGCCTTTTACCACATTGGCAAACAGGCTCCTCCGTGAAGGGACCCTGTCAGCAACTCAAAGGGAAGGGCGGATCACTCTCCTGTGCAAGGATGAGACGAGACGCACCGACCTGAGAGCCTGGCGGCCCATCACCCTCCTGAACTGTGATTACAAGCTCATAGCTAAGTGCCTGTCCGTTCGACTCACTCCAGTGCTCAGTACTGTTTTGGGTCCGTACCAGGCGTGTTGTGTCCAAAATAGGTCGTGCCAACTTCATGGTTTTGCTATCAGGGACCTTATAGAATGGTCGAACTCTCGCAAACTAAGTGGAATCATTTGTTCTTTTGATCAAGAAAAGGCTTTTGATATTATCAGTCACAAGTACATCTTTAAAGTTTTAAAGCAGGCGGGCTTCAGTTCCAAGTTCATCAGCATGGTCAGGGCTCTCTACTTTCGTCCTAGCTCTGCTGTTGTCATACAAGATCGCGTCTCGGAGTCGTTCGGTGTGTGCCGTGGGGTCCGACAGGGCGACCCACTGTCGCCCGCTCTCTACGTGCTCGCATTCGAGCCGCTCCTGCAGAGGCTTTCTAAAGACACCAGCATAGGCAGATTTCCCCTTCCGCCAGGTTCCCCCCCGGTGGCAATGTTTGCCTATGCAGATGACCTCTCTATTGTCGTCCCGGACGAGGCAACTGTTTGTACCGTCTTGGATGTTATGGAGGGGTACTGCTCGGCGAGCGGCGCCAGAATAAATAAGTCGAAGAGCGCAGTCATGTATCTGAACTGCGCTCCCTCCAGTCCACGTCCTGTACATGGCCTCCCGATACAGAAGCGCCTACGTATCTTAGGTTTCCATTTCGAGCCAGATGGCCTGACTACCGAAAACTGGCGGTTAGCGAGGCAAAAGCTGACTGACAGGATTAAGGAACTCGGTGCCTTGTCTTGTCCACTTACAGCTAGGGCCACGATAATTCGATCACTGTTGTTCAGTTTCCTCACGTACATAGGTTCGGTTATGCCAGTTAAACCCCACACCAAAGTTATTTTGGAAAAGAAAGTTCTCAAATTCTTTTGGGGTCGTGCCTCTCCTTTTGTGGCGCGCCCCGTGTTGAAGTTGCGCAGGGACGAAGGAGGATTAGGTATTCCCGACCTTAGCGTTGTGACTACGGCATTACATGTTAAATGGACACGGGTAGCTCTTGATTCAGATATGCTCCTTACTAGAAGCTTCGCATCGTATTTCCTGAGCACCAGGCTGAGGTTGTTCTCGCCTGGGGCATTTTCGAATTCCGTGCCTCGGGCGGGAACGCCTTCTGCCTTCTATGCAGGGGCCGCTTCTACTTTGGCCCGTCTCCAAGAGGTCGACCCCGAGATAGATTTAGTTTCAATCGAACTCCGCGAGTTAGTCGATAGACTCGCTCCCGAGTTACCTGAGCGCTATAGAGAACACGACCTGTCCGAATACAGTCCTAACTGGCGGTTAATTACTGCCGGTTTCCTGGACGCCAAGGGCGCTACATTTATGTATCGCCTGGCCAGAGATCGCCTGCCTCTAAGGTTCAGGCCCTTCGCAAGAATTGCTCAACGAGGAGCGTGCCCTTTTTGTGGCACTCTGGAGGACCTGGTTCACGTGTTCTCTCAGTGCGCACTACCAGCTGCCCTCCATCGAAGGATAGCTAGCTTGTTTGGCCACCCAGGTGTTCCTTTCAACACCGTTCGTTTTCTCCATCCCCTGTCGCGACAAGCGGCTAAGCAATACGTGCTTCTGCTTGTTGAGTGCTCGTACCAAGTGTGGGTTGCACGGTGCTGTGCCGTCTTTGACGGCAGGCGACCCGGGCTTCACGAAGTGCTTGCAAAAGTACGGAAGGAGGTCTGGTTCGTTCTCCACCGAGAGTGGCAGCGCCTCGGTGCAAAGAAGTTTTACGAGACGTGGCACCGTCCGGCAGTGATTTTCAGTGAGGCAGGAGGGCAGATAACCATCAACTTCTAATGATGGCTTTCTCTAAGGCTCCACGACTAGGCCTAGTGAGCCAGTCGCCCCCGAGTTTGGTCTGTATGGTCTTTCACCCGAGCTTCGCATGTGCTAAGGTGGTCCTGTCACCTTGTCGGGCTTCACCCGCAAGGTCCGTGTTGGCCCCTTCTGTAGGCTCGGCTACTTTACTCGTCGAGGCGGAAGGTGGTTCCCTTCTTCGAGAAGGACTAAGCCGGCTTTCAGCCGTGCCGGTTTCCGTGGGTACGTCTGGTTTGCGTGCAGCGGCACTGGCCCCTGCACCAAATAGTAGTCCCGTAGACCCCACAGGATGGATTGTGTCTTACTGCACCCTTGTGGTGAGGAGACGGGCCATGACCGCAAAGCGCCTCGCGCTGAGCGATAGCCCATCTGCCCTGAGGGAGTGTCGTCGCAGGCTCTCAGCCGCGAGACAGTGTGAGGGCACGGGCACTTTGGTTGTGGTGACTGAAGTCACTGCGACCGAGGGCTGCCCCGCTGCCACGTTCTTGGGTACGTCCGCTTTGCGTGTGGTGGCGAGAGCTACCGTGCCGAAGGGTAGCCCCTGTGTCAAGTCTCGCTGGGCCCTAGTGGTCAGGAGACGGGCCATGACCGCAGCACACCCTACGCGCTGTGATAGCCCACCTTGCCGGGGTACGTTCACTTTGCGCGTTGCGACCGAAGTTGCTTCGCCAGAGGGTAGTCCCTTTGTCGGGCCTCCCCGGCTTGTACGCCGGGAGGCAGGCCGCGTCTGTTCGGCGCCTGGCGCCGAACGGTGGCCCCCTTGCCAGGGCATGGCCGTCTGCCCGAAACAAATCTTCCCCCCAAACAACCCTGGGGGGAGGTGGTACCGGGACAGACGTAGGATGATGATGGGTTGATGAGTTAAGTGTGACTCTGGGACAAAGCGTTTCGGCGCCGCGTCTCCTTCCTATCTGACAACGGTACCAAGCGAAAAGCAACACCATGTCCGGACGTGGCAAGGGCGGCAAGGCGAAAGGCAAGAGCAAGACCCGTTCTAGCCGCGCGGGGCTTCAGTTCCCCGTGGGCCGTATTCACCGCCTCCTACGCAAGGGAAACTACGCCGAGCGCGTCGGAGCTGGCGCTCCGGTCTACCTGGCTGCCGTACTCGAGTACCTGGCCGCCGAGGTGCTCGAGCTGGCGGGCAACGCCGCTCGTGACAACAAGAAGACCCGGATCATCCCCCGTCACTTGCAGCTCGCCATCCGCAACGACGAGGAGCTGAACAAACTGCTTTCCGGCGTCACCATCGCGCAGGGCGGTGTGTTGCCCAACATTCAAGCCGTGCTTCTTCCAAAGAAGACGGAGAAGAAGGCGTAAGCGAGCACCCCTTCCGCGCGCTCGCCGCATTCCCCAAACGGTCCTTCTAAGGACCACCCAAACAGGTGACGCGGCCGTGTTTCGCTTCGCAGTCACGATGGCTCTGTTCGTACCCTCAAGCGTGTTTGTTTTTCTATACTTTATATATATTTCCTCGCGACATCAGTTAGCCACAAGTGCGCGACGCCAAATGCTGCAAAGAGACGACCAAATCACGCAGCTCGGCACCGAAAAAGACAGAAAAGAGCATGTAAGCGTTGTCATTTCTCATTAAAAAAAAAAAAAAAAAAGCTCCACACGTAACCGTCTATCCTTACGATGACACCTGAACGGGTCAGCACAGGGACAGAGTAAATTTAATACCTTTGAATAGAAAAACAAACGTAAGGTAAAAAAAAAAAAGAGAGAGAGAGAGAGAGAACCCGCCGTTAGCGCATTCCATTTGGTGCTTCTAACACAATTTATTTCGTCTATCTTGCTAGGCAGCGCAGCCACTATTACACAGAACACACAACACAAGCGCTTAACTTCAACTAAACGTTTATTGCAAAAAAAAAAAAATTGTCCAGAATATGGCACAAAAACTTGTTCAGCTTCAAAAGAAATGAAAGGAAATGACACGCGATGATTTCGAGTGTGTTAGTGCACTCTCTATCGCGCTCACGCGGAAAGAACTGTTTTTTGGATGGGGTGATAGAGAATAACAGACAGTAATGTGCGGGACTGGCACGTGTGCTTTTTGTTGTCTACCTTTTACTATTCTTTTTCTCTGTTCACCCCCTTTATAAACTCTGACGTTTGCAATGAAAGTTCAGTTGAAGTTAAGCGCTTGTGTTGTGAGGTCTGTGTAATAGTGGCTGCGCTTCCTAGCGAGATGGATCCTTACCAACTGGCCCGATACAATTGTTTATTTCGTCTCTCGGTAAAACTTCATCACCTCCTACGAGTGCACCCAAAAGTTGCGCCGGGGTCCAGCAGCCCAAGTCACCATGGCGTTACGCAAACAGAAGCCCTCAAAAACACCTTACAAGCGGCGGGCAAAAAGGTAAACACATAAATGAAATTGACACACCACAGGGTCGCAGCACGGCTGCTGCACACACACCGACTGAAGCTAGCCTACCTTTTCTCTGTCTACTCATAATGATACACACTTTTACCTTGAATTTGTCAAAGCTGAGCCATTTCTTCGTAATAACGACGCGCCGACGTTCCGTTCTTCCGCGCGCTAGACAACGGCAGCCACGTACGTACAAAACATGACAGCAAAAGAGGGTGCGGCCGGAGTACGTGGCCTGGAGTGGTCTCGTAGCCAAAGCAGACACGTTGGTGGTCCTGAGAAGGACCGTTTGTTGTTGCTTGCCTGTCGACCGAAGCGCAGGGAGCAGCCCAACTTAGGCGCGCTCACCGCGAATGCGCCGAGCCAGCTGGATGTCCTTTGGCATGATGGTGACGCGCTTAGCGTGGATGGCGCACAGGTTGGTGTCTTCGAAAAGACCAACGAGGTAGGCCTCGCTAGCTTCCTGTAGGGCCATCACGGCAGAACTCTGGAAACGGAGGTCCGTCTTGAAGTCCTGAGCGATTTCCCGCACCAGGCGCTGAAAGGGAAGCTTGCGGATCAGCAGTTCGGTCGACTTCTGGTATCGGCGAATTTCACGCAGGGCCACGGTTCCAGGCCTGTAACGGTGAGGTTTCTTCACCCCGCCTGTGGCAGGGGCACTCTTGCGAGCAGCCTTGGTAGCAAGCTGCTTACGCGGAGCCTTGCCTCCAGTACTCTTGCGCGCGGTTTGTTTAGTTCGGGCCATGCTGCGTGCGTCCGATCACCTCGACTGACGGAGCGAAACTGCGCTCCTGCCGGAGATCGGCAAAAGCGGCTTCGCCGCACGACCCATCTCTCTCCCTCCCATTGGCCGAAGCGTGAGAACCCGTCCGCGTGCGAGCGCGGAAGCGTACGCCAGGATGCTGGCTGGCGCTCATTTTCGGGCAACCGTGCAGTTCGCGGCTGCAAAGAGGTACACCGAAACGAAACCACTACCGCTGTACAATACAGCCTGCTGCGCATTTCTTTCGCCTTCCAGGCAACACATCAATCGACGCTGTAGCTCGTCGCTTCCCGAAGCGGCGCGACGGAGTGCGAGACGCCACCATTCACGCCAACAGCGCGCATCGCACTAGAGCGCCTCGCATCACCGAGGGCAAATGCGCACTGCCACGCCAAAAAAACTTGCTCCTTGCGTTGTCGCTTATTTGCGACCATTACGTAGATGGGCGAAGACGACGAGAGACCACCGGCAGTGTTGGTATATGCATACACGTCCGCGCAACGACAAGGAGTAAAACGCAACAAAACATTCTAACACAAACACCCCGTACATCCAACTGCCACTGAGCGCGCCTACTTGCTCAATCGCAGACAGTAACGGGACTCAATTTTATCTTCCTTTCCCTCTTAAGAATCACTCATACATACTTGCCAAACTACTAGGTGCGCTCAATGGCGGTTGGATGTACGGGGTGTTTGCGTTCGAATGTTTTGTTTCATTTTTACTCCTATTCCCTCGATATGTCGTCTCACTCTGGCTTCCCTCATGTCTCTTTCTCTACACTTTTATTCCCACCCTTTTAATCCCCCCTCACCCCCCATCCCTTGTGAGCTACCGCTGAGGTGTCGCATCCTGATGCAGACAGTTTCGGGGCTCACTTTCCTCTTCTTTTCCATCTTACACATCAGCAATCCCCCCCCCCCCCCCCAACCTCTAAGTGCTAAATATGTGGCACAAAAAGCAGGAAATGGACTCAATGAAAGGGTGAAAAATAATAATCATAATAGAAACGAAGATCAACACGCGCCTCAAAAAGCCCCATTCACTCCTCTTTCACATTTTCACGAGAAAATGAAGGTACACACATGGAGAACAATTTTTGTTATAGGTAGGCTTGCCTGAGCAGAACCACTGTCGTGCGCCTTGGTTACACATTCGACACGCCTCGTCCTGTGCGGAGGTGGGTGGGAAACCAAGGGTGCACTTGAAAATGCAATGCTCGTGGGTTGGTGTCGCCATCTGACGGCAGGCTCACGCGAGCGCGCCTTGCTTTCGAATTTCCCGCGCTCGAACCTCTCGCGTTTACATCATGGGCTAGTCCCCCCCCCCCCCCCCTCTCGCGTGGGCGGCGAAGCCAGCCTCCCTAGAGTGACCACCTCTGCCGGCGAAATGGAAACACTTGTTGCGTAGCTGTCCGTCCAAGTAAAGCTTTCACAACTGCAGTGTTCGCAGCACCAGTACAGTACATGAGTGCCACTTCTATCAAGTGCAGCTTCCCTCAGCACGCTGCATGGGCAGCGCTTATTGTGTACTTGCTTCTGACTTGCGCAGAAATTCTGTTTAAACATCCCCTTCCACTTTTCTTTCTTTTTTTTTGTATTTTGCAGCTCGGCAGCGCCAGGTGTGAAAAAAAAAAACAAACAAAAATTATTAGGCGTGACAATGTACACAATGTGTTATTGAATGGGGCACTTCTGAGTGCACAGCGGGCGCGGTAAACACGACCAACCTGTCACAATCAATTTTTTCATTTGTAAGTACACATCCCTTCTTCGTCTGGGTGCCCCACGGTAGAACATAGTGCGTTTTTATTTATTTTGACACAACGTGACGCGATCGTGTACATTCCAAAGAAAAAAGCGAGTTCGTGCTTCCTGAGCATAGTCGTGTCTCCAAGAATGCAGTGACCAGGGTAGAACGCTGCGCTCGGCTTCTTCCTTCGCGCGATAAGGTAACTAGGCGACGTTCGCTTGACGGGCCCGTTTTAGCAGCTTGGCTTGCAGGAAGGAGAGGAAGAACTCGCAGATGCGGCGATTGATTCGTGCATGCAGACCCAGGAGAAAGACGACGACGCGAACGAAATGCGGTGAACGTGACAAGTACCCAGCGCGATCAAGCTACTACTACACGAGGTGCTGCTCACCTGAGCGATGACGCAATGATATTGCAAAGAGGGACGGACGGGTATGGCGAACCGCTGGGATCACACTGCCGAAGCATCAAGTGGGTAGCCCTGAAGAGGGCTGTTGTGTTCTCGTTGGCTGGCTGCAGGCGACGCCGCTGGCTTCTTAGCCTCCGAATCCGTACAGGGTGCGGCCCTGACGCTTGAGGGCGTACACGACGTCCATGGCTGTCACGGTCTTCCTTTTGGCGTGCTCGGTGTAAGTGACGGCATCGCGGATCACGTTCTCGAGGAACACCTTGAGAACGCCGCGAGTTTCCTCGTAGATGAGGCCAGAGATGCGCTTGACACCGCCACGGCGCGCCAGACGACGGATGGCCGGCTTGGTTATGCCCTGGATGTTGTCACGCAACACCTTTCGATGACGCTTGGCGCCACCCTTCCCCAGCCCTTTGCCACCTTTGCCACGGCCAGACATGACGGCTTCCGAAGTTTCTGCTTCTGCTTCGAAACGCGCCCGGAAAGCGAATGCTCGACACGATCGAGTCGCGGTGTCGGCGCCGGCCCGCGAGACTGAGGAGGAAGGCGAACGGCGCACGCCGGTTGGTCGGCGGCCAGCTCGTCTCTCTCTCCCTCTTTTCTTCGCGAGGAGCGCGTTGGCCGCGCAGGTTGCTGCACTGACTATTTTTCTGCACTACAAGATTGAATATACACGGCAAACATGCTTTCGTTTGTTTGTTTGTTTTTAATTCTTTTCTCGTTACTGTTGCTAAGTTTCTTGCCCATTCATTCACGCACCCTTCACTGCTGCAAAATGGCGTATCAGTCGTATCAGCTGCCCCAGCGGCAAGGAGACATCAAACCGAGTAAGCGACAATTCATGTACGCGTACGTACAAGCCCAGCGGATACAACGCGTTCGCTAAAAAAAAAAAAAAAAAAACGTTTCATCGTGTCCACTGAACATGACACACGCAATATTTGTCAAAACTCACAGCTGCAACAGCTCACCTGTGTGCCGCACGTAAATAAACTGCACACTTAACACTTTGCGACTACTCGTCCCCGGCGTGTGCCCCCCCCCCTCTTTTTTTTTTTTTTTTTTTTTTCTTTTCTATGTTCTCGCTTTCTCTCTAATCACATCAATGCCTCATTTGCACGCACGAAACCCGTTTCACGGCGTCACTTTGACGCCATCCTTGTCGCCAAACCAAGGGACTAACACACGCGGTCCGGGCACGGCCTCATGGCCGGAAATTTCTAAACAAAGCGTGCTCGCGTTGTTGTGGACGCCGGCACGTGAAATTCGGCAAAGTAACAGCACCTTTGGCTGGCTACGCGTGTCTCAAATTTTACTGTGGCAGCTCCACTACATATCGCGATACGGCAGTTTCACCGAAGCCACGCAACGCGACCGCGCTCATTTCAGCATTCACGGGGACGGCAGAGAGTGAGAGCGCACCTCCTCTCGGGCGCGCCTCTCCTCCCGTAAACACGGACTGTCAAGCGGTCCGGTCGCAGCGAAGTTTCCCCATCTCCTTGCGGGGTGGTTCAACACCTGCCCGTTTCAAGTGCACGGTTGCACTGTGAGGAACCCTGCAAGGGTCACGCAATTACAGGCAAAACAGCCCTAACTCTAAAGCGCCTTACATAGGACGAGATTGGAGCGTAAAATGCACCACCCTTTATGCATTCTTTCTTCTTTACAGCGTTGGAAGAGTGTTCGTTCGCTGCATGTTTTACGCATGCGTACTTTCGCTTACATAATACCTTCGGAGGCTGACAACCTGTTAAGTAATCTATCAACGACTATCCGGACGGCATCAGCTGTGCAAAGAAGATTTGCAGTTGGCCTTCCAGAGCCGTCCAGAGCACACAAAGTAGGTCTACACATCGTGGCAACCAATATTTCGAAAAAAGTGAATTGCGTAGTATTATAAAGAATACAACTTTCAGAATGAGCAAAACTGCTTGGTTTGACCAAAGTACAAAGAGGTGCGATTTATACCACATCGATCCATTTATTGAATTAAAAATTACGCTGGCATTAGATAGAATATCGGAAACTCTAATTGACCGATTGAGGCTAGGCACGGCATACACAAAAACATTTGTTTTTTTTTTTCTTTGCACAGACACGGCAGAGCTGAAAGTCCCGAATGCGAATGCGGATTGATAGATGAAGACGTATGTCACCTTCTCGTAGACTGTCCACATCACGAGACGCCGTCTTAAGTCCGAACAGTTGGCATTAGACCGCAGACCGTTTAACATGAAGAAACTTCTGGGTCCGTGGCCTACTCGAGTTTTACAGTCGCACGCTTTAAAAGCATCAACACGTTCTTTACAAGACAGCGGGATTGCTGATAAGTATTAAGAAATAACGAACTTTCATTTGTAACAAATGTACTTATTATGTACAGTATCACGTGACTCTCATCATGTGTGTGTTGTGAAATGAATGACGTGTCGACAATTATGTACACACGAGCGAATGCATCTTTATACGGACCAGACGTGTGCTCTACTGTTTTGTGCTGGTGGACCGAATATTATCGAGGGACATTATATCAGAGACTTCATTCATTGACTTTCGAACATTTACTTACCATTGTGTTCTGATATGTGCGTATAAGTGTAAGTGTGTCTTTGCATATCTCTGCCCGAGTTTTCTACTTTCCATGCACTGCTTTGTACGTTTTGCTTCAAGATACGTGTTCAAGTTTAACTCAACGGCCAAGGAGTAGCCGGCGCCATAATGGTGCGCCGACATCTCCTTACATATCATATCAATAAGAAAAAAAGATGCGCGCCAATGCCCATCTATTGTATTCCCTTCTCACGTGCCCCAATACCAAACTGCGCGTGCCATTTCTGTGGTGCAAGTGTGTTTAAGTAGTCGCAGTTTCATCTTTCACAATCATGAGGGTTCCCATATTGAAAGTATTCCTTCCCCGAACTTGTGGCAGGGACGCACGATGCGAAATTACAAAATGATCGCGCTTGAAAGCTTCATACAAATGCACTGTCGACCCGCCGAACATAGTCAGTAATCTAAAACAAAGCGGAAATAAACGGTGCGTCCGCTCATTCATTTAAGGTAAGTTTCCCACCACATTCCGAATGGAACGTACCACTCATTTGTGCCTAGCACAGGCGCATTTGTTCTTTCGAAGAGAACACAGTGTTCCGCTACACCGTGTGATTATGTAAACGTCAAGCCGAGCAGTGTCGTTTGCTGGCCGGCCTGGCTATGTTTCTTTCGGCGACGCGCAAACGGAGCACTCGGTGCGAAAACGGGAAATGCCCATACCTCGTGTCGACCGCCTTTCTTTACTGGATTTCGTACTTCTTTGTGCACTATATAAATCACCTGCGTGGTACCCCTGTCATGCGTACGCACAGTTTTGTTTTTTCCTTCACTCGGGCTGTCGATACTTTGCTTTCGGACAATAATTAGCATGCAGTCCGCCGCCACGCTTTTCTGCTTCTACAGCTATTGTCACATGCGTCTATATATTTCTCCCCTATCTTTTCTTGCATCAATGCTTCCGCACATTTTTCACCGCGCCACGCACTTTAAGCTACATTCACTCCTCCTACAGTCTCGAAACGGGCCTGCCCTGCGCTCTCAAGAAATAAATGCCCCAATTTCGTAAACAAATGAATGGCGTGGCAGAGAAGGAACTCTGCGCTGTCTGATGAATGTGGCTGTACCCTTCACATCGGGCGGCAGCTATCACCACCTAGCCATAATGCTGACCTAACAAACAGCTACATTTATCTTGTTTTTTTTCTCTCTTTAAATAGTGAAGTATAGGACCGCGGTGCTTTGCAGTGAATGGTTTAGTTTTCACTCTTGCCTTGACTTTAGCCACCAATAAGATAACCACCTTCTAGTTAATTCTACCCGCCTAAAGTCTATTTTGCCCTCCCCCGTCTCTAAACCCCGGTGCTTTTGAAAAACTCTGCGCCATCATTCTAAACTATAAGGTGAAGCCCTTTACATAGCATTATCAAGTGTTCGGCAGTTTCCTTCTCTCCGCATGCACTGCATACCGTGTATACCCCTTCATATTTGGCCCGACATGTCGGAGTTGCTCGGGCAAGCGCTGACGCGAGTTTCCTATTCTATCATTTCCCAAGAGCTGAACACACTCGAGTTCATGTTACCTTTTTTTGAGAGAAGCGGCCACCTTCCCCCTGTTTTTTTTTTTTTTTTTTAATTACCACGCTCCTGGTTTTGTTTTCCCTCCATTACCGTACTTGTGGCACTTTTCTCCGCGCACTCGGTCTTCTCTAATTTACCTGTTCAACCTCCCCGAGCACACACGTCGAGCGCGGCACACCAACGCTCCTGCTAGCGGTGTTCAACAGAGAGAAGAGGATGGATTCGGAGCCGAATCTCTCAGCACAACCCCTATGCCGACGCAGACAATTTGGGTGGCTCTGAGAAGAGCCGTTGATTTGTCGTTGCTCGCTGTGGCCCACGACGCACGCCTACTTGGAGCTGGTGTACTTGGTGACGGCTTTTGTACCCTCGGACACCGCGTGCTTGGCCAGCTCTCCGGGCAGCAGCAGGCGCACCGCGGTCTGGATCTCCCGGCTCGTGATGGTCGAGCGCTTGTTGTAGTGAGCAAGGCGTGACGACTCGGCGGCGATACGCTCGAAGATGTCGTTCACGAAGCTGTTCATGATGGACATGGCCTTGCTGGAGACACCAGTGTCGGGGTGCACCTGCTTCAGCACCTTATAGATGTAGATGGAGAAGCTCTCCTTCCTGCGGCGCTTCTTCTTCTTCTTGTCCGTGGCGCGCACATTCTTCTGCGCCTTGCCGGCCTTCTTGACGGCTTTGCCAGACGGTTGGGGAGGCATGATTTCACACAACACGCACGCGAGACCAGAGTCGAATGCGCGTGTCCCCCCGTCTCGCCGCGCTTAAATATGAGCGAGGGGTGTTGACGAGATCAGCACAACGCGCGCGCCCCATTGGTTCGCACGGCTTCTCTCTCTCACACTCTCATCCGTTCCCCGCGAGCGGCGGCGCGCGATGGTGGCAACGGAAACCATTCGAGCACGGCTCTCATCTTAGAAGGCAGCAGCTTTCTTCCTCTTTGAGCGGCGTCGTCCTCGTCTGAAGGAGGTGTTGGTTCGTGCGAGTGGGACGAGACCCGCTGTTCGCATGCGGTGACCCGGCGGACTCCTGCACAGGTTTTTCGTCGGTTTTCGCAGGTTTTTGGTGAGGTTTCTTTGTCCTTTTTTCTCCCTTTTTTTTTTTTTTTTTTTTTCCCAGGTTAGGCTAGCTCCTAACTGACTTGGTAGCCTCGTGGTGGTGGTACCACGATGACTACCAGTCTGCTCTCGCAGATTAGGCCGCGGGTGCACTACGCACGCGTGCCTAAGGGCGTCGGCAGTGCCGACATTTGCAAAGAGCTCGTGAAGCGCTTCACGCCCAGTGAGCTGACGTGTGTTCAGGATTATGGCTTAGGGAAGTTTGAGGTGACATTCGCGAATGACGAGGCGAATCGGCGGTTTTTAGACGATCCCGTCCTCGCCATTCGCGATGCGAGGATCAGGTTTCAGTACCGAGGTGTTCGGGTCAAGGTGGTGCGCATCATTGGCTTCCCGGCGGACGCGGATAAGCGCATCATAGTACAACTGTTGGAGAGGTTTGGAAAGGTTTTGGAAGTGGCGCGAGAGGAATCACCGTATCTGCCGGGGGTCTCGACCGGCGTCCTCATGATCAAAATGGAGATGCACAAGAGTGTCCCCAACCTGCTCGAGGTGAGGGACGTCATCGTCCAGTTTGAGTATGAGGGCGTCGCGCGGGTTTGCCGGCGCTGCTACAAGACTGGACACCATGCGGCGAAGTGCACTGTGCCACAGTGTGTGCGCTGTGGGGCTTTTGGTCACGACCAGTGCGCGGTAAAATGCAAGCACTGCGGCGGCGATCATGGCCCCTCACAGTGCAAGGCGCGGACGAATTCGTCGGCCGCCCCGCCTGTAGCCTCTTCTTCTTCCCAGGAGCAGGTGAGCGGCGTTGCGGAGGATCGGGAGGCTGCTCCGGGGGACGCCGAGGGCTCGACCCAGCCACAGCCGGAGCCCATTAGCGAACGGGCTCCAGGAGGGGAAGAGCAGGAGGCGGGGTCGGAATTAGCTGAGGCCCCCACCCTCTCTGCTGCCGCCGAGCCGTCGCCGGCCTCGCCTGCCGGTGCGCCCGGGACCAGCCCTGCTGACGCGCATGCTGCCGAGGAGACACAGGAACCCATGAGCTGGACGGACGCTGTTCGGGGCAAGAAGCGGCGCGCCAACCGATCACCAGGGCCCTCCAAGGAGAGGCTGGCGGCGGCTCCGAGCGGCGGCCCCGGCAGCCCTAAGGACGACCTCCCGGTTCCGAAGCGAGCCGCAGCGACAGAGTCCGACGAGGAGTCCACCTCGTCGACTGTCACGGACGGTACCACGGGTGAGTTGAACAACAGTTCTTCTTGCCCTAACTGTGGACCAGGCAATTGCGAGTGTTCGTTAATGTCTAACACAGTGTACTCGTCCACGAACGAGGATTCCCTCTCCGAGGGGGACTCTCGTTCGTAGGTTTTATATTAGGTAGCTTTTCAGCAGCTGATACCTTCGAGTATCTGCTGCTATCTTCTCTTCTGTGATTTTCTTTTCGCTTCTTGCCTATTCTAGAGTCTGTCTTCTCTCCTATCTTTCATCATGGCTTCTTCTCTAACTATTGCTACCTTTAATTGTCGGGGTATTACTAGAGCAGCGAAACAAGCTGAGGTCATTCATTTAGCTCGGTCTCGAAAAATAGACATTCTCCTTTTGCAGGAAACTTTTGTGTCTAAATTGCAACAGATTAAGAACTTTGACAGAACGTTTGGCACCAAATCCTACTGGAATTATGGGGGCGCACATTGCCGGGGAGTTGCTGTCATTTTAATGCCACGATTCACCGGTTCTGTGCTACGCTACGCCAGGGATTCGGACGGCCGTGTTCTGTCAGTGGATCTTGACTCTGGCGTTAGAATTGTGAATGTGTATGCTCCAGCAAAGCGCGGACAGCAGAAAGATTTCTTTAATTCCCTAGATTCTTATCTAGTTGGCCCTTCCCGTGTCATTTTAGTAGGCGATTTCAACTGTGTTTTAGAAAAAGCGGATCGCGTTTCCCTCAAAGGAACTCCAAAGTTTAGAGACGGAAACGGCGAGCTAGAGTTGCGGGAGCTTGTTAAAGAGCTGGGGCTTGTCGATGCTTGGCGGTCCCTCCGTCCTCTCCAGTCAGGCATGACTTGGACGGGGAGGGGGAGCCGCTCGAGGATCGATCGTTTTTATGTCTCGCCCTCGCTTGCTCCTAGCATGCACTCTAGCTGGCTGTGTTCTTCCGCGTTGAGTGACCATAGCCTTCTTGCACTGAGATTTGCCGACTCTAGTTTGGTGCCATGGGGCAAGCGACCGTGGCGTTTAAATCCACGGCTCCTTAAAGATAAGGACGCCACAAAAGATGTGGCGACCTATCTCATCGGTTCACTCCTTGGCGACCAAAACTTAGGCGGTAGCGATTGGGACACGGTGAAGGCCGGAGTCGTGGAGCGCTTTCGGGATTGGGGCAAGAGGCGGGCGCGGGAGGAGCGCGCCGAGATCAAAGCGGTCTCTGACGCGATCCTCCTGCTCTCAAAGCCATTGTCCTGCGGCCTGGGGGTAACCGCGGCTCTTACTTCACTGCGCAAAGAATATAGAGTCCTGCTCCAGCGACGCTGGGACCGCTTGCGGGCCACAGCACGCGCAGAGCAGTGGGAAATGGAGGCTTGGTGCAGCAGAAATGTCCTTCGCAGACACTTGGCTAGGAAGAGCTCAGCGATAACCTCTTTGGTCGATCCTAACACAGGCGGCTTAGTGAAAACGCAGGACGAAGTATTAGAGGTGGCAAGACAGTTCTACAAGAACCTTTACGCCGAACCACCTCCCACTCCGTACTCGTTTCCTTTCACCAAAACTTACGAGGACTTTGATATTTGTGACACTCCCTTCGTCGAAGAGGAGGTGTTTGCAGCCCTTAAATCCATGAAGCATAATCGCAGCCCAGGTTCAGATGGTTTGACAGTCGAGTTTTATGTCAAGTTTTGGAGGGTTTTGGGGGGGCCTTTTACCACATTGGCAAACAGGCTCCTCCGTGAAGGGACCCTGTCAGCAACTCAAAGGGAAGGGCGGATCACTCTCCTGTGCAAGGATGAGACGAGACGCACCGACCTGAGAGCCTGGCGGCCCATCACCCTCTTGAACTGTGATTACAAGCTCATAGCTAAGTGCCTGTCCGTTCGACTCACTCCAGTGCTCAGTACTGTTTTGGGTCCGTACCAGGCGTGTTGTGTCCAAAATAGGTCGTGCCAACTTCATGGTTTCGCTATCAGGGACCTCATAGAATGGTCGAATTCTCGCAACCTAAGTGGAATCCTTTGTTCTTTTGATCAAGAAAAGGCTTTTGATATTATCAGTCACAAGTACATCTTCAAAGTTTTAAAGCAGGCGGGCTTCAGTTCAAAGTTCATCAGCATGGTCAGGGCTCTCTACTTTCGTCCTAGTTCTGCTGTTGTCATACAAGATCGCGTCTCGGAGTCGTTCGGTGTGTGCCGTGGAGTCCGACAGGGTGACCCACTGTCGCCCGCTCTCTACGTGCTCGCATTCGAGCCGCTCTTGCAGAGGCTTTCTAAAGACACCAGCATAGGTAGATTTCCCCTTCCGCCAGGTTCCCCCCCTGTGGCAATGTTTGCCTATGCAGATGACCTCTCTATCGTCGTCCCGGACGAGGCAACTGTTTGCACCGTCTTGGACGTTGTGGAGGGGTACTGCTCGGCGAGCGGCGCCAGAATAAATAAGTCAAAGAGCGCAGTCATGTATCTGAACTGTGCTCCCTCCAGTCCACGTCCTGTACATGGGCTCCCCATAAAGAAACGCCTACGTATATTAGGTTTCCATTTCGAGCCAGATGGCCTGACTACCGAAAACTGGCGGTTAGCAAGGCAAAAGCTTACTGATAGGATTGAGGAACTCGGTGCCTTGTCTTGTCCGCTTACAGCCAGGGCCACGATAATTCAATCACTGTTGTTCAGTTTCCTCACGTACATAGGTTCGGTTATGCCAGTTAAACCCCACACCAAAGTTATCTTGGAAAAGAAAGTTTTCAAATTCTTTTGGGGTCGTGCCGCTCCTTTTGTGGCGCGCCCCGTGTTGAAGTTGCGCAGGGACGAAGGAGGATTAGGTATTCCCGACCTTAGCGTTGTGACCACGGCATTACATGTTAAATGGACACGGGTAGCTCTTGAGTCAGATATGCTCCTTACTAGAAGCTTTGCGTCTTATTTCCTGAGTACCAGGCTGAGGTTGTTCTCGCCTGGGGCATTTTCGAATTCCGTGCCTCGGGCGGGAACGCCTTCTGCCTTCTATGCAGGGGCCGCTTCTACTTTGGCCCGTCTCCAAGAGGTCGACCCCGAGATAGATTTAGATTCAATCGAACTCCGCGAGTTAGTCGATAGACTCGCTCCGGAGTTACCCGAATGCTACAGAGAACACGACCTGTCCGAATACAGTCCTAACTGGCGGTTAATTACTGCCAGTTTCCTGGACGCCAAGCGCGCTACATTCATGTATCGCCTGGCCAGAGATCGCCTGCCTCTAAGCTTCAGGCCTTTCACAAGAATTGCTCAACGAGGAGTGTGCCCTTTTTGTGGCACTAAGGAGGACCTGGTTCACGTGTTCTCTCAGTGCGCACTACCATCTGCCCTCCATCGAAGGATAGCTAGCTTGTTTGGCCACCCAGGTGTTCCTTTCAACACCGTTCGTTTTCTTCAACCCCTGTCGCGACAAGCGGCTAAGCAATACGTGCTTCTGCTTGTTGAGTGCTCGTACCAAGTGTGGGTTGCACGGTGCTGTGCCGTCTTTGATGGCAAGCGACCCGGGCTTCTCGAAGTGCTTGCAAAAGTACGGAAGGAGGTCTGGTTCGTTCTCCACCGAGAGTGGCAGCGCCTTGGTGCAAAGAAGTTCTACGAGACGTGGCACCGTCCGGCAGTGATTTTCAGTGAGGCAGGAGGGCAGATAACCATCAACTTTTAATGATGGCTTTCTCTAAGGCTCCACGACTAGGCCTAGTGAGCCAGTCGCCCCCGAGTTTGGTCTGTATGGTCTTTCACCCGAGTTTTGCATGTGCTAAGGTGATCCTGTCACCTTGTCGGGCTTTACCCGCAAGGTCCGTGTTGGCCCCTTCTGTAGGCTCGGCTACTTTACTCGTCGAGGCGGAAGGTGGTTCCCTTCTTCGAGAAGGACTAAGCCGGCTTTCAGCCGTGCCGGTTTCCATGGGTACGTTTGGTTTGTGTGCAGCAGCACTGGCCTCTGCACCAAATAGTAGTCCCGTAGACCCCACAGGACGGATTGTGTCTCACTGCGCCCTTGTGGTGAGGAGACGGGCCATGACCGCAAAACGCCTCGCGCTGAGCGATAGCCCATCCGCACTGTGGGGGTGTTGTCGCAGGGTCTCAGCCGCGCGACAGTGTGAGGGCACGGGCACTTTGGTTGTGGTGACTGAAGTTACCGCGACCGAAGGCAGCACCGCTGCCACTTTTTTGGGTACGTCCGCTTTGCGTGTGGTAGCGAGAGCTACCGTGCCGAAGGGTAGCCCCTATGTCAAGTCTCGCTGGGCCCTAGTGGTCAGGAGACGGGCCATGACCGCAGCGCGCCCCATGCGCCGCGATAGCCCACCCTGCCAGGGTACGTTCACTTTGCGCGTTGCGACTGAAGTTGCTCCGCCGGAGGGTAGTCCCTTTGTCGGGCCTCCCTGGCTTGTATGCCGGGAGGCAGGCCGCGTCTGTTGGGCGCCTGGCGCCGAACGGTGGCCCCCTTGCCAGGGCATGGCCGTCTGCCCGAAACAAATCTTCCCCCCACACAGCCCTGGGGGGAGGGAGAGCCGAGACAGACGTAGGATGATGATGGGTTGATGAGTTAAGTGTGACTCTGGGACAAAGCGTTTCGGCGCCGCGTCTCCTTCCTATCTGACAACGGCTCTTGTTTTCGGCAACCGGCGTCGTACCAAGCGAAAAGCAACACCATGTCCGGACGTGGCAAGGGCGGCAAGGCGAAAGGCAAGAGCAAGACCCGTTCTAGCCGCGCGGGGCTTCAGTTCCCCGTGGGCCGTATTCACCGCCTCCTACGCAAGGGAAACTACGCCGAGCGCGTCGGAGCTGGCGCTCCGGTCTACCTGGCTGCCGTACTCGAGTACCTGGCCGCCGAGGTGCTCGAGCTGGCGGGCAACGCCGCTCGTGACAACAAGAAGACCCGGATCATCCCCCGTCACTTGCAGCTCGCCATCCGCAACGACGAGGAGCTGAACAAACTGCTTTCCGGCGTCACCATCGCGCAGGGCGGTGTGTTGCCCAACATTCAAGCCGTGCTTCTTCCAAAGAAGACGGAGAAGAAGGCGTAAGCGAGCACCCCTTCCGCGCGCTCGCCGCATTCCCCAAACGGTCCTTCTAAGGACCACCCAAACAGGTGACGCGGCCGTGTTTCGCTTCGCAGTCACGATGGCTCTGTTCGTACCCTCAAGCGTGTTTGTTTTTCTATACTTTATATATATTTCCTCGCGACATCAGTTAGCCACAAGTGCGCGACGCCAAATGCTGCAAAGAGACAACCAAATCACGCAGCTCGGCACCGAAAAAGACAGAAAAGAGCATGTAAGCGTTGTCATTTCTCATTAAAAAAAAAAAAAAAAAAAAAAGCTCCACACGTAACCGTCTATCCTTACGATGACACCTGAACGGGTCAGCACAGGGACAGAGTAAATTTAATACCTTTGAATAGAAAAACAAACGTAAGGTAAAAAAAAAAGAGAGAGAGAGAGAGAGAACCCGCCGTTAGCGCATTCCATTTGGTGCTTCTAACACAATTTATTTCGTCTATCTTGCTAGGCAGCGCAGCCACTATTACACAGAACACACAACACAAGCGCTTAACTTCAACTAAACGTTTATTGCAAAAAAAAAAAAAAAAAATTGTCCAGAATATGGCACAAAAACTTGTTCAGCTTCAAAAGAAATGAAAGGAAATGACACGCGATGATTTCGAGTGTGTTAGTGCACTCTCTATCGCGCTCACGCGGAAAGAACTGTTTTTTGGATGGGGTGATAGAGAATAACAGACAGTAATGTGCGGGACTGGCACGTGTGCTTTTTGTTGTCTACCTTTTACTATTCTTTTTCTCTGTTCACCCCCTTTATAAACTCTGACGTTTGCAATGAAAGTTCAGTTGAAGTTAAGCGCTTGTGTTGTGAGGTCTGTGTAATAGTGGCTGCGCTTCCTAGCGAGATGGATCCTTACCAACTGGCCCGATACAATTGTTTATTTCGTCTCTCGGTAAAACTTCATCACCTCCTACGAGTGCACCCAAAAGTTGCGCCGGGGTCCAGCAGCCCAAGTCACCATGGCGTTACGCAAACAGAAGCCCTCAAAAACACCTTACAAGCGGCGGGCAAAAAGGTAAACACATAAATGAAATTGACACACCACAGGGTCGCAGCACGGCTGCTGCACACACACCGACTGAAGCTAGCCTACCTTTTCTCTGTCTACTCATAATGATACACACTTTTACCTTGAATTTGTCAAAGCTGAGCCATTTCTTCGTAATAACGACGCGCCGACGTTCCGTTCTTCCGCGCGCTAGACAACGGCAGCCACGTACGTACAAAACATGACAGCAAAAGAGGGTGCGGCCGGAGTACGTGGCCTGGAGTGGTCTCGTAGCCAAAGCAGACACGTTGGTGGTCCTGAGAAGGACCGTTTGTTGTTGCTTGCCTGTCGACCGAAGCGCAGGGAGCAGCCCAACTTAGGCGCGCTCACCGCGAATGCGCCGAGCCAGCTGGATGTCCTTTGGCATGATGGTGACGCGCTTAGCGTGGATGGCGCACAGGTTGGTGTCTTCGAAAAGACCAACGAGGTAGGCCTCGCTAGCTTCCTGTAGGGCCATCACGGCAGAACTCTGGAAACGGAGGTCCGTCTTGAAGTCCTGAGCGATTTCCCGCACCAGGCGCTGAAAGGGAAGCTTGCGGATCAGCAGTTCGGTCGACTTCTGGTATCGGCGAATTTCACGCAGGGCCACGGTTCCAGGCCTGTAACGGTGAGGTTTCTTCACCCCGCCTGTGGCAGGGGCACTCTTGCGAGCAGCCTTGGTAGCAAGCTGCTTACGCGGAGCCTTGCCTCCAGTACTCTTGCGCGCGGTTTGTTTAGTTCGGGCCATGCTGCGTGCGTCCGATCACCTCGACTGACGGAGCGAAACTGCGCTCCTGCCGGAGATCGGCAAAAGCGGCTTCGCCGCACGACCCATCTCTCTCCCTCCCATTGGCCGAAGCGTGAGAACCCGTCCGCGTGCGAGCGCGGAAGCGTACGCCAGGATGCTGGCTGGCGCTCATTTTCGGGCAACCGTGCAGTTCGCGGCTGCAAAGAGGTACACCGAAACGAAACCACTACCGCTGTACAATACAGCCTGCTGCGCATTTCTTTCGCCTTCCAGGCAACACATCAATCGACGCTGTAGCTCGTCGCTTCCCGAAGCGGCGCGACGGAGTGCGAGACGCCACCATTCACGCCAACAGCGCGCATCGCACTAGAGCGCCTCGCATCACCGAGGGCAAATGCGCACTGCCACGCCAAAAAAACTTGCTCCTTGCGTTGTCGCTTATTTGCGACCATTACGTAGATGGGCGAAGACGACGAGAGACCACCGGCAGTGTTGGTATATGCATACACGTCCGCGCAACGACAAGGAGTAAAACGCAACAAAACATTCTAACACAAACACCCCGTACATCCAACTGCCACTGAGCGCGCCTACTTGCTCAATCGCAGACAGTAACGGGACTCAATTTTATCTTCCTTTCCCTCTTAAGAATCACTCATACATACTTGCCAAACTACTAGGTGCGCTCAATGGCGGTTGGATGTACGGGGTGTTTGCGTTCGAATGTTTTGTTTCATTTTTACTCCTATTCCCTCGATATGTCGTCTCACTCTGGCTTCCCTCATGTCTCTTTCTCTACACTTTTATTCCCACCCTTTTAATCCCCCCTCACCCCCCATCCCTTGTGAGCTACCGCTGAGGTGTCGCATCCTGATGCAGACAGTTTCGGGGCTCACTTTCCTCTTCTTTTCCATCTTACACATCAGCAATCCCCCCCCCCCCCCCAACCTCTAAGTGCTAAATATGTGGCACAAAAAGCAGGAAATGGACTCAATGAAAGGGTGAAAAATAATAATCATAATAGAAACGAAGATCAACACGCGCCTCAAAAAGCCCCATTCACTCCTCTTTCACATTTTCACGAGAAAATGAAGGTACACACATGGAGAACAATTTTTGTTATAGGTAGGCTTGCCTGAGCAGAACCACTGTCGTGCGCCTTGGTTACACATTCGACACGCCTCGTCCTGTGCGGAGGTGGGTGGGAAACCAAGGGTGCACTTGAAAATGCAATGCTCGTGGGTTGGTGTCGCCATCTGACGGCAGGCTCACGCGAGCGCGCCTTGCTTTCGAATTTCCCGCGCTCGAACCTCTCGCGTTTACATCATGGGCTAGTCCCCCCCCCCCCTCTCGCGTGGGCGGCGAAGCCAGCCTCCCTAGAGTGACCACCTCTGCCGGCGAAATGGAAACACTTGTTGCGTAGCTGTCCGTCCAAGTAAAGCTTTCACAACTGCAGTGTTCGCAGCACCAGTACAGTACATGAGTGCCACTTCTATCAAGTGCAGCTTCCCTCAGCACGCTGCATGGGCAGCGCTTATTGTGTACTTGCTTCTGACTTGCGCAGAAATTCTGTTTAAACATCCCCTTCCACTTTTCTTTCTTTTTTTTTTGTATTTTGCAGCTCGGCAGCGCCAGGTGTGAAAAAAAAAAACAAACAAAAATTATTAGGCGTGACAATGTACACAATGTGTTATTGAATGGGGCACTTCTGAGTGCACAGCGGGCGCGGTAAACACGACCAACCTGTCACAATCAATTTTTTCATTTGTAAGTACACATCCCTTCTTCGTCTGGGTGCCCCACGGTAGAACATAGTGCGTTTTTATTTATTTTGACACAACGTGACGCGATCGTGTAGTGGGCATTCCAAAGAAAAAAGCGAGTTCGTGCTTCCTGAGCATAGTCGTGTCTCCAAGAATGCAGTGACCAGGGTAGAACGCTGCGCTCGGCTTCTTCCTTCGCGCGATAAGGTAACTAGGCGACGTTCGCTTGACGGGCCCGTTTTAGCAGCTTGGCTTGCAGGAAGGAGAGGAAGAACTCGCAGATGCGGCGATTGATTCGTGCATGCAGACCCAGGAGAAAGACGACGACGCGAACGAAATGCGGTGAACGTGACAAGTACCCAGCGCGATCAAGCTACTACTACACGAGGTGCTGCTCACCTGAGCGATGACGCAATGATATTGCAAAGAGGGACGGACGGGTATGGCGAACCGCTGGGATCACACTGCCGAAGCATCAAGTGGGTAGCCCTGAAGAGGGCTGTTGTGTTCTCGTTGGCTGGCTGCAGGCGACGCCGCTGGCTTCTTAGCCTCCGAATCCGTACAGGGTGCGGCCCTGACGCTTGAGGGCGTACACGACGTCCATGGCTGTCACGGTCTTCCTTTTGGCGTGCTCGGTGTAAGTGACGGCATCGCGGATCACGTTCTCGAGGAACACCTTGAGAACGCCGCGAGTTTCCTCGTAGATGAGGCCAGAGATGCGCTTGACACCGCCACGGCGCGCCAGACGACGGATGGCCGGCTTGGTTATGCCCTGGATGTTGTCACGCAACACCTTTCGATGACGCTTGGCGCCACCCTTCCCCAGCCCTTTGCCACCTTTGCCACGGCCAGACATGACGGCTTCCGAAGTTTCTGCTTCTGCTTCGAAACGCGCCCGGAAAGCGAATGCTCGACACGATCGAGTCGCGGTGTCGGCGCCGGCCCGCGAGACTGAGGAGGAAGGCGAACGGCGCACGCCGGTTGGTCGGCGGCCAGCTCGTCTCTCTCTCCCTCTTTTCTTCGCGAGGAGCGCGTTGGCCGCGCAGGTTGCTGCACTGCAATAATACGGAAAGACGGGCTAGTTGGTACTGCTGCATAATTGAAGTTTTTGCGCACACACACAAGGACACAGAAGAAGGGAACACAAGGACCAGCGCAGACTAACAACTGATTTTTATTCAGTAAGAAAACAGAATATATACGCTTACTTGCACCCCATGATCACCGCGCATGAGCAAAAACGGCATCGTACAATCTTAAAAACCAAATATCACATGTTGTTCAGCAATTCAATTTCTTTTTCACTAAGCGATATCGACGGATGGCTGACGCACATATCTTTAAGTCTAGAGATGTGCCACGCTTCTACTATTTCTCTTGTTGTCTGATTTGGGTGTACATACACCACCTCAGTTTGATCAAACAACGGCTTACATGCACTAAAAGAACAACGCGCACAGTGCAGTGCTAAATGTGTTTCCGGCCTCCCTTTCAAGTTGGTCATGTGCTCCTTCAATCTCACATTTAAGCATCGGCCAGTCTGACCGACATAAAAGTTCCCACAACTGAAGGGGGTCTTATAAACTACCTTTCTTCTGCACTCAACCACCTGATGACCTGCACGCTTGGAACAATTGCCTCCGATATCCCTCGTCCTTTCCTCGTACAGATTATTTACAGCCGGACACACGCCCCCTAGTTTGTTCTTTGCCGAGAATACAACTTTGACACCATATTTAGCTGCCACCTTCTTAAGTTTATGGGAGAAACCATGCTCGTAGGGGATTACCGAAATTTTCTTTGTATCTTGGCTTCTTTCCTCTTTCTCCCCGGATTTCATTTTCTTCATTAATCTTTCGCTTGCAGTTAGAAGAAACGAGTTAGGGTATCCTGCCTTTTCCAGCTTTACCTTCTGTTCAAGGAAAGATTCTTTTAACTTGTGCTTACATGTTTTTGTAAGAGCTGAATTGAAACACCCCATTGCTATACCGTTTTTTACTATCCTTGAATGGGAGGAAGCGTACTGCAACAGGGGCTTCTCTGTTCTAGGCGAATACTTCCAACACACATGGTTCTTTTCAAAAACAAGCTTCATATCTAGGAACTGTAAACAGTTTTCGGTGGGTTGTTCAGATGTAAAAACTAGGCCTTTGCCTCTCCGTCTGAAAGTCTCCATTACACTTGTGGTGACAGCATCCCAGTCTGTGTCTACACCCAAAATCAAATAATCATCAACATATCTGAATATTTTTAAGGACTTGCCACCCAAATCAGAATCAACCAGTCTGTCAACTTTGCTCAAAAAAATTGTACTCAGTACAGGGGCTACCTTGGATCCAATACACACTCCATTCTTTTGACGGAACAGTCTATCTTGAAATAGTACAACCGTGCTGTCCAAGTACATGCAAAGTAATTCAAGAAACGTTTCTAGTGACATACCACTGCGATTACGGAAGGCCACTTCATCATTGTCCCGTTCAATGCACTCTTTCACAGAATCTAGCAGAGCATCCTGCGGCAAAGAGTAGTATAAATCTTGAATATCAACACTAAAACCCTTGTAGCTGCCTTCTTTAACTCCCGATAAATACGATATCACCTCCTCAGAATTCTTGACGACAAACGGGTCCTTAGGAGACAAGGACGCTAGTAATTTTTGAAGAAACCCAGATACAATGAATTGCCACGAATTGTGTTCCGATACTATTGCTCTGAACGGAACCCCTAGTTTATGCGTCTTTGCCGCAAAGAACACTTCCAAAGTATGACCCTTTTCCTTTTTTACTAGCGACGACAAACTATCCAACTTATACTTCTTCAGCAACCCCACAGCACGTTTCTTGAGTTCCTGCGGTTTTATTTTTACTTCCTCGAAACATTTGTGCATAACATCCGAAGCCTTACTAGAATACATGTTATCCGGTAAAACAACAAGGTGACTTTCCTTGTCTGACTTCACTACCCTCAATTCCTTAGAATACAGATAGCGAGCAAGCTGTCCTACAATAGGACGTTGTCTTCGGTTGATCCTTACATTCGCAACTACTTCTACACATTCTCTAATGCAAGAATCCTTTTCTTCCTCACTCACATTCCTTGAAATGTCCCGCACCAAAGCCAGTCTGTCAGGTATCCGTAGCGATGGTTCCACGCAGAACTTGGGTCCTAACTTGAGCACATTCCTCTGTTCTTCTTCCACAGGTGCGTCTCCCAGAACGAGTACCTTTCCTGGTTCCGCCTCTTGCTTCTGCTTCTTAGGTAAACACGCCCAAACCTGATGCCAAAGTACTTCTGTTAAGTTCATAGCACTATCGTACCACATGCTATGCGATTTCCAGTCAATCTTGCCCTCAGCCGACTCAGAACACGCTGCACGAAGACAGTCCTTCAAGAAACGGCATTGTCTCCAGCACTCTGACCTGAGGATCTTGCAGACCCTCCGGCAATGGCCAACCGACATTGGTAGCCATCCAGTCGCAAACTTTATCGCATCCGGCGAAGTCCTATGTCTTATGTGCCAGCCTAAAATGCGCGTTTTGCACTCGCACACAGCGATCATTGGTACGAGCATCGACGGATTATTTACGTCCAAATGAGGGTACAAAGAAAAAGAGCCCGAAAAACTAGAAATGAACTGCAATAATACGGAAAGACGGGCTAGTTGGTACTGCTGCATAATTGAAGTTTTTGCGCACACACACAAGGACACAGAAGAAGGGAACACAAGGACCAGCGCAGACTAACAACTGATTTTTATTCAGTAAGAAAACAGAATATATACGCTTACTTGCACCCCATGATCACCGCGCATGAGCAAAAACGGCATCGTACAATCTTAAAAACCAAATATCACATGTTGTTCAGCAATTCAATTTCTTTTTCACTAAGCGATATCGACGGATGGCTGACGCACATATCTTTAAGTCTAGAGATGTGCCACGCTTCTACTATTTCTCTTGTTGTCTGATTTGGGTGTACATACACCACCTCAGTTTGATCAAACAACGGCTTACATGCACTAAAAGAACAACGCGCACAGTGCAGTGCTAAATGTGTTTCCGGCCTCCCTTTCAAGTTGGTCATGTGCTCCTTCAATCTCACATTTAAGCATCGGCCAGTCTGACCGACATAAAAGTTCCCACAACTGAAGGGGGTCTTATAAACTACCTTTCTTCTGCACTCAACCACCTGATGACCTGCACGCTTGGAACAATTGCCTCCGATATCCCTCGTCCTTTCCTCGTACAGATTATTTACAGCCGGACACACGCCCCCTAGTTTGTTCTTTGCCGAGAATACAACTTTGACACCATATTTAGCTGCCACCTTCTTAAGTTTATGGGAGAAACCATGCTCGTAGGGGATTACCGAAATTTTCTTTGTATCTTGGCTTCTTTCCTCTTTCTCCCCGGATTTCATTTTCTTCATTAATCTTTCGCTTGCAGTTAGAAGAAACGAGTTAGGGTATCCTGCCTTTTCCAGCTTTACCTTCTGTTCAAGGAAAGATTCTTTTAACTTGTGCTTACATGTTTTTGTAAGAGCTGAATTGAAACACCCCATTGCTATACCGTTTTTTACTATCCTTGAATGGGAGGAAGCGTACTGCAACAGGGGCTTCTCTGTTCTAGGCGAATACTTCCAACACACATGGTTCTTTTCAAAAACAAGCTTCATATCTAGGAACTGTAAACAGTTTTCGGTGGGTTGTTCAGATGTAAAAACTAGGCCTTTGCCTCTCCGTCTGAAAGTCTCCATTACACTTGTGGTGACAGCATCCCAGTCTGTGTCTACACCCAAAATCAAATAATCATCAACATATCTGAATATTTTTAAGGACTTGCCACCCAAATCAGAATCAACCAGTCTGTCAACTTTGCTCAAAAAAATTGTACTCAGTACAGGGGCTACCTTGGATCCAATACACACTCCATTCTTTTGACGGTACGCTTGCAGTACGCTTCCTCCCATTCAAGGATAGTAAAAAACGGTATAGCAATGGGGTGTTTCAATTCAGCTCTTACAAAAACATGTAAGCACAAGTTAAAAGAATCTTTCCTTGAACAGAAGGTAAAGCTGGAAAAGGCAGGATACCCTAACTCGTTTCTTCTAACTGCAAGCGAAAGATTAATGAAGAAAATGAAATCCGGGGAGAAAGAGGAAAGAAGCCAAGATACAAAGAAAATTTTCGGTAATCCCCTACGAGCATGGTTTCTCCCATAAACTTAAGAAGGTGGCAGCTAAATATGGTGTCAAAGTTGTATTCTCGGCAAAGAACAAACTAGGGGGCGTGTGTCCGGCTGTAAATAATCTGTACGAGGAAAGGACGAGGGATATCGGAGGCAATTGTTCCAAGCGTGCAGGTCATCAGGTGGTTGAGTGCAGAAGAAAGGTAGTTTATAAGACCCCCTTCAGTTGTGGGAACTTTTATGTCGGTCAGACTGGCCGATGCTTAAATGTGAGATTGAAGGAGCACATGACCAACTTGAAAGGGAGGCCGGAAACACATTTAGCACTGCACTGTGCGCGTTGTTCTTTTAGTGCATGTAAGCCGTTGTTTGATCAAACTGAGGTGGTGTATGTACACCCAAATCAGACAACAAGAGAAATAGTAGAAGCGTGGCACATCTCTAGACTTAAAGATATGTGCGTCAGCCATCCGTCGATATCGCTTAGTGAAAAAGAAATTGAATTGCTGAACAACATGTGATATTTGGTTTTTAAGATTGTACGATGCCGTTTTTGCTCATGCGCGGTGATCATGGGGTGCAAGTAAGCGTATATATTCTGTTTTCTTACTGAATAAAAATCAGTTGTTAGTCTGCGCTGGTCCTTGTGTTCCCTTCTTCTGTGTCCTTGTGTGTGTGCGCAAAAACTTCAATTATGCAGCAGTACCAACTAGCCCGTCTTTCCGTATTATTGCAGTTCATTTCTAGTTTTTCGGGCTCTTTTTCTTTGTACCCTCATTTGGACGTAAATAATCCGTCGATGCTCGTACCAATGATCGCTGTGTGCGAGTGCAAAACGCGCATTTTAGGCTGGCACATAAGACATAGGACTTCGCCGGATGCGATAAAGTTTGCGACTGGATGGCTACCAATGTCGGTTGGCCATTGCCGGAGGGTCTGCAAGATCCTCAGGTCAGAGTGCTGGAGACAATGCCGTTTCTTGAAGGACTGTCTTCGTGCAGCGTGTTCTGAGTCGGCTGAGGGCAAGATTGACTGGAAATCGCATAGCATGTGGTACGATAGTGCTATGAACTTAACAGAAGTACTTTGGCATCAGGTTTGGGCGTGTTTACCTAAGAAGCAGAAGCAAGAGGCGGAACCAGGAAAGGTACTCGTTCTGGGAGACGCACCTGTGGAAGAAGAACAGAGGAATGTGCTCAAGTGGGGATTTGCGGCCGTGTACTCGATGTTAACGGTGGCTGTTTACCTTGTGTAGGTGGACCACGCAACTGCTGTACAACGCCGAGCCCAGCTATCGTTGAAAGACGCTTGATCTGCGCATGCTGCACCAGTTCTTCTGATTGCGAGCAAATAGCGGATCACCAATCTAGAGGCCTTGGATCTGGGCCTGTCATCTGAAAATATCGCGCGTGCGTTCTCCCCTTCGCACTGCGCTGTCAACGGCATCGACAAGTGCGGCACCCCGTGGTCCATGGTTACCTACAAGTAGCTGCGGCGACGACGGACTTGCGGGATTTGCGGCCGTGTACTCGATGTTAACGGTGGCTGTTTACCTTGTGTAGGTAAGTGTGTAGCACCTTTTTTCACCTCGATTATTACCATTGTCACTGGCTGCAAATCCCAACTTTCTATTATTTCTTGTTTGCTATGGGTGTTGATGTGTGTACGTATCGCGCGCGCATAGGACGCTTCCTTGCGCGCCACATACAACTCAAACAGCAATTCGCTGTCTGGCTCCGTTCAACGGCGTTTTTTGGTTACTGGAGACCAGGATGCCGTCTACTTGTAGTCTTGTTCAGTGTTGCACACATACTGCTTTGCGCTGGTGACATCGAAACAAATCCAGGGCCTGACAAAGTAGAGCAGCTATTAGTTTTGGTGAAAGATATAGGACAGACAATTGACAAATTCCAGAAAGAAACTTCAAGCAAGTTGAAGGACCTTCAAACGACTATTACAGATACAAAACGGCGACTTTCGAAAATAGAAGAGCGACTTGACGTTATAGACGTCTTACGTAAAGACGTTACAAGCGTGAACGAGGTCCTACAAGAATCACACGCCCAGCTGAAAAGCCTTGAAACGAAACAGACAGAGCAAGCAGATTTACTGGTCGACGATCTGAATAACAGAATGCGAAGGAATAACCTAGTCTTCAAAGGTATTCCGGAGCAGACAGCAGAAAAATGGAAGGACACAGAAAAAATAGTATCTGAATTTGTCACACAGCATCTTGGAATTCAATCGGGTGAAATAGAACGTGCCCACAGAGTAGGGCGAGTCACAGATGATCGAGTTCGGCCGATTGTAGTGAAATTTTTGAACTTCAAAGATAAGAGTAGCATTCTAAGAAACGCCTACAAGCTACAGAAATCTTCCCCTCGAGTCTGGGTAGAGGAGGATTTCTCGCCAAGGATACAGATGATAAGAAAGAAACTTCGCGATTTCGTAAAGGTAGAACGAAAGCCTGGCGAAAAGTATAAGCTGCTCTTTGATAAGGTTCTCCTGGGAAATAGATTGTACGGATTAGGGAATACTAATGACAGCACAATTGTTCAAATACCAAGGCACGAACCACGTGTAAACACGGCTTGACGCAGGAATCGTTGTGCGCATACCTTATCTCTCGTTGTATGTAATTTTCGCAGCATCTTGAACAAACAAGATCAACTTGCCACAATCGTTGAATGCTGCACTGCGGATCTAGTTCTCGGTACGGAGACGTGGTTAAATGCTGATGTATCGAACGGCGAACTCGCTCTGTCTGCTGATTTCAATATTTTCAGAAAGGACAGGTCATACCAGCGGGGTGGCGGCGTAATGATTGCCGTAAAAAGTCATTTTAAGGCGCAACTATTAGACACAGACGCACACTTAGAAATTTTGTGGATTGTACTGCAACTGTCAGCAGGTGAAACTTGTATTGTCGGGGTATGCTATCGTCCGCCAGACGCTTCTATCGAGTTTGTCGATAATTTGAATGACTCACTTAGTTTTGTTCAATGCAAACATCCAACATCACCAATAATATTAGCCGGTGATTTTAATTATCCGGGAATAGACTGGCGGACATGCACACCTACGGGTGGTACAAGAAGAAATGAATGTATTGATTTCCTTGATACACTTTCATTATTTAACATGACTCAAATGGTCTCTGTCCCTACACGCGGAAGTTCTGTTCTTGATTTAGTGCTCACTACTGAACCTGAGAATATGCGCGTCCACGTACTAGATTGTATTAGTGACCACAATGTTCTACACTGCGAGGCCATGATAAAAGTGGTAAAACCAGAAAAACAGATGAAAGTATTGTACGACTACAAACGAGCTGACGTACTGAACATTCTGTCCGACCTGTCGTCTTTCTCTGATCACTTTCTCACCAGCCTCCATTCTCGTGACACGAATGAAAACTGGCGAATCGTTCACGAGAAACTCATGCAACTAAAAAACCAATACATTCCTACAATTACAATCACATCTTCGACTCACAACTCATGGTTCACCTCGCATGTCAAGCGGTGCATCAACAAAAAAAAGCGCTTGTATTCTAAGGCAAGATTCTCGGGCACCGATGCTGCATGGGAAGAGTACAGAAACTATGCAAAGATATGCGACAGAGAAATGAAAACAGCTAAAGACAAATTTTTTAATGAGGATCTACCTGCGCTGCTAACAAACAATACTAAAAAATTTTGGAAAGTGGTAAATCCTAGGAAATGTTCGGGACAGCCAATTCATCTAACTAAAGACGATAAACTGTTGTCACCGTCAGAGGCTGCAGAAGAACTGAACTTATTCTTTGGATCTGTTTACACTGAAGAGGAGCCCATTTCGGCCGATTTAAAATTTGACTCCATTAACGCCACAATGAATGACATCGTGATCACTCCGGAAGGTATCGAATCGGCTATTGAACGTCTTGCAAACAATTCATCCCCTGGACCAGATGGTATATGCCCGAAGTTACTTAAAATTACTAAGCCAGTCATATCCCGTATTTTTGTAGCTTTATTTCAGCAGTCAATTGACACTGGATGTGTGCCTGACACATGGAAAATCGCTCGCGTGACGCCCATATTTAAATCCGGTGATTCATCGATGCCATCTAATTACAGGCCCATTTCACTCACCAGCATACCCTGCAAATTATTAGAACACATCATATCATCTGCAGTAATGACGTACTTAACCGAGCAAAATTACTTTATTCCTAACCAACATGGTTTCCAGCGCGGGCGTTCATGCGAAACACAATTATTCGAATTAGTTACTGACCTCCATTATGCCGTTCATGCGTCTACAATAATTGATGCCGTATTTATCGACCTTGCCAAAGCATTTGACAAAGTTCCCCACAGTCGTCTATTAATGAAGCTAGACTGCCTTAAGATAAACCGAAACGTTACCACTTGGATAAATAACTTTTTGTGTAATCGTTATCAATTCGTGACTGTAAATGATTGTTCATCTACATTGATTCAAGTTAAATCCGGGGTACCCCAAGGCTCTGTACTTGGACCGATACTGTTTCTCATCTACATTAACGACATTTCTAAAAATCTGGCATCTACTACTCGCTTATTTGCCGACGACTGTGTGATTTATAGAAAGATTACTAACCCAAACGACCACACTGCTTTACAAAAAGACCTTGATAGCATCGCTACTTGGTGCGATCAATGGCAAATGAAAATTAACGCTTCCAAAACAAAAGTAATAACTTTTACGAATACTACCCAGCCCCCGATCAATTCCTATCTCATTAATGCAATGCCAATAGAACACGTTTCATCAATAAAGTACTTAGGCGTCCATCTTTCCGCCGACCTGTCATGGAATGCCCACATTGACGCAATAACATCTAAAGCATCTAAAACACTTGGATTCATTAGACGCCACTTACATCAAGCTAACTGGAAGACAAAACTTACAGCATACACCTCACTTGTTCGGTCTAAAATAGAATATGCTTCATTCATTTGGAACCCACATCAAATTTACTTAATTAACAAACTTGAATCCATGCAAAATAAAGCTGCCCGATTCATAACCAGAAACTACTTGCGTCATTCGAGCATCACTAATATCAAAGCATCACTGAGCCTCCCATTACTAGAGAAAAGAAGAGTGCTGGCCCTGCTATCCCATTTTCACAAACTTTATCATAATCATTCGTCATTTGCTACCACTTACATATTGCCTGCCCATCACAATTTTCCGCGCCTAGATCACCCCTTCAAAGTTTTAGTTCCATATGCGCGTACAAACATCTTCTATAACTCGCCTCTGTTGTGCGCACTCCGTCTTTGGAATGACTTACCACATGATGTTGTGTCTGTAAGAAACTTCGACGCCTTTGTAGAAATGTTAAAAAGCTCACCTAATATTGTATGAAAAAAAAAAAAAAAAAAAAAGTGAATTATTTTTTTGTACGATAGTGTTTCATTGTTATTTGCTGTGCTTTAGTGGTGTTACCAACTGTTTATTTGTTCAAATGTAACCTAACCCTCATCCCGTTTACTGTAACCCCCCCCCCCCTATGTAATGCCCGGCAAGGGCCTTTAGGGTATGTGAATAAAAAAAAAGTTAGGACCCAAGTTCTGCGTGGAACCATCGCTACGGATACCTGACAGACTGGCTTTGGTGCGGGACATTTCAAGGAATGTGAGTGAGGAAGAAAAGGATTCTTGCATTAGAGAATGTGTAGAAGTAGTTGCGAATGTAAGGATCAACCGAAGACAACGTCCTATTGTAGGACAGCTTGCTCGCTATCTGTATTCTAAGGAATTGAGGGTAGTGAAGTCAGACAAGGAAAGTCACCTTGTTGTTTTACCGGATAACATGTATTCTAGTAAGGCTTCGGATGTTATGCACAAATGTTTCGAGGAAGTAAAAATAAAACCGCAGGAACTCAAGAAACGTGCTGTGGGGTTGCTGAAGAAGTATAAGTTGGATAGTTTGTCGTCGCTAGTAAAAAAGGAAAAGGGTCATACTTTGGAAGTGTTCTTTGCGGCAAAGACGCATAAACTAGGGGTTCCGTTCAGAGCAATAGTATCGGAACACAATTCGTGGCAATTCATTGTATCTGGGTTTCTTCAAAAATTACTAGCGTCCTTGTCTCCTAAGGACCCGTTTGTCGTCAAGAATTCTGAGGAGGTGATATCGTATTTATCGGGAGTTAAAGAAGGCAGCTACAAGGGTTTTAGTGTTGATATTCAAGATTTATACTACTCTTTGCCGCAGGATGCTCTGCTAGATTCTGTGAAAGAGTGCATTGAACGGGACAATGATGAAGTGGCCTTCCGTAATCGCAGTGGTATGTCACTAGAAACGTTTCTTGAATTACTTTGCATGTACTTGGACAGCACGGTTGTACTATTTCAAGATAGACTGTTCCGTCAAAAGAATGGAGTGTGTATTGGATCCAAGGTAGCCCCTGTACTGAGTACAATTTTTTTGAGCAAAGTTGACAGACTGGTTGATTATGATTTGGGTGGCAAGTCCTTAAAAATATTCAGATATGTTGATGATTATTTGATTTTGGGTGTAGACACAGACTGGGATGCTGTCACCACAAGTGTAATGGAGACTTTCAGACGGAGAGGCAAAGGCCTAGTTTTTACATCTGAACAACCCACCGAAAACTGTTTACAGTTCCTAGATATGAAGCTTGTTTTTGAAAAGAACCATGTGTGTTGGAAGTATTCGCCTAGAACAGAGAAGCCCCTGTTGCAGTACGCTTCCTCCCATTCAAGGATAGTAAAAAACGGTATAGCAATGGGGTGTTTCAATTCAGCTCTTACAAAAACATGTAAGCACAAGTTAAAAGAATCTTTCCTTGAACAGAAGGTAAAGCTGGAAAAGGCAGGATACCCTAACTCGTTTCTTCTAACTGCAAGCGAAAGATTAATGAAGAAAATGAAATCCGGGGAGAAAGAGGAAAGAAGCCAAGATACAAAGAAGTTTCGGTAATCCCCTACGAGCATGGTTTCTCCCATAAACTTAAGAAGGTGGCAGCTAAATATGGTGTCAAAGTTGTATTCTCGGCAAAGAACAAACTAGGGGGCGTGTGTCCGGCTGTAAATAATCTGTACGAGGAAAGGACGAGGGATATCGGAGGCAATTGTTCCAAGCGTGCAGGTCATCAGGTGGTTGAGTGCAGAAGAAAGGTAGTTTATAAGACCCCCTTCAGTTGTGGGAACTTTTATGTCGGTCAGACTGGCCGATGCTTAAATGTGAGATTGAAGGAGCACATGACCAACTTGAAAGGGAGGCCGGAAACACATTTAGCACTGCACTGTGCGCGTTGTTCTTTTAGTGCATGTAAGCCGTTGTTTGATCAAACTGAGGTGGTGTATGTACACCCAAATCAGACAACAAGAGAAATAGTAGAAGCGTGGCACATCTCTAGACTTAAAGATATGTGCGTCAGCCATCCGTCGATATCGCTTAGTGAAAAAGAAATTGAATTGCTGAACAACATGTGATATTTGGTTTTTAAGATTGTACGATGCCGTTTTTGCTCATGCGCGGTGATCATGGGGTGCAAGTAAGCGTATATATTCTGTTTTCTTACTGAATAAAAATCAGTTGTTAGTCTGCGCTGGTCCTTGTGTTCCCTTCTTCTGTGTCCTTGTGTGTGTGCGCAAAAACTTCAATTATTTTGCTGCACTGACTATTTTTCTGCACTACAAGATTGAATATACACGGCAAACATGCTTTCGTTTGTTTGTTTGTTTTTAATTCTTTTCTCGTTACTGTTGCTAAGTTTCTTGCCCATTCATTCACGCACCCTTCACTGCTGCAAAATGGCGTATCAGTCGTATCAGCTGCCCCAGCGGCAAGGAGACATCAAACCGAGTAAGCGACAATTCATGTACGCGTACGTACAAGCCCAGCGGATACAACGCGTTCGCTAAAAAACGTTTCATCGTGTCCACTGAACATGACACACGCAATATTTGTCAAAACTCACAGCTGCAACAGCTCACCTGTGTGCCGCACGTAAATAAACTGCACACTTAACACTTTGCGACTACTCGTCCCCGGCGTGTGCCCCCCCCCCCCTCTTTTTTTTTTCTTTTCTATGTTCTCGCTTTCTCTCTAATCACATCAATGCCTCATTTGCACGCACGAAACCCGTTTCACGGCGTCACTTTGACGCCATCCTTGTCGCCAAACCAAGGGACTAACACACGCGGTCCGGGCACGGCCTCATGGCCGGAAATTTCTAAACAAAGCGTGCTCGCGTTGTTGTGGACGCCGGCACGTGAAATTCGGCAAAGTAACAGCACCTTTGGCTGGCTACGCGTGTCTCAAATTTTACTGTGGCAGCTCCACTACATATCGCGATACGGCAGTTTCACCGAAGCCACGCAACGCGACCGCGCTCATTTCAGCATTCACGGGGACGGCAGAGAGTGAGAGCGCACCTCCTCTCGGGCGCGCCTCTCCTCCCGTAAACACGGACTGTCAAGCGGTCCGGTCGCAGCGAAGTTTCCCCATCTCCTTGCGGGGTGGTTCAACACCTGCCCGTTTCAAGTGCACGGTTGCACTGTGAGGAACCCTGCAAGGGTCACGCAATTACAGGCAAAACAGCCCTAACTCTAAAGCGCCTTACATAGGACGAGATTGGAGCGTAAAATGCACCACCCTTTATGCATTCTTTCTTCTTTACAGCGTTGGAAGAGTGTTCGTTCGCTGCATGTTTTACGCATGCGTACTTTCGCTTACATAATACCTTCGGAGGCTGACAACCTGTTAAGTAATCTATCAACGACTATCCGGACGGCATCAGCTGTGCAAAGAAGATTTGCAGTTGGCCTTCCAGAGCCGTCCAGAGCACACAAAGTAGGTCTACACATCGTGGCAACCAATATTTCGAAAAAAGTGAATTGCGTAGTATTATAAAGAATACAACTTTCAGAATGAGCAAAACTGCTTGGTTTGACCAAAGTACAAAGAGGTGCGATTTATACCACATCGATCCATTTATTGAATTAAAAATTACGCTGGCATTAGATAGAATATCGGAAACTCTAATTGACCGATTGAGGCTAGGCACGGCATACACAAAAACATTTGTTTTTTTTTTTTTTTCTTTGCACAGACACGGCAGAGCTGAAAGTCCCGAATGCGAATGCGGATTGATAGATGAAGACGTATGTCACCTTCTCGTAGACTGTCCACATCACGAGACGCCGTCTTAAGTCCGAACAGTTGGCATTAGACCGCAGACCGTTTAACATGAAGAAACTTCTGGGTCCGTGGCCTACTCGAGTTTTACAGTCGCACGCTTTAAAAGCATCAACACGTTCTTTACAAGACAGCGGGATTGCTGATAAGTATTAAGAAATAACGAACTTTCATTTGTAACAAATGTACTTATTATGTACAGTATCACGTGACTCTCATCATGTGTGTGTTGTGAAATGAATGACGTGTCGACAATTATGTACACACGAGCGAATGCATCTTTATACGGACCAGACGTGTGCTCTACTGTTTTGTGCTGGTGGACCGAATATTATCGAGGGACATTATATCAGAGACTTCATTCATTGACTTTCGAACATTTACTTACCATTGTGTTCTGATATGTGCGTATAAGTGTAAGTGTGTCTTTGCATATCTCTGCCCGAGTTTTCTACTTTCCATGCACTGCTTTGTACGTTTTGCTTCAAGATACGTGTTCAAGTTTAACTCAACGGCCAAGGAGTAGCCGGCGCCATAATGGTGCGCCGACATCTCCTTACATATCATATCAATAAGAAAAAAAGATGCGCGCCAATGCCCATCTATTGTATTCCCTTCTCACGTGCCCCAATACCAAACTGCGCGTGCCATTTCTGTGGTGCAAGTGTGTTTAAGTAGTCGCAGTTTCATCTTTCACAATCATGAGGGTTCCCATATTGAAAGTATTCCTTCCCCGAACTTGTGGCAGGGACGCACGATGCGAAATTACAAAATGATCGCGCTTGAAAGCTTCATACAAATGCACTGTCGACCCGCCGAACATAGTCAGTAATCTAAAACAAAGCGGAAATAAACGGTGCGTCCGCTCATTCATTTAAGGTAAGTTTCCCACCACATTCCGAATGGAACGTACCACTCATTTGTGCCTAGCACAGGCGCATTTGTTCTTTCGAAGAGAACACAGTGTTCCGCTACACCGTGTGATTATGTAAACGTCAAGCCGAGCAGTGTCGTTTGCTGGCCGGCCTGGCTATGTTTCTTTCGGCGACGCGCAAACGGAGCACTCGGTGCGAAAACGGGAAATGCCCATACCTCGTGTCGACCGCCTTTCTTTACTGGATTTCGTACTTCTTTGTGCACTATATAAATCACCTGCGTGGTACCCCTGTCATGCGTACGCACAGTTTTGTTTTTTCCTTCACTCGGGCTGTCGATACTTTGCTTTCGGACAATAATTAGCATGCAGTCCGCCGCCACGCTTTTCTGCTTCTACAGCTATTGTCACATGCGTCTATATATTTCTCCCCTATCTTTTCTTGCATCAATGCTTCCGCACATTTTTCACCGCGCCACGCACTTTAAGCTACATTCACTCCTCCTACAGTCTCGAAACGGGCCTGCCCTGCGCTCTCAAGAAATAAATGCCCCAATTTCGTAAACAAATGAATGGCGTGGCAGAGAAGGAACTCTGCGCTGTCTGATGAATGTGGCTGTACCCTTCACATCGGGCGGCAGCTATCACCACCTAGCCATAATGCTGACCTAACAAACAGCTACATTTATCTTGTTTTTTTTCTCTCTTTAAATAGTGAAGTATAGGACCGCGGTGCTTTGCAGTGAATGGTTTAGTTTTCACTCTTGCCTTGACTTTAGCCACCAATAAGATAACCACCTTCTAGTTAATTCTACCCGCCTAAAGTCTATTTTGCCCTCCCCCGTCTCTAAACCCCGGTGCTTTTGAAAAACTCTGCGCCATCATTCTAAACTATAAGGTGAAGCCCTTTACATAGCATTATCAAGTGTTCGGCAGTTTCCTTCTCTCCGCATGCACTGCATACCGTGTATACCCCTTCATATTTGGCCCGACATGTCGGAGTTGCTCGGGCAAGCGCTGACGCGAGTTTCCTATTCTATCATTTCCCAAGAGCTGAACACACTCGAGTTCATGTTACCTTTTTTTGAGAGAAGCGGCCACCTTCCCCCTGTTTTTTTTTTTTTTTAATTACCACGCTCCTGGTTTTGTTTTCCCTCCATTACCGTACTTGTGGCACTTTTCTCCGCGCACTCGGTCTTCTCTAATTTACCTGTTCAACCTCCCCGAGCACACACGTCGAGCGCGGCACACCAACGCTCCTGCTAGCGGTGTTCAACAGAGAGAAGAGGATGGATTCGGAGCCGAATCTCTCAGCACAACCCCTATGCCGACGCAGACAATTTGGGTGGCTCTGAGAAGAGCCGTTCATTTGTCGTTGCTCGCTGTGGCCCACGACGCACGCCTACTTGGAGCTGGTGTACTTGGTGACGGCTTTTGTACCCTCGGACACCGCGTGCTTGGCCAGCTCTCCGGGCAGCAGCAGGCGCACCGCGGTCTGGATCTCCCGGCTCGTGATGGTCGAGCGCTTGTTGTAGTGAGCAAGGCGTGACGACTCGGCGGCGATACGCTCGAAGATGTCGTTCACGAAGCTGTTCATGATGGACATGGCCTTGCTGGAGACACCAGTGTCGGGGTGCACCTGCTTCAGCACCTTATAGATGTAGATGGAGAAGCTCTCCTTCCTGCGGCGCTTCTTCTTCTTCTTGTCCGTGGCGCGCACATTCTTCTGCGCCTTGCCGGCCTTCTTGACGGCTTTGCCAGACGGTTGGGGAGGCATGATTTCACACAACACGCACGCGAGACCAGAGTCGAATGCGCGTGTCCCCCCGTCTCGCCGCGCTTAAATATGAGCGAGGGGTGTTGACGAGATCAGCACAACGCGCGCGCCCCATTGGTTCGCACGGCTTCTCTCTCTCACACTCTCATCCGTTCCCCGCGAGCGGCGGCGCGCGATGGTGGCAACGGAAACCATTCGAGCACGGCTCTCATCTCGGGGGACGGAGCGAGACACCACGCAGGAAGGTCGCGTTTTTTTCGCCTCCACAGTTTTTTTTTTTAATCTGTAGCTTTGCGCACACCAGTGCGCCAATTCATTTATATTTCTGGCGCTCTTGACTAGCACCTAGTGTGCAGCCCTTTTCAGGGCTTCAAGAATAAAGGAAAATGTAGTCCCCCTTTTTATTTTGTCATTCTCTTTTTTTTCCTCTTTTTTCTCTTCTCCACGACCTCGTGATCGACATCGGCCATCAACAACATGCATGGCACCTCATCCAAGGAAGCTGGAGTAAAGAAACCCCCCCGACAGACTGGCCCCAGCCCGGCTCTCACCAGGGCTCGGAAACTACAGGCAGCCAAGGGCTCCCACACCACCGGCAAGACTGGGATCCCTTCTCCCACTTCACGGCCCCTCAGCCGAGCCGCCCCAGTGTCTTCCGGCCGTACTGCGAAGAGTGGACCAACACCAAGCGGCCTCAAGCCAGTAGTCCTCACGACCACGTGCTCCAAAGCCGCCATGTTGTCGTCTCCCCAGCGGGACGTCCATGATAGCGAGGAAGGCAGCACCACCTCGTCCTCCACCTCCTCTCCCTCGTCTTCGTCTTCGTGGGAGCACGAAACCCCACCCTCCTCCCCCACCACAGGAACAGAGAGCGAGACAGAGGAAACTCGGTCGCCTAAAAAGCTGGCAGCAACAGGAGCCCGCCGTAAGCGTGCGGCCTCAATACCGCGGAATCACCGCCTCCTTGCCTCCCCACCTAGCGCCCTCTCCTTGCCAACAGCAGACATTGAGGATGACGTCACCCAGGGCTTCCAAATAGACTGGGAGTACTTCGATTCGCTCAGGAGGGGACGGAGGCCCAAGCAGCCCTCCGCTGACTCAGCCTCTCGGGAGAACAGGGAAACCCCCACTGTGGTACTCTCGGCCGGCCAGGATGACGTCAGGGGGGAAAGCCAGGCAGCCAGCAGTCAAACGACAGAGGCAGGCCGCGCCCCGGCCGCTCCCAGTGTTTCCCTTGCCCATGAGCAAGCCCCCTCTCTCAGCGGAACCAGTTTTCCTGCTGTCCTCCTGTCTGCCACTCCGGGTGACGTAGCGGAGGAGCAACAAGCTGGGCAAGGAGGCCCCCTCCTCTCTCGCTCGGAGGGGAATGGCGGAGCGGGGTCTGTGCAAACAGCTGGAGTATCCTCCTCCCCACAGGCGGGCTCTACAGGCCTTCCTCCTCACCCCACCACAGAGGCGCCCGGCAACGAAACACTCTGCGCCACTCTCCAACCCTCCCTGCCAAAGCCAAGGGGAAAGAAGAAGGGAAAACCAAAGAGAAAGCAGGAAAGGGCACCACGCCCGGTCTCCTCTCAGGTGGTCGCGGAGGTCAACGCCCCTCTTCGGCAGACACCACCGGCGCGCACCGCTAACCCCAACGGCCGGACTATCATTTTTAGACCGCTCGGCCGCAAGTCGCACTTTTTGGCTGCGTCGAGGGACGCCATCGCTGCTTATCTCGCCGGGTTCCCGGCCACACAACGCGTGCGGGTTAACCATCGCCGCAACCTCGTCGCTGTCGACACCGCCCCCAACTCTGATGTCAGTGCTCTCATCGAGATCACCACCATCGTTGACGTCAGAGTAAAGGCAAAGGTGCTCGACCTCAACTCATGTGTGGGGGAGGTGTTCGGGGTTGATGAAAACATTCCCCTGGATATCATTGCCGCGAACATTACCACTGCGGTAAAGACCCTTTCGTATGCGCGGCGCGGCGCCACGCTGGTCATTACGTTTGAGGGAACTGTGGTGCCAGCGGAGCTCTCGCTCTTCAAACAACGGAGGCCGGTGCGGGCGCGCCTTCCGCGTCCACTGCAGTGTGCGCGTTGCGGTGTGTTTGGACACGCCACTGCAACGTGCTCGCGCGACAGGCGCTGCCTCCGATGCGCCAGGAACCATGCCGAGGGTCCCTGCGCGTCAGAAAAGCCCCGCTGCATCAACTGCAAGGGCTGCCACCCCGCGAACGAACCCCGGTGCGAGTCATGGCAGCTGCAGCGAAAGGCAGCCTTTCTACTCGCCTCCTCAGGCGGCAAACTTACGCGCCGCGAGGCTATCCAACAAGCCAAAGCTGCAACACAACGGGAGGCCTCAGGGACGGCAACAGCTTCCACGCGCTCGGGCTGCTCATTCCGCGACGCCCTGAAGAGCAACCCCACCGCAGCACCGGCTCCTGCCGCCACACAGCCCACATGTCCCCCCCCTCCCCCCCAAAAAAAAGACGCAAAGGATACGGTCATGGCGGCACTGGCCGCGGCTCTTCGCGCACTCCTCGAAACCACGGTGTGCAGCGCGACGACGCGGGACTTTTGCCTCGCCGCTCTGAGCGCCCATCAAGACATAGCCCACCATGGATAGTGCGTCAAGGAAGCCACGGCCGCGGATACTCCAGTGGAACGTCCGTTCTCTCCGCCGCCGTCACCGTGAGCTTGTGCGCTCACTTCCCCAGCGCGAACTTGATGTCCTGGCTCTTCAGGAAACGCACGTTCGTGCTGGGGAGCTCAATATCCCCGGACATGTGGCCTATCACAGTTCGACCGAGTGTGAACGCGCCGACTGTGTCAGCCCCCACTGCACGCAACTGTTGCATCGGCCGGGATGCTCTCGCGCGTCCATTTATGTGCGTGCGCGACTTCCCCAGTCGGCGGTTGACATCGCCGATATTCTGTGTCCCGGTGTCGAGTGCGTTGCTGTGAGAGTGCGCGTTGGTGCTGTAGACACGGCAATAGCGAGTGTTTATGTGCGCTACCCTCGACTCTGGGACCCCCAGTTTATCGTGCGACTGGTGGACCGTCTCGGCGCTTCGGCAGTTGTGTGCGGTGACTTCAACTCTCACCACACGGCGTGGGGAAGTGCGGGAGTAAACAACCCGGGCCGCAAGGTGTTGGATGCGTCCCTCGCCGCCGGTCTCCATCTCCTCAACGATGGCAGGAACACCTTCCTGAGGCGCGGCTCGGCTCCCAGTGCGATCGACCTCTCCTTCGTGACGGAAGACTGCCGCTACCGGTGGTCCCGAAGCCCTGACACGGAGGGGTCGGATCACTACCCCATCTGCCTCGAGCCCCTCTGCGCCCGGCCTGATCAGACGCGCGCCTACTCGGTGGTGAACTTCTCACGCTTTCGCGAACTGTGTGCTGCAGTGCCAGTCGCGGGTGACGTGTTTACGCACATAGCCGAGTGCGCGCGCGAGGCTACGGTGAAGTGCCGTGTTCCCGCCAACACGCCGGTGCCGGACATCAAGCAGCTCAACTTACGGGCTGCTCGGCGTCGTGCTCAGCGCCGGGCTGAGCGCTCTGAGAGGGCGGAGGACTGGACCGTCTACAACCGCATTGACGCGGTGTGCAGGCGCCACGCCCACCATCGCTACGCCGAAAGCTGGTCCAGCCTCTGCCGCTCCTTCGAACAGCAGCGCAACAACCGGCGCGCCTGGCGGGTGTTCGGAGCGATGTTGCGACAACGGGTCCCGCAAGATCCGGCCCTCTCCATCGCGATCGCCCTGCAGCTGACCACGGCTCAGCTGACGGAACTGCTCGCCGACACCTTCAACGCCCCTGTCCTCGCCCCTGACACAGTGCGGCTTCCCCCTCTGCCAGCGCATCACCGGCCGGAACTGTTCGCTCCCGAGCGGTTTTTCCCCACGGCAGAGATTGTGCGACATATAGAGGCCCTCTGCACGCAGGATTTCACCATCGGAGAGCTGCGCCACGTCCTTTCCACGCGGAGGAGCCGTTCTGCGCCTGGCAGCGACGGCATTACGTACCAGATGCTGCGAAACCTCGACGAAGGCCAACTTCCTGGCCTGCTCGAGGGGTATAACTGCGTCTGGCGCTCGGGTGCGTTTCCGGCGACGTGGAAGGAGGCGATCGTCGTTCCGGTGCGCAAGAGGGGCAAGCCCGCGTCGGAACCGACCTCATACAGGCCGGTTTCGCTTACGTCAGCTGCCGGGAAAGTGATGGAAGCCATGGCCCTCAAGCGACTCGAGTGGATTGCTGCGGCCCTCAACTTCCTGGCAGACGTCCAGAGCGGCTTCCGCTGTCACCGGTCAACTGCGGATTGCATCTCCGACGTTGTCACCACGCTGGAGAATGCAAAGCTCCGCGGTGAAGCCGGATATTTGGTTCTCCTCGACATAAAGAGTGCCTTCGATCGCCTGCCTCATGCGGCCGTTTTGGACGCTCTTCGTGCTATGGGTGTGTGTGGCAGGCTTCTCGGGTACGTCGAGGAGTTCCTGGGGGGCAGAACGTTCCGTGTCCGCGTTGGTGGCGACCTCAGCGCGCCTCGCCCGTCCACTGCCGGTGTGCCGCAGGGCAGCATCTTGGGCCCCATGCTGTTCAACCTCGCCCTCGCGCGCATCGTCGACTACATCCCACGAGACTTGGAGTACGAGGTGCGCATTGCCATCTATGCGGACGACATCGCCCTCTTTGCGAGTGGACCCACTCCGCGCGGGCTGCAGGTGCGACAGAGCCTCAACCGCTCTCTCGAGGCCGTGGACGATTACATCACGAGCATTGGGCTTCAGCTCTCCACGGCCAAGACGGAAGCGCTTCTCGTTCACCCAACCATCAAGGGACAATACGAGGTCGGCCGCCTCAAGTTCCGGGGACGTGTTCTGCCGTGGCGACGATCGGTCCAATACCTCGGCATCACGATCGATCACCGCTTGAGCTGGAAGCCAGCCGTAGCCAGCCACCGGACAAGCTGTCGCAGAGTCGCAGGAGCGGCATCCTCTCTCCTCGCGAGGGGCAAAGGCTGTTCACCAGACATTGCCCTGAGGATGTACAACGCCGTCGCCGGAGCCAGGGCCCTCTACGCATTCTCCTGCATCACCCTGCGACCGCCACAGTGGGAAACTCTCGAGAGGGCACATCGCGGCGTCATCCGCCGCCTCTTTGGAATGCCTCGGGCGTCTCCAGTGGGAGTGACCTATGCAGAAACGAATCAGTTTCCCCTCTCGCTCAGAGCCAAGGCTTGTGCTCTGCGTCACGTCGAGCGCTTGCACATGACGCGAGGGGGAAAGGCACTCGTACATCGTCTGCTATCGCTGCCCGACACTGGTATGGGCCGCAGCGCACTGGAGTACGCCAGCCTCATCTCGGGAACCCCTTTCGCAGGTCTCCTGCCTATCCCTCCTCACTGGGACTCCCGGCTGCCCATCTCGATCAGGGTTCCGGGTGTACGCAGCAAGGGGCACACACCACGGGCTGCCCTTCTACAGGAGACCTGCGCACTGATCGAACAGCGCTACTCCGGCCATCTTCATCTCTACACGGACGGCTCGGTGAAGGGGGACGGATCCGCTGCTGCTGCCAGCGTCATTCCGGTGCTACGAGACGAGAGGAAGTGTCGTCTTCCACTCCCGGCGACTTCGACGACCGCTGAGCTCGCGGCTCTGAACCTTGCGGCCGATCAGCTGGTCGAGTTCCTCCCGTCTTCGGCCGTCATCTTCTGCGATTCTCGGGCGGCCCTCCTCACCCTTGCGAGGGGCGAAAACGGCTCTTCGATCGCACAGCGCCTCACGCGCAAGTTCACCGTGATCGTGCGCAGTGGGTGCGATGTGTCGTTTCAGTGGGTGCCCTCACACGTCGGAGTGCGCGGCAACGAGGCAGCTGACGAGCTCGCAAGGGACGCCCACGACCCCTCCACTCCCACAACGAACTTCGTTCGGGACTACGATGTGGCGCGACTCATAATCGCACGCCACGTCCGAGCTCTACACCCAGACCCCCGCACAGCAGCCGGCAAGCCTGTGCCCCGCCTGCCGTCAACGGGAATCGGTCGGCGTGCTCGTGCTTTCCTGCTGCGCCTTCGTGCTGGATGCGGCCGAACAGCGCAACTGCTCTCTAAACGGCGTGGCAGTGGGAGCCCTTCGTGTGTGCAGTGTCCGGCAGAGGAAACCGTTGAACACATTTTGTGCCAGTGCCCAGGATACGCAGACATTCGTCGCCGGCTCTGGGACAACTACGGGAAACTCGGCCTGCCACACGTGAGTGCAGAACACTTGCTGTTCCCCTCGGCGAACGTGGCAACACTTCGCCGGGCGTTCTATGCGCTCCTGGATTTCTTTGGCGACGCGAACCTTTTCACGCGCCTCTAAAGAGGCCCGTTACAATCCCACGTGTTGTTGTTTTCTGTGCCGCGCGCCACGCCCCCTCGGAGTCCCACGTGACTGTTTACGTAGTCACTCCCACCTGCCTGACGGCCTTCTTCTCTCCTACGAGGCCACTCCCGTCGGAGCAGACACTCTCTCCCCTTCCCTCGTGACTGCGGAGCGCCCAAAACTTCTCCCTGCCTGTTCGGTGGTGTGTGTGTGTGCGTGTGAGTGCCTTTTTTTTTTTTTTTTCTCTCACTACTTGGGCGCATTCATCGTCTCCGGCTTCTCGGCGGCCTTTCACTCGGTTGGTGTCTGCGTTGTTTCTTGCGCGCGTGCGCGGGGCCAGTGATCGAATGCATTTCACCACTCTATTCTTACCTCTTCTCTTCTGACTCTTTCATTCCCATTCCCCCTTCCCTGCGCTTTCCTGTGGAGGTGCCCTCATTACGAGAGGCAGTAACGGGACAGCGCTTTTCTCTTCCTTTACCTCTTTCAAAGCCAATCAGGCTCTCATCTCAGAAGGCAGCAGCTTTCTTGTTTTCGGCAACCGGCGTCGTACCAAGCGAAAAGCAACACCATGTCCGGACGTGGCAAGGGCGGCAAGGCGAAAGGCAAGAGCAAGACCCGTTCTAGCCGCGCGGGGCTTCAGTTCCCCGTGGGCCGTATTCACCGCCTCCTACGCAAGGGAAACTACGCCGAGCGCGTCGGAGCTGGCGCTCCGGTCTACCTGGCTGCCGTACTCGAGTACCTGGCCGCCGAGGTGCTCGAGCTGGCGGGCAACGCCGCTCGTGACAACAAGAAGACCCGGATCATCCCCCGTCACTTGCAGCTCGCCATCCGCAACGACGAGGAGCTGAACAAACTGCTTTCCGGCGTCACCATCGCGCAGGGCGGTGTGTTGCCCAACATTCAAGCCGTGCTTCTTCCAAAGAAGACGGAGAAGAAGGCGTAAGCGAGCACCCCTTCCGCGCGCTCGCCGCATTCCCCAAAGGGTCCTTCTAAGGACCACCCAAACAGGTGACGCGGCCGTGTTTCGCTTCGCAGTCACGATGGCTCTGTTCGTACCCTCAAGCGTGTTTGTTTTTCTATACTTTATATATATTTCCTCGCGACATCAGTTAGCCACAAGTGCGCGACGCCAAATGCTGCAAAGAGACAACCAAATCACGCAGCTCGGCACCGAAAAAGACAGAAAAGAGCATGTAAGCGTTGTCATTTCTCATTAAAAAAAAAAAAAAAAAAGCTCCACACGTAACCGTCTATCCTTACGATGACACCTGAACGGGTCAGCACAGGGACAGAGTAAATTTAATACCTTTGAATAGAAAAACAAACGTAAGGTAAAAAAAAAAAGAGAGAGAGAGAGAGAGAACCCGCCGTTAGCGCATTCCATTTGGTGCTTCTAACACAATTTATTTCGTCTATCTTGCTAGGCAGCGCAGCCACTATTACACAGAACACACAACACAAGCGCTTAACTTCAACTAAACGTTTATTGCAAAAAAAAAAAAAAAATTGTCCAGAATATGGCACAAAAACTTGTTCAGCTTCAAAAGAAATGAAAGGAAATGACACGCGATGATTTCGAGTGTGTTAGTGCACTCTCTATCGCGCTCACGCGGAAAGAACTGTTTTTTGGATGGGGTGATAGAGAATAACAGACAGTAATGTGCGGGACTGGCACGTGTGCTTTTTGTTGTCTACCTTTTACTATTCTTTTTCTCTGTTCACCCCCTTTATAAACTCTGACGTTTGCAATGAAAGTTCAGTTGAAGTTAAGCGCTTGTGTTGTGAGGTCTGTGTAATAGTGGCTGCGCTTCCTAGCGAGATGGATCCTTACCAACTGGCCCGATACAATTGTTTATTTCGTCTCTCGGTAAAACTTCATCACCTCCTACGAGTGCACCCAAAAGTTGCGCCGGGGTCCAGCAGCCCAAGTCACCATGGCGTTACGCAAACAGAAGCCCTCAAAAACACCTTACAAGCGGCGGGCAAAAAGGTAAACACATAAATGAAATTGACACACCACAGGGTCGCAGCACGGCTGCTGCACACACACCGACTGAAGCTAGCCTACCTTTTCTCTGTCTACTCATAATGATACACACTTTTACCTTGAATTTGTCAAAGCTGAGCCATTTCTTCGTAATAACGACGCGCCGACGTTCCGTTCTTCCGCGCGCTAGACAACGGCAGCCACGTACGTACAAAACATGACAGCAAAAGAGGGTGCGGCCGGAGTACGTGGCCTGGAGTGGTCTCGTAGCCAAAGCAGACACGTTGGTGGTCCTGAGAAGGACCGTTTGCTGTTGCTTGCCTGTCGACCGAAGCGCAGGGAGCAGCCCAACTTAGGCGCGCTCACCGCGAATGCGCCGAGCCAGCTGGATGTCCTTTGGCATGATGGTGACGCGCTTAGCGTGGATGGCGCACAGGTTGGTGTCTTCGAAAAGACCAACGAGGTAGGCCTCGCTAGCTTCCTGTAGGGCCATCACGGCAGAACTCTGGAAACGGAGGTCCGTCTTGAAGTCCTGAGCGATTTCCCGCACCAGGCGCTGAAAGGGAAGCTTGCGGATCAGCAGTTCGGTCGACTTCTGGTATCGGCGAATTTCACGCAGGGCCACGGTTCCAGGCCTGTAACGGTGAGGTTTCTTCACCCCGCCTGTGGCAGGGGCACTCTTGCGAGCAGCCTTGGTAGCAAGCTGCTTACGCGGAGCCTTGCCTCCAGTACTCTTGCGCGCGGTTTGTTTAGTTCGGGCCATGCTGCGTGCGTCCGATCACCTCGACTGACGGAGCGAAACTGCGCTCCTGCCGGAGATCGGCAAAAGCGGCTTCGCCGCACGACCCATCTCTCTCCCTCCCATTGGCCGAAGCGTGAGAACCCGTCCGCGTGCGAGCGCGGAAGCGTACGCCAGGATGCTGGCTGGCGCTCATTTTCGGGCAACCGTGCAGTTCGCGGCTGCAAAGAGGTACACCGAAACGAAACCACTACCGCTGTACAATACAGCCTGCTGCGCATTTCTTTCGCCTTCCAGGCAACACATCAATCGACGCTGTAGCTCGTCGCTTCCCGAAGCGGCGCGACGGAGTGCGAGACGCCACCATTCACGCCAACAGCGCGCATCGCACTAGAGCGCCTCGCATCACCGAGGGCAAATGCGCACTGCCACGCCAAAAAAACTTGCTCCTTGCGTTGTCGCTTATTTGCGACCATTACGTAGATGGGCGAAGACGACGAGAGACCACCGGCAGTGTTGGTATATGCATACACGTCCGCGCAACGACAAGGAGTAAAACGCAACAAAACATTCTAACACAAACACCCCGTACATCCAACTGCCACTGAGCGCGCCTACTTGCTCAATCGCAGACAGTAACGGGACTCAATTTTATCTTCCTTTCCCTCTTAAGAATCACTCATACATACTTGCCAAACTACTAGGTGCGCTCAATGGCGGTTGGATGTACGGGGTGTTTGCGTTCGAATGTTTTGTTTCATTTTTACTCCTATTCCCTCGATATGTCGTCTCACTCTGGCTTCCCTCATGTCTCTTTCTCTACACTTTTATTCCCACCCTTTTAATCCCCCCTCACCCCCCATCCCTTGTGAGCTACCGCTGAGGTGTCGCATCCTGATGCAGACAGTTTCGGGGCTCACTTTCCTCTTCTTTTCCATCTTACACATCAGCAATCCCCCCCCCCCCCAACCTCTAAGTGCTAAATATGTGGCACAAAAAGCAGGAAATGGACTCAATGAAAGGGTGAAAAATAATAATCATAATAGAAACGAAGATCAACACGCGCCTCAAAAAGCCCCATTCACTCCTCTTTCACATTTTCACGAGAAAATGAAGGTACACACATGGAGAACAATTTTTGTTATAGGTAGGCTTTGCCTGAGCAGAACCACTGTCGTGCGCCTTGGTTACACATTCGACACGCCTCGTCCTGTGCGGAGGTGGGTGGGAAACCAAGGGTGCACTTGAAAATGCAATGCTCGTGGGTTGGTGTCGCCATCTGACGGCAGGCTCACGCGAGCGCGCCTTGCTTTCGAATTTCCCGCGCTCGAACCTCTCGCGTTTACATCATGGGCTAGTCCCCCCCCCCCCCCCCCCTCTCGCGTGGGCGGCGAAGCCAGCCTCCCTAGAGTGACCACCTCTGCCGGCGAAATGGAAACACTTGTTGCGTAGCTGTCCGTCCAAGTAAAGCTTTCACAACTGCAGTGTTCGCAGCACCAGTACAGTACATGAGTGCCACTTCTATCAAGTGCAGCTTCCCTCAGCACGCTGCATGGGCAGCGCTTATTGTGTACTTGCTTCTGACTTGCGCAGAAATTCTGTTTAAACATCCCCTTCCACTTTTCTTTCTTTTTTTTTTGTATTTTGCAGCTCGGCAGCGCCAGGTGTGAAAAAAAAAAAACAAACAAAAATTATTAGGCGTGACAATGTACACAATGTGTTATTGAATGGGGCACTTCTGAGTGCACAGCGGGCGCGGTAAACACGACCAACCTGTCACAATCAATTTTTTCATTTGTAAGTACACATCCCTTCTTCGTCTGGGTGCCCCACGGTAGAACATAGTGCGTTTTTATTTATTTTGACACAACGTGACGCGATCGTGTAGTGGGCATTCCAAAGAAAAAAGCGAGTTCGTGCTTCCTGAGCATAGTCGTGTCTCCAAGAATGCAGTGACCAGGGTAGAACGCTGCGCTCGGCTTCTTCCTTCGCGCGATAAGGTAACTAGGCGACGTTCGCTTGACGGGCCCGTTTTAGCAGCTTGGCTTGCAGGAAGGAGAGGAAGAACTCGCAGATGCGGCGATTGATTCGTGCATGCAGACCCAGGAGAAAGACGACGACGCGAACGAAATGCGGTGAACGTGACAAGTACCCAGCGCGATCAAGCTACTACTACACGAGGTGCTGCTCACCTGAGCGATGACGCAATGATATTGCAAAGAGGGACGGACGGGTATGGCGAACCGCTGGGATCACACTGCCGAAGCATCAAGTGGGTAGCCCTGAAGAGGGCTGTTGTGTTCTCGTTGGCTGGCTGCAGGCGACGCCGCTGGCTTCTTAGCCTCCGAATCCGTACAGGGTGCGGCCCTGACGCTTGAGGGCGTACACGACGTCCATGGCTGTCACGGTCTTCCTTTTGGCGTGCTCGGTGTAAGTGACGGCATCGCGGATCACGTTCTCGAGGAACACCTTGAGAACGCCGCGAGTTTCCTCGTAGATGAGGCCAGAGATGCGCTTGACACCGCCACGGCGCGCCAGACGACGGATGGCCGGCTTGGTTATGCCCTGGATGTTGTCACGCAACACCTTTCGATGACGCTTGGCGCCACCCTTCCCCAGCCCTTTGCCACCTTTGCCACGGCCAGACATGACGGCTTCCGAAGTTTCTGCTTCTGCTTCGAAACGCGCCCGGAAAGCGAATGGTGGTGGTAGTGATTAGAATGAAGAGGAAAAAGGCACCTAATTTCTGTCTGCCTTCAGGCGACACGGCGCAGTGCCTTATAGGGGTGGGGGGAAGGAGGGATAAAAAGAATAGAAGGAAAGTAGAAGCAGAAGAAGACAGCCAACGAGAGGAAAAAGAAGGAGATAGGAAAGTGGGGATCCGGTCGAAGCAGTCCAAGGGCGGGGTGCCACAATGCGAGAGCTACACGGCGTCAGGAGACCGCGGAGGGCGAACCAGTCGGCGGGAGCTACGCTGAAGTCGGAGATCGCGAGGGCACAACCGTCCAGCTTGAAATCCTGCGAGCGAATCCGAATGCTCGACACGATCGAGTCGCGGTGTCGGCGCCGGCCCGCGAGACTGAGGAGGAAGGCGAACGGCGCACGCCGGTTGGTCGGCGGCCAGCTCGTCTCTCTCTCCCTCTTTTCTTCGCGAGGAGCGCGTTGGCCGCGCAGGTTGCTGCACTGACTATTTTTCTGCACTACAAGATTGAATATACACGGCAAACATGCTTTCGTTTGTTTGTTTGTTTTTAATTCTTTTCTCGTTACTGTTGCTAAGTTTCTTGCCCATTCATTCACGCACCCTTCACTGCTGCAAAATGGCGTATCAGTCGTATCAGCTGCCCCAGCGGCAAGGAGACATCAAACCGAGTAAGCGACAATTCATGTACGCGTACGTACAAGCCCAGCGGATACAACGCGTTCGCTAAAAAACGTTTCATCGTGTCCACTGAACATGACACACGCAATATTTGTCAAAACTCACAGCTGCAACAGCTCACCTGTGTGCCGCACGTAAATAAACTGCACACTTAACACTTTGCGACTACTCGTCCCCGGCGTGTGCCCCCCCCCCTCTTTTTTTTTTTTCTTTTCTATGTTCTCGCTTTCTCTCTAATCACATCAATGCCTCATTTGCACGCACGAAACCCGTTTCACGGCGTCACTTTGACGCCATCCTTGTCGCCAAACCAAGGGACTAACACACGCGGTCCGGGCACGGCCTCATGGCCGGAAATTTCTAAACAAAGCGTGCTCGCGTTGTTGTGGACGCCGGCACGTGAAATTCGGCAAAGTAACAGCACCTTTGGCTGGCTACGCGTGTCTCAAATTTTACTGTGGCAGCTCCACTACATATCGCGATACGGCAGTTTCACCGAAGCCACGCAACGCGACCGCGCTCATTTCAGCATTCACGGGGACGGCAGAGAGTGAGAGCGCACCTCCTCTCGGGCGCGCCTCTCCTCCCGTAAACACGGACTGTCAAGCGGTCCGGTCGCAGCGAAGTTTCCCCATCTCCTTGCGGGGTGGTTCAACACCTGCCCGTTTCAAGTGCACGGTTGCACTGTGAGGAACCCTGCAAGGGTCACGCAATTACAGGCAAAACAGCCCTAACTCTAAAGCGCCTTACATAGGACGAGATTGGAGCGTAAAATGCACCACCCTTTATGCATTCTTTCTTCTTTACAGCGTTGGAAGAGTGTTCGTTCGCTGCATGTTTTACGCATGCGTACTTTCGCTTACATAATACCTTCGGAGGCTGACAACCTGTTAAGTAATCTATCAACGACTATCCGGACGGCATCAGCTGTGCAAAGAAGATTTGCAGTTGGCCTTCCAGAGCCGTCCAGAGCACACAAAGTAGGTCTACACATCGTGGCAACCAATATTTCGAAAAAAGTGAATTGCGTAGTATTATAAAGAATACAACTTTCAGAATGAGCAAAACTGCTTGGTTTGACCAAAGTACAAAGAGGTGCGATTTATACCACATCGATCCATTTATTGAATTAAAAATTACGCTGGCATTAGATAGAATATCGGAAACTCTAATTGACCGATTGAGGCTAGGCACGGCATACACAAAAACATTTGTTTTTTTTTTTTCTTTGCACAGACACGGCAGAGCTGAAAGTCCCGAATGCGAATGCGGATTGATAGATGAAGACGTATGTCACCTTCTCGTAGACTGTCCACATCACGAGACGCCGTCTTAAGTCCGAACAGTTGGCATTAGACCGCAGACCGTTTAACATGAAGAAACTTCTGGGTCCGTGGCCTACTCGAGTTTTACAGTCGCACGCTTTAAAAGCATCAACACGTTCTTTACAAGACAGCGGGATTGCTGATAAGTATTAAGAAATAACGAACTTTCATTTGTAACAAATGTACTTATTATGTACAGTATCACGTGACTCTCATCATGTGTGTGTTGTGAAATGAATGACGTGTCGACAATTATGTACACACGAGCGAATGCATCTTTATACGGACCAGACGTGTGCTCTACTGTTTTGTGCTGGTGGACCGAATATTATCGAGGGACATTATATCAGAGACTTCATTCATTGACTTTCGAACATTTACTTACCATTGTGTTCTGATATGTGCGTATAAGTGTAAGTGTGTCTTTGCATATCTCTGCCCGAGTTTTCTACTTTCCATGCACTGCTTTGTACGTTTTGCTTCAAGATACGTGTTCAAGTTTAACTCAACGGCCAAGGAGTAGCCGGCGCCATAATGGTGCGCCGACATCTCCTTACATATCATATCAATAAGAAAAAAAGATGCGCGCCAATGCCCATCTATTGTATTCCCTTCTCACGTGCCCCAATACCAAACTGCGCGTGCCATTTCTGTGGTGCAAGTGTGTTTAAGTAGTCGCAGTTTCATCTTTCACAATCATGAGGGTTCCCATATTGAAAGTATTCCTTCCCCGAACTTGTGGCAGGGACGCACGATGCGAAATTACAAAATGATCGCGCTTGAAAGCTTCATACAAATGCACTGTCGACCCGCCGAACATAGTCAGTAATCTAAAACAAAGCGGAAATAAACGGTGCGTCCGCTCATTCATTTAAGGTAAGTTTCCCACCACATTCCGAATGGAACGTACCACTCATTTGTGCCTAGCACAGGCGCATTTGTTCTTTCGAAGAGAACACAGTGTTCCGCTACACCGTGTGATTATGTAAACGTCAAGCCGAGCAGTGTCGTTTGCTGGCCGGCCTGGCTATGTTTCTTTCGGCGACGCGCAAACGGAGCACTCGGTGCGAAAACGGGAAATGCCCATACCTCGTGTCGACCGCCTTTCTTTACTGGATTTCGTACTTCTTTGTGCACTATATAAATCACCTGCGTGGTACCCCTGTCATGCGTACGCACAGTTTTGTTTTTTCCTTCACTCGGGCTGTCGATACTTTGCTTTCGGACAATAATTAGCATGCAGTCCGCCGCCACGCTTTTCTGCTTCTACAGCTATTGTCACATGCGTCTATATATTTCTCCCCTATCTTTTCTTGCATCAATGCTTCCGCACATTTTTCACCGCGCCACGCACTTTAAGCTACATTCACTCCTCCTACAGTCTCGAAACGGGCCTGCCCTGCGCTCTCAAGAAATAAATGCCCCAATTTCGTAAACAAATGAATGGCGTGGCAGAGAAGGAACTCTGCGCTGTCTGATGAATGTGGCTGTACCCTTCACATCGGGCGGCAGCTATCACCACCTAGCCATAATGCTGACCTAACAAACAGCTACATTTATCTTGTTTTTTTTCTCTCTTTAAATAGTGAAGTATAGGACCGCGGTGCTTTGCAGTGAATGGTTTAGTTTTCACTCTTGCCTTGACTTTAGCCACCAATAAGATAACCACCTTCTAGTTAATTCTACCCGCCTAAAGTCTATTTTGCCCTCCCCCGTCTCTAAACCCCGGTGCTTTTGAAAAACTCTGCGCCATCATTCTAAACTATAAGGTGAAGCCCTTTACATAGCATTATCAAGTGTTCGGCAGTTTCCTTCTCTCCGCATGCACTGCATACCGTGTATACCCCTTCATATTTGGCCCGACATGTCGGAGTTGCTCGGGCAAGCGCTGACGCGAGTTTCCTATTCTATCATTTCCCAAGAGCTGAACACACTCGAGTTCATGTTACCTTTTTTTGAAAGAAGCGGCCACCTTCCCCCTGTTTTTTTTTTTTTTTTTTAATTACCACGCTCCTGGTTTTGTTTTCCCTCCATTACCGTACTTGTGGCACTTTTCTCCGCGCACTCGGTCTTCTCTAATTTACCTGTTCAACCTCCCCGAGCACACACGTCGAGCGCGGCACACCAACGCTCCTGCTAGCGGTGTTCAACAGAGAGAAGAGGATGGATTCGGAGCCGAATCTCTCAGCACAACCCCTATGCCGACGCAGACAATTTGGGTGGCTCTGAGAAGAGCCGTTGATTTGTCGTTGCTCGCTGTGGCCCACGACGCACGCCTACTTGGAGCTGGTGTACTTGGTGACGGCTTTTGTACCCTCGGACACCGCGTGCTTGGCCAGCTCTCCGGGCAGCAGCAGGCGCACCGCGGTCTGGATCTCCCGGCTCGTGATGGTCGAGCGCTTGTTGTAGTGAGCAAGGCGTGACGACTCGGCGGCGATACGCTCGAAGATGTCGTTCACGAAGCTGTTCATGATGGACATGGCCTTGCTGGAGACACCAGTGTCGGGGTGCACCTGCTTCAGCACCTTATAGATGTAGATGGAGAAGCTCTCCTTCCTGCGGCGCTTCTTCTTCTTCTTGTCCGTGGCGCGCACATTCTTCTGCGCCTTGCCGGCCTTCTTGACGGCTTTGCCAGACGGTTGGGGAGGCATGATTTCACACAACACGCACGCGAGACCAGAGTCGAATGCGCGTGTCCCCCCGTCTCGCCGCGCTTAAATATGAGCGAGGGGTGTTGACGAGATCAGCACAACGCGCGCGCCCCATTGGTTCGCACGGCTTCTCTCTCTCACACTCTCATCCGTTCCCCGCGAGCGGCGGCGCGCGATGGTGGCAACGGAAACCATTCGAGCACGGCTCTCATCTTAGAAGGCAGCAGCTTTTCTCTTTTCGGCAACCGGCGTCGTTGGAGGTGTTGGTTGGTTCGAGTAGGAGGAGACCCGCTGTTCGCATGCGGTGACCCGGCGGACTCCTGCACAGGTTTTCGTCGGTTTTGGTGAGGTTTCTTGTCCCCTTTTCTCTGCCCTTTTTTTTTTTTTTTTTTTTTTCAGGTTAGGCTAGCTCCTAACTGACTTGGTAGCCTCGTGGTGGTGGTACCACGATGTCTACCAGTCTGCTCTCGCAGATTAGGCCGCGGGTGCACTACGCACGCGTGCCTAAGGGCGTCGGCAGTGCCGACATTTGCAAAGAGCTCGTGAAGCGCTTCACGCCCAGTGAGCTGACGTGTGTTCAGGATTATGGCTTAGGGAAGTTTGAGGTGACATTCGCGAATGACGAGGCGAATCGGCGGTTTTTAGACGATCCCGTCCTCGCCATTCGCGATGCGAGGATCAGGTTTCAGTACCGAGGTGTTCGGGTCAAGGTGGTGCGCATCATTGGCTTCCCGGCGGACGCGGATAAGCGCATCATAGTACAACTGTTGGAGAGGTTTGGAAAGGTTTTGGAAGTGGCGCGAGAGGAATCACCGTATCTGCCGAAGGTCTCGACCGGCGTCCTCATGATCAAAATGGAGATGCACAAGAGTGTCCCCAACCTGCTCGAGGTGAGGGACGTCATCGTCCAGTTTGAGTATGAGGGCGTCGCGCGGGTTTGCCGGCGCTGCTACAAGACTGGACACCATGCGGCGAAGTGCACTGTGCCACAGTGTGTGCGCTGTGGGGCTTTTGGTCACGACCAGTGCGCGGTAAAATGCAGGCACTGCGGCGGCGATCATGGCCCCTCACAGTGCAAGGCGCGGACGAATTCGTCGGCCGCCCCGCCTGTAGCCTCTTCTTCTTCCCAGGAGCAGGTGAGCGGCGTTGCGGAGGATCGGGAGGCTGCTCCGGGGGACGCCGAGGGCTCGACCCAGCCACAGCCGGAGCCCATTAGCGAACGGGCTCCAGGAGGGGAAGAGCAGGAGGCGGGGTCGGAATTAGCTGAGGCCCCCACCCTCTCTGCTGCCGCCGAGCCGTCGCCGGCCTCGCCTGCCGGTGCGCCCGGGACCAGCCCTGCTGACGCGCATGCTGCCGAGGAGACACAGGAACCCATGAGCTGGACGGACGCTGTTCGGGGCAAGAAGCGGCGCGCCAACCGATCACCAGGGCCCTCCAAGGAGAGGCTGGCGGCGGCTCCGAGCGGCGGCCCCGGCAGCCCTAAGGACGACCTCCCGGTTCCGAAGCGAGCCGCAGCGACAGAGTCCGACGAGGAGTCCACCTCGTCGACTGTCACGGACGGTACCACGGGTGAGTTGAACAACAGTTCTTCTTGCCCTAACTGTGGACCAGGCAATTGCGAGTGTTCGTTAATGTCTAACACAGTGTACTCGTCCACGAACGAGGATTCCCTCTCCGAGGGGGACTCTCGTTCGTAGGTCTTATATTAGGTAGCTTTTCAGCAGCTGATACCTTCGAGTATCTGCTGTTTTCTTCTCTTCTGTGATTTTCTTTTCGCTTCTTGCCTATTCTAGAGTCTGTCTTCTCTCCTATCTTTCATCATGGCTTCTTCTCTAACTATTGCTACCTTTAATTGTCGGGGTATTACTAGAGCAGCGAAACAAGCTGAGGTCATTCATTTAGCTCGGTCTCGAAAAATAGACATTCTCCTTTTGCAGGAAACTTTTGTGTCTAAATTGCAACAGATTAAGAACTTTGACAGAACGTTTGGCACAAAATCCTACTGGAATTATGGTGGCGCACATTGCCGGGGAGTTGCTGTCATTTTAATGCCACGATTCACCGGTTCTGTGCTACGCTACGCCAGGGATTCGGACGGCCGTGTTCTGTCAGTGGATCTTGACTCTGGCGTTAGAATTGTGAATGTGTATGCTCCAGCAAAGCGCGGACAGCAGAAAGATTTCTTTAATTCCCTAGATTCTTATCTAGTTGGCCCTTCCCGTGTCATTTTAGTAGGCGATTTCAACTGTGTTTTAGAAAAAGCGGATCGCGTTTCCCTCAAAGGAACTCCAAAGTTTAGAGACGGAAACGGCGAGCTAGAGTTGCGGGAGCTTGTTAAAGAGCTGGGGCTTGTCGATGCTTGGCGGTCCCTCCGTCCTCTCCAGTCAGGCATGACTTGGACGGGGAGGGGGAGCCGCTCGAGGATCGATCGTTTTTATGTCTCGCCCTCGCTTGCTCCTAGCATGCACTCTAGCTGGCTGTGTTCTTCCGCGTTGAGTGACCATAGCCTCCTTGCTCTGAGATTTGCCGACTCTAGTTTGGTGCCATGGGGCAAGCGACCGTGGCGTTTAAATCCACGGCTCCTTAAAGATAAGGACGCCACAAAAGATGTGGCGACCTACCTCATAGGTTCACTCCTTGGCGAACAGAACTTAGACGGTAGCGATTGGGACACGGTGAAGGCCGGAGTCGCGGAGCGCTTTCGGGATTGGGGCAAGAGGCGGGCGCGGGAGGAGCGCGCCGAGATCAAAGCGGTCTCTGACGCGATCCTCCTGCTCTCAAAGCCATTGTCCTGCGGCCTGGGGGTAACCGCGGCTCTTACTTCACTGCGCAAAGAATATAGAGTCCTGCTCCAGCGACGCTGGGACCGCTTGCGGGCCACAGCACGCGCAGAGCAGTGGGAAATGGAGGCTTGGTGCAGCAGAAATGTCCTTCGCAGACACTTGGCTAGGAAGAGCTCAGCGATAACCTCTTTGGTCGATCCTAACACAGGCGGCTTAGTGGAAACGCAGGACGAAGTATTAGAGGTGGCAAGACAGTTCTATAAGAACCTTTACGCCGAACCACCTCCCACTCCGTACTCGTTTCCTTTCACCAAAACTTACGAGGACCTTGACATCTGTGACACTCCTCTCATCGAAGAGGAGGTGTTTGCAGCTCTTAAATCCATGAACCACAATCGCAGCCCAGGTTCCGATGGTTTGACATTCGAGTTTTATGTCAAGTTTTGGAGGGTTTTGGGGGGGCCTTTTACCACATTGGCAAACAGGCTCCTCCGTGAAGGGACCCTGTCAGCAACTCAAAGGGAAGGGCGGATCACTCTCCTGTGCAAGGATGAGACGAGACGCACCGACCTGAGAGCCTGGCGGCCCATCACCCTCCTGAACTGTGATTACAAGCTCATAGCTAAGTGCCTGTCCGTTCGACTCACTCCAGTGCTCAGTACTGTTTTGGGTCCGTACCAGGCGTGTTGTGTCCAAAATAGGTCGTGCCAACTTCATGGTTTTGCTATCAGGGACCTTATAGAATGGTCGAACTCTCGCAAACTAAGTGGAATCATTTGTTCTTTTGATCAAGAAAAGGCTTTTGATATTATCAGTCACAAGTACATCTTTAAAGTTTTAAAGCAGGCGGGCTTCAGTTCCAAGTTCATCAGCATGGTCAGGGCTCTCTACTTTCGTCCTAGCTCTGCTGTTGTCATACAAGATCGCGTCTCGGAGTCGTTCGGTGTGTGCCGTGGGGTCCGACAGGGCGACCCACTGTCGCCCGCTCTCTACGTGCTCGCATTCGAGCCGCTCCTGCAGAGGCTTTCTAAAGACACCAGCATAGGCAGATTTCCCCTTCCGCCAGGTTCCCCCCCGGTGGCAATGTTTGCCTATGCAGATGACCTCTCTATTGTCGTCCCGGACGAGGCAACTGTTTGTACCGTCTTGGATGTTATGGAGGGGTACTGCTCGGCGAGCGGCGCCAGAATAAATAAGTCGAAGAGCGCAGTCATGTATCTGAACTGCGCTCCCTCCAGTCCACGTCCTGTACATGGCCTCCCGATACAGAAGCGCCTACGTATCTTAGGTTTCCATTTCGAGCCAGATGGCCTGACTACCGAAAACTGGCGGTTAGCGAGGCAAAAGCTGACTGACAGGATTAAGGAACTCGGTGCCTTGTCTTGTCCACTTACAGCTAGGGCCACGATAATTCGATCACTGTTGTTCAGTTTCCTCACGTACATAGGTTCGGTTATGCCAGTTAAACCCCACACCAAAGTTATTTTGGAAAAGAAAGTTCTCAAATTCTTTTGGGGTCGTGCCTCTCCTTTTGTGGCGCGCCCCGTGTTGAAGTTGCGCAGGGACGAAGGAGGATTAGGTATTCCCGACCTTAGCGTTGTGACTACGGCATTACATGTTAAATGGACACGGGTAGCTCTTGATTCAGATATGCTCCTTACTAGAAGCTTCGCATCGTATTTCCTGAGCACCAGGCTGAGGTTGTTCTCGCCTGGGGCATTTTCGAATTCCGTGCCTCGGGCGGGAACGCCTTCTGCCTTCTATGCAGGGGCCGCTTCTACTTTGGCCCGTCTCCAAGAGGTCGACCCCGAGATAGATTTAGTTTCAATCGAACTCCGCGAGTTAGTCGATAGACTCGCTCCCGAGTTACCTGAGCGCTATAGAGAACACGACCTGTCCGAATACAGTCCTAACTGGCGGTTAATTACTGCCGGTTTCCTGGACGCCAAGCGCGCTACATTTATGTATCGCCTGGCCAGAGATCGCCTGCCTCTAAGGTTCAGGCCCTTCGCAAGAATTGCTCAACGAGGAGCGTGCCCTTTTTGTGGCACTCTGGAGGACCTGGTTCACGTGTTCTCTCAGTGCGCACTACCAGCTGCCCTCCATCGAAGGATAGCTAGCTTGTTTGGCCACCCAGGTGTTCCTTTCAACACCGTTCGTTTTCTCCATCCCCTGTCGCGACAAGCGGCTAAGCAATACGTGCTTCTGCTTGTTGAGTGCTCGTACCAAGTGTGGGTTGCACGGTGCTGTGCCGTCTTTGACGGCAGGCGACCCGGGCTTCACGAAGTGCTTGCAAAAGTACGGAAGGAGGTCTGGTTCGTTCTCCACCGAGAGTGGCAGCGCCTCGGTGCAAAGAAGTTTTACGAGACGTGGCACCGTCCGGCAGTGATTTTCAGTGAGGCAGGAGGGCAGATAACCATCAACTTCTAATGATGGCTTTCTCTAAGGCTCCACGACTAGGCCTAGTGAGCCAGTCGCCCCCGAGTTTGGTCTGTATGGTCTTTCACCCGAGCTTCGCATGTGCTAAGGTGGTCCTGTCACCTTGTCGGGCTTCACCCGCAAGGTCCGTGTTGGCCCCTTCTGTAGGCTCGGCTACTTTACTCGTCGAGGCGGAAGGTGGTTCCCTTCTTCGAGAAGGACTAAGCCGGCTTTCAGCCGTGCCGGTTTCCGTGGGTACGTCTGGTTTGCGTGCAGCGGCACTGGCCCCTGCACCAAATAGTAGTCCCGTAGACCCCACAGGACGGATTGTGTCTTACTGCACCCTTGTGGTGAGGAGACGGGCCATGACCGCAAAGCGCCTCGCGCTGAGCGATAGCCCATCTGCCCTGAGGGAGTGTCGTCGCAGGCTCTCAGCCGCGAGACAGTGTGAGGGCACGGGCACTTTGGTTGTGGTGACTGAAGTCACTGCGACCGAGGGCTGCCCCGCTGCCACGTTCTTGGGTACGTCCGCTTTGCGTGTGGTGGCGAGAGCTACCGTGCCGAAGGGTAGCCTCTGTGTCAAGTCTCGCTGGGCCCTAGTGGTCAGGAGACGGGCCATGACCGCAGCGCACCCTACGCGCTGTGATAGCCCACCTTGCCGGGGTACGTTCACTTTGCGCGTTGCGACCGAAGTTGCTTCGCCAGAGGGTAGTCCCTTTGTCGGGCCTCCCCGGCTTGTACGCCGGGAGGCAGGCCGCGTCTGTTCGGCGCCTGGCGCCGAACGGTGGCCCCCTTGCCAGGGCATGGCCGTCTGCCCGAAACAAATCTTCCCCCCAAACAACCCTGGGGGGAGGTGGTACCGGGACAGACGTAGGATGATGATGGGTTGATGAGTTAAGTGTGACTCTGGGACAAAGCGTTTCGGCGCCGCGTCTCCTTCCTATCTGACAACGGTACCAAGCGAAAAGCAACACCATGTCCGGACGTGGCAAGGGCGGCAAGGCGAAAGGCAAGAGCAAGACCCGTTCTAGCCGCGCGGGGCTTCAGTTCCCCGTGGGCCGTATTCACCGCCTCCTACGCAAGGGAAACTACGCCGAGCGCGTCGGAGCTGGCGCTCCGGTCTACCTGGCTGCCGTACTCGAGTACCTGGCCGCCGAGGTGCTCGAGCTGGCGGGCAACGCCGCTCGTGACAACAAGAAGACCCGGATCATCCCCCGTCACTTGCAGCTCGCCATCCGCAACGACGAGGAGCTGAACAAACTGCTTTCCGGCGTCACCATCGCGCAGGGCGGTGTGTTGCCCAACATTCAAGCCGTGCTTCTTCCAAAGAAGACGGAGAAGAAGGCGTAAGCGAGCACCCCTTCCGCGCGCTCGCCGCATTCCCCAAACGGTCCTTCTAAGGACCACCCAAACAGGTGACGCGGCCGTGTTTCGCTTCGCAGTCACGATGGCTCTGTTCGTACCCTCAAGCGTGTTTGTTTTTCTATACTTTATATATATTTCCTCGCGACATCAGTTAGCCACAAGTGCGCGACGCCAAATGCTGCAAAGAGACAACCAAATCACGCAGCTCGGCACCGAAAAAGACAGAAAAGAGCATGTAAGCGTTGTCATTTCTCATTAAAAAAAAAAAAAAAAAAGCTCCACACGTAACCGTCTATCCTTACGATGACACCTGAACGGGTCAGCACAGGGACAGAGTAAATTTAATACCTTTGAATAGAAAAACAAACGTAAGGTAAAAAAAAAAAAAGAGAGAGAGAGAGAGAGAACCCGCCGTTAGCGCATTCCATTTGGTGCTTCTAACACAATTTATTTCGTCTATCTTGCTAGGCAGCGCAGCCACTATTACACAGAACACACAACACAAGCGCTTAACTTCAACTAAACGTTTATTGCAAAAAAAAAAAAAAATTGTCCAGAATATGGCACAAAAACTTGTTCAGCTTCAAAAGAAATGAAAGGAAATGACACGCGATGATTTCGAGTGTGTTAGTGCACTCTCTATCGCGCTCACGCGGAAAGAACTGTTTTTTGGATGGGGTGATAGAGAATAACAGACAGTAATGTGCGGGACTGGCACGTGTGCTTTTTGTTGTCTACCTTTTACTATTCTTTTTCTCTGTTCACCCCCTTTATAAACTCTGACGTTTGCAATGAAAGTTCAGTTGAAGTTAAGCGCTTGTGTTGTGAGGTCTGTGTAATAGTGGCTGCGCTTCCTAGCGAGATGGATCCTTACCAACTGGCCCGATACAATTGTTTATTTCGTCTCTCGGTAAAACTTCATCACCTCCTACGAGTGCACCCAAAAGTTGCGCCGGGGTCCAGCAGCCCAAGTCACCATGGCGTTACGCAAACAGAAGCCCTCAAAAACACCTTACAAGCGGCGGGCAAAAAGGTAAACACATAAATGAAATTGACACACCACAGGGTCGCAGCACGGCTGCTGCACACACACCGACTGAAGCTAGCCTACCTTTTCTCTGTCTACTCATAATGATACACACTTTTACCTTGAATTTGTCAAAGCTGAGCCATTTCTTCGTAATAACGACGCGCCGACGTTCCGTTCTTCCGCGCGCTAGACAACGGCAGCCACGTACGTACAAAACATGACAGCAAAAGAGGGTGCGGCCGGAGTACGTGGCCTGGAGTGGTCTCGTAGCCAAAGCAGACACGTTGGTGGTCCTGAGAAGGACCGTTTGTTGTTGCTTGCCTGTCGACCGAAGCGCAGGGAGCAGCCCAACTTAGGCGCGCTCACCGCGAATGCGCCGAGCCAGCTGGATGTCCTTTGGCATGATGGTGACGCGCTTAGCGTGGATGGCGCACAGGTTGGTGTCTTCGAAAAGACCAACGAGGTAGGCCTCGCTAGCTTCCTGTAGGGCCATCACGGCAGAACTCTGGAAACGGAGGTCCGTCTTGAAGTCCTGAGCGATTTCCCGCACCAGGCGCTGAAAGGGAAGCTTGCGGATCAGCAGTTCGGTCGACTTCTGGTATCGGCGAATTTCACGCAGGGCCACGGTTCCAGGCCTGTAACGGTGAGGTTTCTTCACCCCGCCTGTGGCAGGGGCACTCTTGCGAGCAGCCTTGGTAGCAAGCTGCTTACGCGGAGCCTTGCCTCCAGTACTCTTGCGCGCGGTTTGTTTAGTTCGGGCCATGCTGCGTGCGTCCGATCACCTCGACTGACGGAGCGAAACTGCGCTCCTGCCGGAGATCGGCAAAAGCGGCTTCGCCGCACGACCCATCTCTCTCCCTCCCATTGGCCGAAGCGTGAGAACCCGTCCGCGTGCGAGCGCGGAAGCGTACGCCAGGATGCTGGCTGGCGCTCATTTTCGGGCAACCGTGCAGTTCGCGGCTGCAAAGAGGTACACCGAAACGAAACCACTACCGCTGTACAATACAGCCTGCTGCGCATTTCTTTCGCCTTCCAGGCAACACATCAATCGACGCTGTAGCTCGTCGCTTCCCGAAGCGGCGCGACGGAGTGCGAGACGCCACCATTCACGCCAACAGCGCGCATCGCACTAGAGCGCCTCGCATCACCGAGGGCAAATGCGCACTGCCACGCCAAAAAAACTTGCTCCTTGCGTTGTCGCTTATTTGCGACCATTACGTAGATGGGCGAAGACGACGAGAGACCACCGGCAGTGTTGGTATATGCATACACGTCCGCGCAACGACAAGGAGTAAAACGCAACAAAACATTCTAACACAAACACCCCGTACATCCAACTGCCACTGAGCGCGCCTACTTGCTCAATCGCAGACAGTAACGGGACTCAATTTTATCTTCCTTTCCCTCTTAAGAATCACTCATACATACTTGCCAAACTACTAGGTGCGCTCAATGGCGGTTGGATGTACGGGGTGTTTGCGTTCGAATGTTTTGTTTCATTTTTACTCCTATTCCCTCGATATGTCGTCTCACTCTGGCTTCCCTCATGTCTCTTTCTCTACACTTTTATTCCCACCCTTTTAATCCCCCCTCACCCCCCATCCCTTGTGAGCTACCGCTGAGGTGTCGCATCCTGATGCAGACAGTTTCGGGGCTCACTTTCCTCTTCTTTTCCATCTTACACATCAGCAATCCCCCCCCCCCCCCAACCTCTAAGTGCTAAATATGTGGCACAAAAAGCAGGAAATGGACTCAATGAAAGGGTGAAAAATAATAATCATAATAGAAACGAAGATCAACACGCGCCTCAAAAAGCCCCATTCACTCCTCTTTCACATTTTCACGAGAAAATGAAGGTACACACATGGAGAACAATTTTTGTTATAGGTAGGCTTTGCCTGAGCAGAACCACTGTTGTGCGCCTTGGTTACACATTCGACACGCCTCGTCCTGTGCGGAGGTGGGTGGGAAACCAAGGGTGCACTTGAAAATGCAATGCTCGTGGGTTGGTGTCGCCATCTGACGGCAGGCTCACGCGAGCGCGCCTTGCTTTCGAATTTCCCGCGCTCGAACCTCTCGCGTTTACATCATGGGCTAGTCCCCCCCCCCCCCCTCTCGCGTGGGCGGCGAAGCCAGCCTCCCTAGAGTGACCACCTCTGCCGGCGAAATGGAAACACTTGTTGCGTAGCTGTCCGTCCAAGTAAAGCTTTCACAACTGCAGTGTTCGCAGCACCAGTACAGTACATGAGTGCCACTTCTATCAAGTGCAGCTTCCCTCAGCACGCTGCATGGGCAGCGCTTATTGTGTACTTGCTTCTGACTTGCGCAGAAATTCTGTTTAAACATCCCCTTCCACTTTTCTTTCTTTTTTTTTTGTATTTTGCAGCTCGGCAGCGCCAGGTGTGAAAAAAAAAAACAAACAAAAATTATTAGGCGTGACAATGTACACAATGTGTTATTGAATGGGGCACTTCTGAGTGCACAGCGGGCGCGGTAAACACGACCAACCTGTCACAATCAATTTTTTCATTTGTAAGTACACATCCCTTCTTCGTCTGGGTGCCCCACGGTAGAACATAGTGCGTTTTTATTTATTTTGACACAACGTGACGCGATCGTGTAGTGGGCATTCCAAAGAAAAAAGCGAGTTCGTGCTTCCTGAGCATAGTCGTGTCTCCAAGAATGCAGTGACCAGGGTAGAACGCTGCGCTCGGCTTCTTCCTTCGCGCGATAAGGTAACTAGGCGACGTTCGCTTGACGGGCCCGTTTTAGCAGCTTGGCTTGCAGGAAGGAGAGGAAGAACTCGCAGATGCGGCGATTGATTCGTGCATGCAGACCCAGGAGAAAGACGACGACGCGAACGAAATGCGGTGAACGTGACAAGTACCCAGCGCGATCAAGCTACTACTACACGAGGTGCTGCTCACCTGAGCGATGACGCAATGATATTGCAAAGAGGGACGGACGGGTATGGCGAACCGCTGGGATCACACTGCCGAAGCATCAAGTGGGTAGCCCTGAAGAGGGCTGTTGTGTTCTCGTTGGCTGGCTGCAGGCGACGCCGCTGGCTTCTTAGCCTCCGAATCCGTACAGGGTGCGGCCCTGACGCTTGAGGGCGTACACGACGTCCATGGCTGTCACGGTCTTCCTTTTGGCGTGCTCGGTGTAAGTGACGGCATCGCGGATCACGTTCTCGAGGAACACCTTGAGAACGCCGCGAGTTTCCTCGTAGATGAGGCCAGAGATGCGCTTGACACCGCCACGGCGCGCCAGACGACGGATGGCCGGCTTGGTTATGCCCTGGATGTTGTCACGCAACACCTTTCGATGACGCTTGGCGCCACCCTTCCCCAGCCCTTTGCCACCTTTGCCACGGCCAGACATGACGGCTTCCGAAGTTTCTGCTTCTGCTTCGAAACGCGCCCGGAAAGCGAATGCTCGACACGATCGAGTCGCGGTGTCGGCGCCGGCCCGCGAGACTGAGGAGGAAGGCGAACGGCGCACGCCGGTTGGTCGGCGGCCAGCTCGTCTCTCTCTCCCTCTTTTCTTCGCGAGGAGCGCGTTGGCCGCGCAGGTTGCTGCACTGACTATTTTTCTGCACTACAAGATTGAATATACACGGCAAACATGCTTTCGTTTGTTTGTTTGTTTTTAATTCTTTTCTCGTTACTGTTGCTAAGTTTCTTGCCCATTCATTCACGCACCCTTCACTGCTGCAAAATGGCGTATCAGTCGTATCAGCTGCCCCAGCGGCAAGGAGACATCAAACCGAGTAAGCGACAATTCATGTACGCGTACGTACAAGCCCAGCGGATACAACGCGTTCGCTAAAAAACGTTTCATCGTGTCCACTGAACATGACACACGCAATATTTGTCAAAACTCACAGCTGCAACAGCTCACCTGTGTGCCGCACGTAAATAAACTGCACACTTAACACTTTGCGACTACTCGTCCCCGGCGTGTGCCCCCCCCCCCTCTTTTTTTTTTCTTTTCTATGTTCTCGCTTTCTCTCTAATCACATCAATGCCTCATTTGCACGCACGAAACCCGTTTCACGGCGTCACTTTGACGCCATCCTTGTCGCCAAACCAAGGGACTAACACACGCGGTCCGGGCACGGCCTCATGGCCGGAAATTTCTAAACAAAGCGTGCTCGCGTTGTTGTGGACGCCGGCACGTGAAATTCGGCAAAGTAACAGCACCTTTGGCTGGCTACGCGTGTCTCAAATTTTACTGTGGCAGCTCCACTACATATCGCGATACGGCAGTTTCACCGAAGCCACGCAACGCGACCGCGCTCATTTCAGCATTCACGGGGACGGCAGAGAGTGAGAGCGCACCTCCTCTCGGGCGCGCCTCTCCTCCCGCAAACACGGACTGTCAAGCGGTCCGGTCGCAGCGAAGTTTCCCCATCTCCTTGCGGGGTGGTTCAACACCTGCCCGTTTCAAGTGCACGGTTGCACTGTGAGGAACCCTGCAAGGGTCACGCAATTACAGGCAAAACAGCCCTAACTCTAAAGCGCCTTACATAGGACGAGATTGGAGCGTAAAATGCACCACCCTTTATGCATTCTTTCTTCTTTACAGCGTTGGAAGAGTGTTCGTTCGCTGCATGTTTTACGCATGCGTACTTTCGCTTACATAATACCTTCGGAGGCTGACAACCTGTTAAGTAATCTATCAACGACTATCCGGACGGCATCAGCTGTGCAAAGAAGATTTGCAGTTGGCCTTCCAGAGCCGTCCAGAGCACACAAAGTAGGTCTACACATCGTGGCAACCAATATTTCGAAAAAAGTGAATTGCGTAGTATTATAAAGAATACAACTTTCAGAATGAGCAAAACTGCTTGGTTTGACCAAAGTACAAAGAGGTGCGATTTATACCACATCGATCCATTTATTGAATTAAAAATTACGCTGGCATTAGATAGAATATCGGAAACTCTAATTGACCGATTGAGGCTAGGCACGGCATACACAAAAACATTTGTTTTTTTTTTTTCTTTGCACAGACACGGCAGAGCTGAAAGTCCCGAATGCGAATGCGGATTGATAGATGAAGACGTATGTCACCTTCTCGTAGACTGTCCACATCACGAGACGCCGTCTTAAGTCCGAACAGTTGGCATTAGACCGCAGACCGTTTAACATGAAGAAACTTCTGGGTCCGTGGCCTACTCGAGTTTTACAGTCGCACGCTTTAAAAGCATCAACACGTTCTTTACAAGACAGCGGGATTGCTGATAAGTATTAAGAAATAACGAACTTTCATTTGTAACAAATGTACTTATTATGTACAGTATCACGTGACTCTCATCATGTGTGTGTTGTGAAATGAATGACGTGTCGACAATTATGTACACACGAGCGAATGCATCTTTATACGGACCAGACGTGTGCTCTACTGTTTTGTGCTGGTGGACCGAATATTATCGAGGGACATTATATCAGAGACTTCATTCATTGACTTTCGAACATTTACTTACCATTGTGTTCTGATATGTGCGTATAAGTGTAAGTGTGTCTTTGCATATCTCTGCCCGAGTTTTCTACTTTCCATGCACTGCTTTGTACGTTTTGCTTCAAGATACGTGTTCAAGTTTAACTCAACGGCCAAGGAGTAGCCGGCGCCATAATGGTGCGCCGACATCTCCTTACATATCATATCAATAAGAAAAAAAGATGCGCGCCAATGCCCATCTATTGTATTCCCTTCTCACGTGCCCCAATACCAAACTGCGCGTGCCATTTCTGTGGTGCAAGTGTGTTTAAGTAGTCGCAGTTTCATCTTTCACAATCATGAGGGTTCCCATATTGAAAGTATTCCTTCCCCGAACTTGTGGCAGGGACGCACGATGCGAAATTACAAAATGATCGCGCTTGAAAGCTTCATACAAATGCACTGTCGACCCGCCGAACATAGTCAGTAATCTAAAACAAAGCGGAAATAAACGGTGCGTCCGCTCATTCATTTAAGGTAAGTTTCCCACCACATTCCGAATGGAACGTACCACTCATTTGTGCCTAGCACAGGCGCATTTGTTCTTTCGAAGAGAACACAGTGTTCCGCTACACCGTGTGATTATGTAAACGTCAAGCCGAGCAGTGTCGTTTGCTGGCCGGCCTGGCTATGTTTCTTTCGGCGACGCGCAAACGGAGCACTCGGTGCGAAAACGGGAAATGCCCATACCTCGTGTCGACCGCCTTTCTTTACTGGATTTCGTACTTCTTTGTGCACTATATAAATCACCTGCGTGGTACCCCTGTCATGCGTACGCACAGTTTTGTTTTTTCCTTCACTCGGGCTGTCGATACTTTGCTTTCGGACAATAATTAGCATGCAGTCCGCCGCCACGCTTTTCTGCTTCTACAGCTATTGTCACATGCGTCTATATATTTCTCCCCTATCTTTTCTTGCATCAATGCTTCCGCACATTTTTCACCGCGCCACGCACTTTAAGCTACATTCACTCCTCCTACAGTCTCGAAACGGGCCTGCCCTGCGCTCTCAAGAAATAAATGCCCCAATTTCGTAAACAAATGAATGGCGTGGCAGAGAAGGAACTCTGCGCTGTCTGATGAATGTGGCTGTACCCTTCACATGGGGCGGCAGCTATCACCACCTAGCCATAATGCTGACCTAACAAACAGCTACATTTATCTTGTTTTTTTTCTCTCTTTAAATAGTGAAGTATAGGACCGCGGTGCTTTGCAGTGAATGGTTTAGTTTTCACTCTTGCCTTGACTTTAGCCACCAATAAGATAACCACCTTCTAGTTAATTCTACCCGCCTAAAGTCTATTTTGCCCTCCCCCGTCTCTAAACCCCGGTGCTTTTGAAAAACTCTGCGCCATCATTCTAAACTATAAGGTGAAGCCCTTTACATAGCATTATCAAGTGTTCGGCAGTTTCCTTCTCTCCGCATGCACTGCATACCGTGTATACCCCTTCATATTTGGCCCGACATGTCGGAGTTGCTCGGGCAAGCGCTGACGCGAGTTTCCTATTCTATCATTTCCCAAGAGCTGAACACACTCGAGTTCATGTTACCTTTTTTTGAGAGAAGCGGCCACCTTCCCCCTGTTTTTTTTTTTTTTAATTACCACGCTCCTGGTTTTGTTTTCCCTCCATTACCGTACTTGTGGCACTTTTCTCCGCGCACTCGGTCTTCTCTAATTTACCTGTTCAACCTCCCCGAGCACACACGTCGAGCGCGGCACACCAACGCTCCTGCTAGCGGTGTTCAACAGAGAGAAGAGGATGGATTCGGAGCCGAATCTCTCAGCACAACCCCTATGCCGACGCAGACAATTTGGGTGGCTCTGAGAAGAGCCGTTGATTTGTCGTTGCTCGCTGTGGCCCACGACGCACGCCTACTTGGAGCTGGTGTACTTGGTGACGGCTTTTGTACCCTCGGACACCGCGTGCTTGGCCAGCTCTCCGGGCAGCAGCAGGCGCACCGCGGTCTGGATCTCCCGGCTCGTGATGGTCGAGCGCTTGTTGTAGTGAGCAAGGCGTGACGACTCGGCGGCGATACGCTCGAAGATGTCGTTCACGAAGCTGTTCATGATGGACATGGCCTTGCTGGAGACACCAGTGTCGGGGTGCACCTGCTTCAGCACCTTATAGATGTAGATGGAGAAGCTCTCCTTCCTGCGGCGCTTCTTCTTCTTCTTGTCCGTGGCGCGCACATTCTTCTGCGCCTTGCCGGCCTTCTTGACGGCTTTGCCAGACGGTTGGGGAGGCATGATTTCACACAACACGCACGCGAGACCAGAGTCGAATGCGCGTGTCCCCCCGTCTCGCCGCGCTTAAATATGAGCGAGGGGTGTTGACGAGATCAGCACAACGCGCGCGCCCCATTGGTTCGCACGGCTTCTCTCTCTCACACTCTCATCCGTTCCCCGCGAGCGGCGGCGCGCGATGGTGGCAACGGAAACCATTCGAGCACGGCTCTCATCTCAGAAGGCAGCAGCTTTCTTGTTTTCGGCAACCGGCGTCGTACCAAGCGAAAAGCAACACCATGTCCGGACGTGGCAAGGGCGGCAAGGCGAAAGGCAAGAGCAAGACCCGTTCTAGCCGCGCGGGGCTTCAGTTCCCCGTGGGCCGTATTCACCGCCTCCTACGCAAGGGAAACTACGCCGAGCGCGTCGGAGCTGGCGCTCCGGTCTACCTGGCTGCCGTACTCGAGTACCTGGCCGCCGAGGTGCTCGAGCTGGCGGGCAACGCCGCTCGTGACAACAAGAAGACCCGGATCATCCCCCGTCACTTGCAGCTCGCCATCCGCAACGACGAGGAGCTGAACAAACTGCTTTCCGGCGTCACCATCGCGCAGGGCGGTGTGTTGCCCAACATTCAAGCCGTGCTTCTTCCAAAGAAGACGGAGAAGAAGGCGTAAGCGAGCACCCCTTCCGCGCGCTCGCCGCATTCCCCAAACGGTCCTTCTAAGGACCACCCAAACAGGTGACGCGGCCGTGTTTCGCTTCGCAGTCACGATGGCTCTGTTCGTACCCTCAAGCGTGTTTGTTTTTCTATACTTTATATATATTTCCTCGCGACATCAGTTAGCCACAAGTGCGCGACGCCAAATGCTGCAAAGAGACAACCAAATCACGCAGCTCGGCACCGAAAAAGACAGAAAAGAGCATGTAAGCGTTGTCATTTCTCATTAAAAAAAAAAAAAAAAAAAAAAAGCTCCACACGTAACCGTCTATCCTTACGATGACACCTGAACGGGTCAGCACAGGGACAGAGTAAATTTAATACCTTTGAATAGAAAAACAAACGTAAGGTAAAAAAAAAAAAGAGAGAGAGAGAGAGAGAACCCGCCGTTAGCGCATTCCATTTGGTGCTTCTAACACAATTTATTTCGTCTATCTTGCTAGGCAGCGCAGCCACTATTACACAGAACACACAAAACAAGCGCTTAACTTCAACTAAACGTTTATTGCAAAAAAAAAAAAAAAAATTGTCCAGAATATGGCACAAAAACTTGTTCAGCTTCAAAAGAAATGAAAGGAAATGACACGCGATGATTTCGAGTGTGTTAGTGCACTCTCTATCGCGCTCACGCGGAAAGAACTGTTTTTTGGATGGGGTGATAGAGAATAACAGACAGTAATGTGCGGGACTGGCACGTGTGCTTTTTGTTGTCTACCTTTTACTATTCTTTTTCTCTGTTCACCCCCTTTATAAACTCTGACGTTTGCAATGAAAGTTCAGTTGAAGTTAAGCGCTTGTGTTGTGAGGTCTGTGTAATAGTGGCTGCGCTTCCTAGCGAGATGGATCCTTACCAACTGGCCCGATACAATTGTTTATTTCGTCTCTCGGTAAAACTTCATCACCTCCTACGAGTGCACCCAAAAGTTGCGCCGGGGTCCAGCAGCCCAAGTCACCATGGCGTTACGCAAACAGAAGCCCTCAAAAACACCTTACAAGCGGCGGGCAAAAAGGTAAACACATAAATGAAATTGACACACCACAGGGTCGCAGCACGGCTGCTGCACACACACCGACTGAAGCTAGCCTACCTTTTCTCTGTCTACTCATAATGATACACACTTTTACCTTGAATTTGTCAAAGCTGAGCCATTTCTTCGTAATAACGACGCGCCGACGTTCCGTTCTTCCGCGCGCTAGACAACGGCAGCCACGTACGTACAAAACATGACAGCAAAAGAGGGTGCGGCCGGAGTACGTGGCCTGGAGTGGTCTCGTAGCCAAAGCAGACACGTTGGTGGTCCTGAGAAGGACCGTTTGTTGTTGCTTGCCTGTCGACCGAAGCGCAGGGAGCAGCCCAACTTAGGCGCGCTCACCGCGAATGCGCCGAGCCAGCTGGATGTCCTTTGGCATGATGGTGACGCGCTTAGCGTGGATGGCGCACAGGTTGGTGTCTTCGAAAAGACCAACGAGGTAGGCCTCGCTAGCTTCCTGTAGGGCCATCACGGCAGAACTCTGGAAACGGAGGTCCGTCTTGAAGTCCTGAGCGATTTCCCGCACCAGGCGCTGAAAGGGAAGCTTGCGGATCAGCAGTTCGGTCGACTTCTGGTATCGGCGAATTTCACGCAGGGCCACGGTTCCAGGCCTGTAACGGTGAGGTTTCTTCACCCCGCCTGTGGCAGGGGCACTCTTGCGAGCAGCCTTGGTAGCAAGCTGCTTACGCGGAGCCTTGCCTCCAGTACTCTTGCGCGCGGTTTGTTTAGTTCGGGCCATGCTGCGTGCGTCCGATCACCTCGACTGACGGAGCGAAACTGCGCTCCTGCCGGAGATCGGCAAAAGCGGCTTCGCCGCACGACCCATCTCTCTCCCTCCCATTGGCCGAAGCGTGAGAACCCGTCCGCGTGCGAGCGCGGAAGCGTACGCCAGGATGCTGGCTGGCGCTCATTTTCGGGCAACCGTGCAGTTCGCGGCTGCAAAGAGGTACACCGAAACGAAACCACTACCGCTGTACAATACAGCCTGCTGCGCATTTCTTTCGCCTTCCAGGCAACACATCAATCGACGCTGTAGCTCGTCGCTTCCCGAAGCGGCGCGACGGAGTGCGAGACGCCACCATTCACGCCAACAGCGCGCATCGCACTAGAGCGCCTCGCATCACCGAGGGCAAATGCGCACTGCCACGCCAAAAAAACTTGCTCCTTGCGTTGTCGCTTATTTGCGACCATTACGTAGATGGGCGAAGACGACGAGAGACCACCGGCAGTGTTGGTATATGCATACACGTCCGCGCAACGACAAGGAGTAAAACGCAACAAAACATTCTAACACAAACACCCCGTACATCCAACTGCCACTGAGCGCGCCTACTTGCTCAATCGCAGACAGTAACGGGACTCAATTTTATCTTCCTTTCCCTCTTAAGAATCACTCATACATACTTGCCAAACTACTAGGTGCGCTCAATGGCGGTTGGATGTACGGGGTGTTTGCGTTCGAATGTTTTGTTTCATTTTTACTCCTATTCCCTCGATATGTCGTCTCACTCTGGCTTCCCTCATGTCTCTTTCTCTACACTTTTATTCCCACCCTTTTAATCCCCCCTCACCCCCCATCCCTTGTGAGCTACCGCTGAGGTGTCGCATCCTGATGCAGACAGTTTCGGGGCTCACTTTCCTCTTCTTTTCCATCTTACACATCAGCAATCCCCCCCCCCCCCCAACCTCTAAGTGCTAAATATGTGGCACAAAAAGCAGGAAATGGACTCAATGAAAGGGTGAAAAATAATAATCATAATAGAAACGAAGATCAACACGCGCCTCAAAAAGCCCCATTCACTCCTCTTTCACATTTTCACGAGAAAATGAAGGTACACACATGGAGAACAATTTTTGTTATAGGTAGGCTTTGCCTGAGCAGAACCACTGTCGTGCGCCTTGGTTACACATTCGACACGCCTCGTCCTGTGCGGAGGTGGGTGGGAAACCAAGGGTGCACTTGAAAATGCAATGCTCGTGGGTTGGTGTCGCCATCTGACGGCAGGCTCACGCGAGCGCGCCTTGCTTTCGAATTTCCCGCGCTCGAACCTCTCGCGTTTACATCATGGGCTAGTCCCCCCCCCCCCCCCTCTCGCGTGGGCGGCGAAGCCAGCCTCCCTAGAGTGACCACCTCTGCCGGCGAAATGGAAACACTTGTTGCGTAGCTGTCCGTCCAAGTAAAGCTTTCACAACTGCAGTGTTCGCAGCACCAGTACAGTACATGAGTGCCACTTCTATCAAGTGCAGCTTCCCTCAGCACGCTGCATGGGCAGCGCTTATTGTGTACTTGCTTCTGACTTGCGCAGAAATTCTGTTTAAACATCCCCTTCCACTTTTCTTTCTTTTTTTTTTGTATTTTGCAGCTCGGCAGCGCCAGGTGTGAAAAAAAAAAAACAAACAAAAATTATTAGGCGTGACAATGTACACAATGTGTTATTGAATGGGGCACTTCTGAGTGCACAGCGGGCGCGGTAAACACGACCAACCTGTCACAATCAATTTTTTCATTTGTAAGTACACATCCCTTCTTCGTCTGGGTGCCCCACGGTAGAACATAGTGCGTTTTTATTTATTTTGACACAACGTGACGCGATCGTGTAGTGGGCATTCCAAAGAAAAAAGCGAGTTCGTGCTTCCTGAGCATAGTCGTGTCTCCAAGAATGCAGTGACCAGGGTAGAACGCTGCGCTCGGCTTCTTCCTTCGCGCGATAAGGTAACTAGGCGACGTTCGCTTGACGGGCCCGTTTTAGCAGCTTGGCTTGCAGGAAGGAGAGGAAGAACTCGCAGATGCGGCGATTGATTCGTGCATGCAGACCCAGGAGAAAGACGACGACGCGAACGAAATGCGGTGAACGTGACAAGTACCCAGCGCGATCAAGCTACTACTACACGAGGTGCTGCTCACCTGAGCGATGACGCAATGATATTGCAAAGAGGGACGGACGGGTATGGCGAACCGCTGGGATCACACTGCCGAAGCATCAAGTGGGTAGCCCTGAAGAGGGCTGTTGTGTTCTCGTTGGCTGGCTGCAGGCGACGCCGCTGGCTTCTTAGCCTCCGAATCCGTACAGGGTGCGGCCCTGACGCTTGAGGGCGTACACGACGTCCATGGCTGTCACGGTCTTCCTTTTGGCGTGCTCGGTGTAAGTGACGGCATCGCGGATCACGTTCTCGAGGAACACCTTGAGAACGCCGCGAGTTTCCTCGTAGATGAGGCCAGAGATGCGCTTGACACCGCCACGGCGCGCCAGACGACGGATGGCCGGCTTGGTTATGCCCTGGATGTTGTCACGCAACACCTTTCGATGACGCTTGGCGCCACCCTTCCCCAGCCCTTTGCCACCTTTGCCACGGCCAGACATGACGGCTTCCGAAGTTTCTGCTTCTGCTTCGAAACGCGCCCGGAAAGCGAATGCTCGACACGATCGAGTCGCGGTGTCGGCGCCGGCCCGCGAGACTGAGGAGGAAGGCGAACGGCGCACGCCGGTTGGTCGGCGGCCAGCTCGTCTCTCTCTCCCTCTTTTCTTCGCGAGGAGCGCGTTGGCCGCGCAGGTTGCTGCACTGACTATTTTTCTGCACTACAAGATTGAATATACACGGCAAACATGCTTTCGTTTGTTTGTTTGTTTTTAATTCTTTTCTCGTTACTGTTGCTAAGTTTCTTGCCCATTCATTCACGCACCCTTCACTGCTGCAAAATGGCGTATCAGTCGTATCAGCTGCCCCAGCGGCAAGGAGACATCAAACCGAGTAAGCGACAATTCATGTACGCGTACGTACAAGCCCAGCGGATACAACGCGTTCGCTAAAAAACGTTTCATCGTGTCCACTGAACATGACACACGCAATATTTGTCAAAACTCACAGCTGCAACAGCTCACCTGTGTGCCGCACGTAAATAAACTGCACACTTAACACTTTGCGACTACTCGTCCCCGGCGTGTGCCCCCCCCCTCTTTTTTTTTTTCTTTTCTATGTTCTCGCTTTCTCTCTAATCACATCAATGCCTCATTTGCACGCACGAAACCCGTTTCACGGCGTCACTTTGACGCCATCCTTGTCGCCAAACCAAGGGACTAACACACGCGGTCCGGGCACGGCCTCATGGCCGGAAATTTCTAAACAAAGCGTGCTCGCGTTGTTGTGGACGCCGGCACGTGAAATTCGGCAAAGTAACAGCACCTTTGGCTGGCTACGCGTGTCTCAAATTTTACTGTGGCAGCTCCACTACATATCGCGATACGGCAGTTTCACCGAAGCCACGCAACGCGACCGCGCTCATTTCAGCATTCACGGGGACGGCAGAGAGTGAGAGCGCACCTCCTCTCGGGCGCGCCTCTCCTCCCGTAAACACGGACTGTCAAGCGGTCCGGTCGCAGCGAAGTTTCCCCATCTCCTTGCGGGGTGGTTCAACACCTGCCCGTTTCAAGTGCACGGTTGCACTGTGAGGAACCCTGCAAGGGTCACGCAATTACAGGCAAAACAGCCCTAACTCTAAAGCGCCTTACATAGGACGAGATTGGAGCGTAAAATGCACCACCCTTTATGCATTCTTTCTTCTTTACAGCGTTGGAAGAGTGTTCGTTCGCTGCATGTTTTACGCATGCGTACTTTCGCTTACATAATACCTTCGGAGGCTGACAACCTGTTAAGTAATCTATCAACGACTATCCGGACGGCATCAGCTGTGCAAAGAAGATTTGCAGTTGGCCTTCCAGAGCCGTCCAGAGCACACAAAGTAGGTCTACACATCGTGGCAACCAATATTTCGAAAAAAGTGAATTGCGTAGTATTATAAAGAATACAACTTTCAGAATGAGCAAAACTGCTTGGTTTGACCAAAGTACAAAGAGGTGCGATTTATACCACATCGATCCATTTATTGAATTAAAAATTACGCTGGCATTAGATAGAATATCGGAAACTCTAATTGACCGATTGAGGCTAGGCACGGCATACACAAAAACATTTGTTTTTTTTTTTTTCTTTGCACAGACACGGCAGAGCTGAAAGTCCCGAATGCGAATGCGGATTGATAGATGAAGACGTATGTCACCTTCTCGTAGACTGTCCACATCACGAGACGCCGTCTTAAGTCCGAACAGTTGGCATTAGACCGCAGACCGTTTAACATGAAGAAACTTCTGGGTCCGTGGCCTACTCGAGTTTTACAGTCGCACGCTTTAAAAGCATCAACACGTTCTTTACAAGACAGCGGGATTGCTGATAAGTATTAAGAAATAACGAACTTTCATTTGTAACAAATGTACTTATTATGTACAGTATCACGTGACTCTCATCATGTGTGTGTTGTGAAATGAATGACGTGTCGACAATTATGTACACACGAGCGAATGCATCTTTATACGGACCAGACGTGTGCTCTACTGTTTTGTGCTGGTGGACCGAATATTATCGAGGGACATTATATCAGAGACTTCATTCATTGACTTTCGAACATTTACTTACCATTGTGTTCTGATATGTGCGTATAAGTGTAAGTGTGTCTTTGCATATCTCTGCCCGAGTTTTCTACTTTCCATGCACTGCTTTGTACGTTTTGCTTCAAGATACGTGTTCAAGTTTAACTCAACGGCCAAGGAGTAGCCGGCGCCATAATGGTGCGCCGACATCTCCTTACATATCATATCAATAAGAAAAAAAGATGCGCGCCAATGCCCATCTATTGTATTCCCTTCTCACGTGCCCCAATACCAAACTGCGCGTGCCATTTCTGTGGTGCAAGTGTGTTTAAGTAGTCGCAGTTTCATCTTTCACAATCATGAGGGTTCCCATATTGAAAGTATTCCTTCCCCGAACTTGTGGCAGGGACGCACGATGCGAAATTACAAAATGATCGCGCTTGAAAGCTTCATACAAATGCACTGTCGACCCGCCGAACATAGTCAGTAATCTAAAACAAAGCGGAAATAAACGGTGCGTCCGCTCATTCATTTAAGGTAAGTTTCCCACCACATTCCGAATGGAACGTACCACTCATTTGTGCCTAGCACAGGCGCATTTGTTCTTTCGAAGAGAACACAGTGTTCCGCTACACCGTGTGATTATGTAAACGTCAAGCCGAGCAGTGTCGTTTGCTGGCCGGCCTGGCTATGTTTCTTTCGGCGACGCGCAAACGGAGCACTCGGTGCGAAAACGGGAAATGCCCATACCTCGTGTCGACCGCCTTTCTTTACTGGATTTCGTACTTCTTTGTGCACTATATAAATCACCTGCGTGGTACCCCTGTCATGCGTACGCACAGTTTTGTTTTTTCCTTCACTCGGGCTGTCGATACTTTGCTTTCGGACAATAATTAGCATGCAGTCCGCCGCCACGCTTTTCTGCTTCTACAGCTATTGTCACATGCGTCTATATATTTCTCCCCTATCTTTTCTTGCATCAATGCTTCCGCACATTTTTCACCGCGCCACGCACTTTAAGCTACATTCACTCCTCCTACAGTCTCGAAACGGGCCTGCCCTGCGCTCTCAAGAAATAAATGCCCCAATTTCGTAAACAAATGAATGGCGTGGCAGAGAAGGAACTCTGCGCTGTCTGATGAATGTGGCTGTACCCTTCACATCGGGCGGCAGCTATCACCACCTAGCCATAATGCTGACCTAACAAACAGCTACATTTATCTTGTTTTTTTTCTCTCTTTAAATAGTGAAGTATAGGACCGCGGTGCTTTGCAGTGAATGGTTTAGTTTTCACTCTTGCCTTGACTTTAGCCACCAATAAGATAACCACCTTCTAGTTAATTCTACCCGCCTAAAGTCTATTTTGCCCTCCCCCGTCTCTAAACCCCGGTGCTTTTGAAAAACTCTGCGCCATCATTCTAAACTATAAGGTGAAGCCCTTTACATAGCATTATCAAGTGTTCGGCAGTTTCCTTCTCTCCGCATGCACTGCATACCGTGTATACCCCTTCATATTTGGCCCGACATGTCGGAGTTGCTCGGGCAAGCGCTGACGCGAGTTTCCTATTCTATCATTTCCCAAGAGCTGAACACACTCGAGTTCATGTTACCTTTTTTTGAGAGAAGCGGCCACCTTCCCCCTGTTTTTTTTTTTTTTTTTTTTAATTACCACGCTCCTGGTTTTGTTTTCCCTCCATTACCGTACTTGTGGCACTTTTCTCCGCGCACTCGGTCTTCTCTAATTTACCTGTTCAACCTCCCCGAGCACACACGTCGAGCGCGGCACACCAACGCTCCTGCTAGCGGTGTTCAACAGAGAGAAGAGGATGGATTCGGAGCCGAATCTCTCAGCACAACCCCTATGCCGACGCAGACAATTTGGGTGGCTCTGAGAAGAGCCGTTGATTTGTCGTTGCTCGCTGTGGCCCACGACGCACGCCTACTTGGAGCTGGTGTACTTGGTGACGGCTTTTGTACCCTCGGACACCGCGTGCTTGGCCAGCTCTCCGGGCAGCAGCAGGCGCACCGCGGTCTGGATCTCCCGGCTCGTGATGGTCGAGCGCTTGTTGTAGTGAGCAAGGCGTGACGACTCGGCGGCGATACGCTCGAAGATGTCGTTCACGAAGCTGTTCATGATGGACATGGCCTTGCTGGAGACACCAGTGTCGGGGTGCACCTGCTTCAGCACCTTATAGATGTAGATGGAGAAGCTCTCCTTCCTGCGGCGCTTCTTCTTCTTCTTGTCCGTGGCGCGCACATTCTTCTGCGCCTTGCCGGCCTTCTTGACGGCTTTGCCAGACGGTTGGGGAGGCATGATTTCACACAACACGCACGCGAGACCAGAGTCGAATGCGCGTGTCCCCCCGTCTCGCCGCGCTTAAATATGAGCGAGGGGTGTTGACGAGATCAGCACAACGCGCGCGCCCCATTGGTTCGCACGGCTTCTCTCTCTCACACTCTCATCCGTTCCCCGCGAGCGGCGGCGCGCGATGGTGGCAACGGAAACCATTCGAGATTCGCTCGCAGGATTTCAAGCTGGACGGTTGTGCCCTCGCGATCTCCGACTTCAGCGTAGCTCCCGCCGACTGGTTCGCCCTCCGCGGTCTCCTGATGCCGTGTAGCTCTCGCATTGTGGCACCCCGCCCTTGGACTGCTTCGACCGGATCCCCACTTTCCTATCTCCTTCTTTTTCCTCTCGTTGGCTGTCTTCTTCTGCTTCTACTTTCCTTCTATCCTTTTTATCCCTCCTTAACCCCACCCCTATAAGGCACTGCGCCGTGTCGCCTGAAGGCAGACAGAAATTAGGTGCCTTTTTCCTCTTCATTGTAACCACTACCACCATTCGAGATTCGCTCGCAGGATTTCAAGCTGGACGGTTGTGCCCTCGCGATCTCCGACTTCAGCGTAGCTCCCGCCGACTGGTTCGCCCTCCGCGGTCTCCTGACGCCGTGTAGCTCTCGCATTGTGGCACCCCGCCCTTGGACTTCTTCGACCGGATCCCCACTTTCCTATCTCCTTCTTTTTCCTCTCGTTGGCTGTCTTCTTCTGCTTCTACTTTCCTTCTATTCTTTTTATCCCTCCTTCCCCCCACCCCTATAAGGCACTGCGCCGTGTCGCCTGAAGGCAGACAGAAATTAGGTGCCTTTTTCCTCTTCATTCTAATCACTACCACCCCACCATTCGAGCACGGCTCTCATCTCAGAAGGCAGCAGCTTTCTTGTTTTCGGCAACCGGCGTCGTACCAAGCGAAAAGCAACACCATGTCCGGACGTGGCAAGGGCGGCAAGGCGAAAGGCAAGAGCAAGACCCGTTCTAGCCGCGCGGGGCTTCAGTTCCCCGTGGGCCGTATTCACCGCCTCCTACGCAAGGGAAACTACGCCGAGCGCGTCGGAGCTGGCGCTCCGGTCTACCTGGCTGCCGTACTCGAGTACCTGGCCGCCGAGGTGCTCGAGCTGGCGGGCAACGCCGCTCGTGACAACAAGAAGACCCGGATCATCCCCCGTCACTTGCAGCTCGCCATCCGCAACGACGAGGAGCTGAACAAACTGCTTTCCGGCGTCACCATCGCGCAGGGCGGTGTGTTGCCCAACATTCAAGCCGTGCTTCTTCCAAAGAAGACGGAGAAGAAGGCGTAAGCGAGCACCCCTTCCGCGCGCTCGCCGCATTCCCCAAACGGTCCTTCTAAGGACCACCCAAACAGGTGACGCGGCCGTGTTTCGCTTCGCAGTCACGATGGCTCTGTTCGTACCCTCAAGCGTGTTTGTTTTTCTATACTTTATATATATTTCCTCGCGACATCAGTTAGCCACAAGTGCGCGACGCCAAATGCTGCAAAGAGACAACCAAATCACGCAGCTCGGCACCGAAAAAGACAGAAAAGAGCATGTAAGCGTTGTCATTTCTCATTAAAAAAAAAAAAAAAAAAAAGCTCCACACGTAACCGTCTATCCTTACGATGACACCTGAACGGGTCAGCACAGGGACAGAGTAAATTTAATACCTTTGAATAGAAAAACAAACGTAAGGTAAAAAAAAAAAAGAGAGAGAGAGAACCCGCCGTTAGCGCATTCCATTTGGTGCTTCTAACACAATTTATTTCGTCTATCTTGCTAGGCAGCGCAGCCACTATTACACAGAACACACAACACAAGCGCTTAACTTCAACTAAACGTTTATTGCAAAAAAAAAAAAAAAAATTGTCCAGAATATGGCACAAAAACTTGTTCAGCTTCAAAAGAAATGAAAGGAAATGACACGCGATGATTTCGAGTGTGTTAGTGCACTCTCTATCGCGCTCACGCGGAAAGAACTGTTTTTTGGATGGGGTGATAGAGAATAACAGACAGTAATGTGCGGGACTGGCACGTGTGCTTTTTGTTGTCTACCTTTTACTATTCTTTTTCTCTGTTCACCCCCTTTATAAACTCTGACGTTTGCAATGAAAGTTCAGTTGAAGTTAAGCGCTTGTGTTGTGAGGTCTGTGTAATAGTGGCTGCGCTTCCTAGCGAGATGGATCCTTACCAACTGGCCCGATACAATTGTTTATTTCGTCTCTCGGTAAAACTTCATCACCTCCTACGAGTGCACCCAAAAGTTGCGCCGGGGTCCAGCAGCCCAAGTCACCATGGCGTTACGCAAACAGAAGCCCTCAAAAACACCTTACAAGCGGCGGGCAAAAAGGTAAACACATAAATGAAATTGACACACCACAGGGTCGCAGCACGGCTGCTGCACACACACCGACTGAAGCTAGCCTACCTTTTCTCTGTCTACTCATAATGATACACACTTTTACCTTGAATTTGTCAAAGCTGAGCCATTTCTTCGTAATAACGACGCGCCGACGTTCCGTTCTTCCGCGCGCTAGACAACGGCAGCCACGTACGTACAAAACATGACAGCAAAAGAGGGTGCGGCCGGAGTACGTGGCCTGGAGTGGTCTCGTAGCCAAAGCAGACACGTTGGTGGTCCTGAGAAGGACCGTTTGTTGTTGCTTGCCTGTCGACCGAAGCGCAGGGAGCAGCCCAACTTAGGCGCGCTCACCGCGAATGCGCCGAGCCAGCTGGATGTCCTTTGGCATGATGGTGACGCGCTTAGCGTGGATGGCGCACAGGTTGGTGTCTTCGAAAAGACCAACGAGGTAGGCCTCGCTAGCTTCCTGTAGGGCCATCACGGCAGAACTCTGGAAACGGAGGTCCGTCTTGAAGTCCTGAGCGATTTCCCGCACCAGGCGCTGAAAGGGAAGCTTGCGGATCAGCAGTTCGGTCGACTTCTGGTATCGGCGAATTTCACGCAGGGCCACGGTTCCAGGCCTGTAACGGTGAGGTTTCTTCACCCCGCCTGTGGCAGGGGCACTCTTGCGAGCAGCCTTGGTAGCAAGCTGCTTACGCGGAGCCTTGCCTCCAGTACTCTTGCGCGCGGTTTGTTTAGTTCGGGCCATGCTGCGTGCGTCCGATCACCTCGACTGACGGAGCGAAACTGCGCTCCTGCCGGAGATCGGCAAAAGCGGCTTCGCCGCACGACCCATCTCTCTCCCTCCCATTGGCCGAAGCGTGAGAACCCGTCCGCGTGCGAGCGCGGAAGCGTACGCCAGGATGCTGGCTGGCGCTCATTTTCGGGCAACCGTGCAGTTCGCGGCTGCAAAGAGGTACACCGAAACGAAACCACTACCGCTGTACAATACAGCCTGCTGCGCATTTCTTTCGCCTTCCAGGCAACACATCAATCGACGCTGTAGCTCGTCGCTTCCCGAAGCGGCGCGACGGAGTGCGAGACGCCACCATTCACGCCAACAGCGCGCATCGCACTAGAGCGCCTCGCATCACCGAGGGCAAATGCGCACTGCCACGCCAAAAAAACTTGCTCCTTGCGTTGTCGCTTATTTGCGACCATTACGTAGATGGGCGAAGACGACGAGAGACCACCGGCAGTGTTGGTATATGCATACACGTCCGCGCAACGACAAGGAGTAAAACGCAACAAAACATTCTAACACAAACACCCCGTACATCCAACTGCCACTGAGCGCGCCTACTTGCTCAATCGCAGACAGTAACGGGACTCAATTTTATCTTCCTTTCCCTCTTAAGAATCACTCATACATACTTGCCAAACTACTAGGTGCGCTCAATGGCGGTTGGATGTACGGGGTGTTTGCGTTCGAATGTTTTGTTTCATTTTTACTCCTATTCCCTCGATATGTCGTCTCACTCTGGCTTCCCTCATGTCTCTTTCTCTACACTTTTATTCCCACCCTTTTAATCCCCCCTCACCCCCCATCCCTTGTGAGCTACCGCTGAGGTGTCGCATCCTGATGCAGACAGTTTCGGGGCTCACTTTCCTCTTCTTTTCCATCTTACACATCAGCAATCCCCCCCCCCCCCAACCTCTAAGTGCTAAATATGTGGCACAAAAAGCAGGAAATGGACTCAATGAAAGGGTGAAAAATAATAATCATAATAGAAACGAAGATCAACACGCGCCTCAAAAAGCCCCATTCACTCCTCTTTCACATTTTCACGAGAAAATGAAGGTACACACATGGAGAACAATTTTTGTTATAGGTAGGCTTTGCCTGAGCAGAACCACTGTCGTGCGCCTTGGTTACACATTCGACACGCCTCGTCCTGTGCGGAGGTGGGTGGGAAACCAAGGGTGCACTTGAAAATGCAATGCTCGTGGGTTGGTGTCGCCATCTGACGGCAGGCTCACGCGAGCGCGCCTTGCTTTCGAATTTCCCGCGCTCGAACCTCTCGCGTTTACATCATGGGCTAGTCCCCCCCCCCCCCCCCCTCTCGCGTGGGCGGCGAAGCCAGCCTCCCTAGAGTGACCACCTCTGCCGGCGAAATGGAAACACTTGTTGCGTAGCTGTCCGTCCAAGTAAAGCTTTCACAACTGCAGTGTTCGCAGCACCAGTACAGTACATGAGTGCCACTTCTATCAAGTGCAGCTTCCCTCAGCACACTGCATGGGCAGCGCTTATTGTGTACTTGCTTCTGACTTGCGCAGAAATTCTGTTTAAACATCCCCTTCCACTTTTCTTTCTTTTTTTTTTGTATTTTGCAGCTCGGCAGCGCCAGGTGTGAAAAAAAAAAACAAACAAAAATTATTAGGCGTGACAATGTACACAATGTGTTATTGAATGGGGCACTTCTGAGTGCACAGCGGGCGCGGTAAACACGACCAACCTGTCACAATCAATTTTTTCATTTGTAAGTACACATCCCTTCTTCGTCTGGGTGCCCCACGGTAGAACATAGTGCGTTTTTATTTATTTTGACACAACGTGACGCGATCGTGTAGTGGGCATTCCAAAGAAAAAAGCGAGTTCGTGCTTCCTGAGCATAGTCGTGTCTCCAAGAATGCAGTGACCAGGGTAGAACGCTGCGCTCGGCTTCTTCCTTCGCGCGATAAGGTAACTAGGCGACGTTCGCTTGACGGGCCCGTTTTAGCAGCTTGGCTTGCAGGAAGGAGAGGAAGAACTCGCAGATGCGGCGATTGATTCGTGCATGCAGACCCAGGAGAAAGACGACGACGCGAACGAAATGCGGTGAACGTGACAAGTACCCAGCGCGATCAAGCTACTACTACACGAGGTGCTGCTCACCTGAGCGATGACGCAATGATATTGCAAAGAGGGACGGACGGGTATGGCGAACCGCTGGGATCACACTGCCGAAGCATCAAGTGGGTAGCCCTGAAGAGGGCTGTTGTGTTCTCGTTGGCTGGCTGCAGGCGACGCCGCTGGCTTCTTAGCCTCCGAATCCGTACAGGGTGCGGCCCTGACGCTTGAGGGCGTACACGACGTCCATGGCTGTCACGGTCTTCCTTTTGGCGTGCTCGGTGTAAGTGACGGCATCGCGGATCACGTTCTCGAGGAACACCTTGAGAACGCCGCGAGTTTCCTCGTAGATGAGGCCAGAGATGCGCTTGACACCGCCACGGCGCGCCAGACGACGGATGGCCGGCTTGGTTATGCCCTGGATGTTGTCACGCAACACCTTTCGATGACGCTTGGCGCCACCCTTCCCCAGCCCTTTGCCACCTTTGCCACGGCCAGACATGACGGCTTCCGAAGTTTCTGCTTCTGCTTCGAAACGCGCCCGGAAAGCGAATGCTCGACACGATCGAGTCGCGGTGTCGGCGCCGGCCCGCGAGACTGAGGAGGAAGGCGAACGGCGCACGCCGGTTGGTCGGCGGCCAGCTCGTCTCTCTCTCCCTCTTTTCTTCGCGAGGAGCGCGTTGGCCGCGCAGGTTGCTGCACTGACTATTTTTCTGCACTACAAGATTGAATATACACGGCAAACATGCTTTCGTTTGTTTGTTTGTTTTTAATTCTTTTCTCGTTACTGTTGCTAAGTTTCTTGCCCATTCATTCACGCACCCTTCACTGCTGCAAAATGGCGTATCAGTCGTATCAGCTGCCCCAGCGGCAAGGAGACATCAAACCGAGTAAGCGACAATTCATGTACGCGTACGTACAAGCCCAGCGGATACAACGCGTTCGCTAAAAAACGTTTCATCGTGTCCACTGAACATGACACACGCAATATTTGTCAAAACTCACAGCTGCAACAGCTCACCTGTGTGCCGCACGTAAATAAACTGCACACTTAACACTTTGCGACTACTCGTCCCCGGCGTGTGCCCCCCCCCCTCTTTTTTTTTTTTCTTTTCTATGTTCTCGCTTTCTCTCTAATCACATCAATGCCTCATTTGCACGCACGAAACCCGTTTCACGGCGTCACTTTGACGCCATCCTTGTCGCCAAACCAAGGGACTAACACACGCGGTCCGGGCACGGCCTCATGGCCGGAAATTTCTAAACAAAGCGTGCTCGCGTTGTTGTGGACGCCGGCACGTGAAATTCGGCAAAGTAACAGCACCTTTGGCTGGCTACGCGTGTCTCAAATTTTACTGTGGCAGCTCCACTACATATCGCGATACGGCAGTTTCACCGAAGCCACGCAACGCGACCGCGCTCATTTCAGCATTCACGGGGACGGCAGAGAGTGAGAGCGCACCTCCTCTCGGGCGCGCCTCTCCTCCCGTAAACACGGACTGTCAAGCGGTCCGGTCGCAGCGAAGTTTCCCCATCTCCTTGCGGGGTGGTTCAACACCTGCCCGTTTCAAGTGCACGGTTGCACTGTGAGGAACCCTGCAAGGGTCACGCAATTACAGGCAAAACAGCCCTAACTCTAAAGCGCCTTACATAGGACGAGATTGGAGCGTAAAATGCACCACCCTTTATGCATTCTTTCTTCTTTACAGCGTTGGAAGAGTGTTCGTTCGCTGCATGTTTTACGCATGCGTACTTTCGCTTACATAATACCTTCGGAGGCTGACAACCTGTTAAGTAATCTATCAACGACTATCCGGACGGCATCAGCTGTGCAAAGAAGATTTGCAGTTGGCCTTCCAGAGCCGTCCAGAGCACACAAAGTAGGTCTACACATCGTGGCAACCAATATTTCGAAAAAAGTGAATTGCGTAGTATTATAAAGAATACAACTTTCAGAATGAGCAAAACTGCTTGGTTTGACCAAAGTACAAAGAGGTGCGATTTATACCACATCGATCCATTTATTGAATTAAAAATTACGCTGGCATTAGATAGAATATCGGAAACTCTAATTGACCGATTGAGGCTAGGCACGGCATACACAAAAACATTTGTTTTTTTTTTTTCTTTGCACAGACACGGCAGAGCTGAAAGTCCCGAATGCGAATGCGGATTGATAGATGAAGACGTATGTCACCTTCTCGTAGACTGTCCACATCACGAGACGCCGTCTTAAGTCCGAACAGTTGGCATTAGACCGCAGACCGTTTAACATGAAGAAACTTCTGGGTCCGTGGCCTACTCGAGTTTTACAGTCGCACGCTTTAAAAGCATCAACACGTTCTTTACAAGACAGCGGGATTGCTGATAAGTATTAAGAAATAACGAACTTTCATTTGTAACAAATGTACTTATTATGTACAGTATCACGTGACTCTCATCATGTGTGTGTTGTGAAATGAATGACGTGTCGACAATTATGTACACACGAGCGAATGCATCTTTATACGGACCAGACGTGTGCTCTACTGTTTTGTGCTGGTGGACCGAATATTATCGAGGGACATTATATCAGAGACTTCATTCATTGACTTTCGAACATTTACTTACCATTGTGTTCTGATATGTGCGTATAAGTGTAAGTGTGTCTTTGCATATCTCTGCCCGAGTTTTCTACTTTCCATGCACTGCTTTGTACGTTTTGCTTCAAGATACGTGTTCAAGTTTAACTCAACGGCCAAGGAGTAGCCGGCGCCATAATGGTGCGCCGACATCTCCTTACATATCATATCAATAAGAAAAAAAGATGCGCGCCAATGCCCATCTATTGTATTCCCTTCTCACGTGCCCCAATACCAAACTGCGCGTGCCATTTCTGTGGTGCAAGTGTGTTTAAGTAGTCGCAGTTTCATCTTTCACAATCATGAGGGTTCCCATATTGAAAGTATTCCTTCCCCGAACTTGTGGCAGGGACGCACGATGCGAAATTACAAAATGATCGCGCTTGAAAGCTTCATACAAATGCACTGTCGACCCGCCGAACATAGTCAGTAATCTAAAACAAAGCGGAAATAAACGGTGCGTCCGCTCATTCATTTAAGGTAAGTTTCCCACCACATTCCGAATGGAACGTACCACTCATTTGTGCCTAGCACAGGCGCATTTGTTCTTTCGAAGAGAACACAGTGTTCCGCTACACCGTGTGATTATGTAAACGTCAAGCCGAGCAGTGTCGTTTGCTGGCCGGCCTGGCTATGTTTCTTTCGGCGACGCGCAAACGGAGCACTCGGTGCGAAAACGGGAAATGCCCATACCTCGTGTCGACCGCCTTTCTTTACTGGATTTCGTACTTCTTTGTGCACTATATAAATCACCTGCGTGGTACCCCTGTCATGCGTACGCACAGTTTTGTTTTTTCCTTCACTCGGGCTGTCGATACTTTGCTTTCGGACAATAATTAGCATGCAGTCCGCCGCCACGCTTTTCTGCTTCTACAGCTATTGTCACATGCGTCTATATATTTCTCCCCTATCTTTTCTTGCATCAATGCTTCCGCACATTTTTCACCGCGCCACGCACTTTAAGCTACATTCACTCCTCCTACAGTCTCGAAACGGGCCTGCCCTGCGCTCTCAAGAAATAAATGCCCCAATTTCGTAAACAAATGAATGGCGTGGCAGAGAAGGAACTCTGCGCTGTCTGATGAATGTGGCTGTACCCTTCACATCGGGCGGCAGCTATCACCACCTAGCCATAATGCTGACCTAACAAACAGCTACATTTATCTTGTTTTTTTTCTCTCTTTAAATAGTGAAGTATAGGACCGCGGTGCTTTGCAGTGAATGGTTTAGTTTTCACTCTTGCCTTGACTTTAGCCACCAATAAGATAACCACCTTCTAGTTAATTCTACCCGCCTAAAGTCTATTTTGCCCTCCCCCGTCTCTAAACCCCGGTGCTTTTGAAAAACTCTGCGCCATCATTCTAAACTATAAGGTGAAGCCCTTTACATAGCATTATCAAGTGTTCGGCAGTTTCCTTCTCTCCGCATGCACTGCATACCGTGTATACCCCTTCATATTTGGCCCGACATGTCGGAGTTGCTCGGGCAAGCGCTGACGCGAGTTTCCTATTCTATCATTTCCCAAGAGCTGAACACACTCGAGTTCATGTTACCTTTTTTTGAGAGAAGCGGCCACCTTCCCCCTGTTTTTTTTTTTTTTTAATTACCACGCTCCTGGTTTTGTTTTCCCTCCATTACCGTACTTGTGGCACTTTTCTCCGCGCACTCGGTCTTCTCTAATTTACCTGTTCAACCTCCCCGAGCACACACGTCGAGCGCGGCACACCAACGCTCCTGCTAGCGGTGTTCAACAGAGAGAAGAGGATGGATTCGGAGCCGAATCTCTCAGCACAACCCCTATGCCGACGCAGACAATTTGGGTGGCTCTGAGAAGAGCCGTTGATTTGTCGTTGCTCGCTGTGGCCCACGACGCACGCCTACTTGGAGCTGGTGTACTTGGTGACGGCTTTTGTACCCTCGGACACCGCGTGCTTGGCCAGCTCTCCGGGCAGCAGCAGGCGCACCGCGGTCTGGATCTCCCGGCTCGTGATGGTCGAGCGCTTGTTGTAGTGAGCAAGGCGTGACGACTCGGCGGCGATACGCTCGAAGATGTCGTTCACGAAGCTGTTCATGATGGACATGGCCTTGCTGGAGACACCAGTGTCGGGGTGCACCTGCTTCAGCACCTTATAGATGTAGATGGAGAAGCTCTCCTTCCTGCGGCGCTTCTTCTTCTTCTTGTCCGTGGCGCGCACATTCTTCTGCGCCTTGCCGGCCTTCTTGACGGCTTTGCCAGACGGTTGGGGAGGCATGATTTCACACAACACGCACGCGAGACCAGAGTCGAATGGTGGTGGTGGTAGTGGTTACAATGAAGAGGAAAAAGGCACCTAATTTCTGTCTGCCTTCAGGCGACACGGCGCAGTGCCTTATAGGGGTGGGGTGAAGGAGGGATAAAAAGGATAGAAGGAAAGTAGAAGCAGAAGAAGACAGCCAACGAGAGGAAAAAGAAGGAGATAGGAAAGTGGGGATCCGGTCGAAGCAGTCCAAGGGCGGGGTGCCACAATGCGAGAGCTACACGGCGTCAGGAGACCGCGGAGGGCGAACCAGTCGGCGGGAGCTACGCTGAAGTCGGAGATCGCGAGGGCACAACCGTCCAGCTTGAAATCCTGCGAGCGAATCCCTCGAATGCGCGTGTCCCCCCGTCTCGCCGCGCTTAAATATGAGCGAGGGGTGTTGACGAGATCAGCACAACGCGCGCGCCCCATTGGTTCGCACGGCTTCTCTCTCTCACACTCTCATCCGTTCCCCGCGAGCGGCGGCGCGCGATGGTGGCAACGGAAACCATTCGAGCACGGCTCTCATCTCAGAAGGCAGCAGCTTTCTTGTTTTCGGCAACCGGCGTCGTACCAAGCGAAAAGCAACACCATGTCCGGACGTGGCAAGGGCGGCAAGGCGAAAGGCAAGAGCAAGACCCGTTCTAGCCGCGCGGGGCTTCAGTTCCCCGTGGGCCGTATTCACCGCCTCCTACGCAAGGGAAACTACGCCGAGCGCGTCGGAGCTGGCGCTCCGGTCTACCTGGCTGCCGTACTCGAGTACCTGGCCGCCGAGGTGCTCGAGCTGGCGGGCAACGCCGCTCGTGACAACAAGAAGACCCGGATCATCCCCCGTCACTTGCAGCTCGCCATCCGCAACGACGAGGAGCTGAACAAACTGCTTTCCGGCGTCACCATCGCGCAGGGCGGTGTGTTGCCCAACATTCAAGCCGTGCTTCTTCCAAAGAAGACGGAGAAGAAGGCGTAAGCGAGCACCCCTTCCGCGCGCTCGCCGCATTCCCCAAACGGTCCTTCTAAGGACCACCCAAACAGGTGACGCGGCCGTGTTTCGCTTCGCAGTCACGATGGCTCTGTTCGTACCCTCAAGCGTGTTTGTTTTTCTATACTTTATATATATTTCCTCGCGACATCAGTTAGCCACAAGTGCGCGACGCCAAATGCTGCAAAGAGACAACCAAATCACGCAGCTCGGCACCGAAAAAGACAGAAAAGAGCATGTAAGCGTTGTCATTTCTCATTAAAAAAAAAAAAAAAAAAGCTCCACACGTAACCGTCTATCCTTACGATGACACCTGAACGGGTCAGCACAGGGACAGAGTAAATTTAATACCTTTGAATAGAAAAACAAACGTAAGGTAAAAAAAAAAAAGAGAGAGAGAGAGAGAGAACCCGCCGTTAGCGCATTCCATTTGGTGCTTCTAACACAATTTATTTCGTCTATCTTGCTAGGCAGCGCAGCCACTATTACACAGAACACACAACACAAGCGCTTAACTTCAACTAAACGTTTATTGCAAAAAAAAAATTGTCCAGAATATGGCACAAAAACTTGTTCAGCTTCAAAAGAAATGAAAGGAAATGACACGCGATGATTTCGAGTGTGTTAGTGCACTCTCTATCGCGCTCACGCGGAAAGAACTGTTTTTTGGATGGGGTGATAGAGAATAACAGACAGTAATGTGCGGGACTGGCACGTGTGCTTTTTGTTGTCTACCTTTTACTATTCTTTTTCTCTGTTCACCCCCTTTATAAACTCTGACGTTTGCAATGAAAGTTCAGTTGAAGTTAAGCGCTTGTGTTGTGAGGTCTGTGTAATAGTGGCTGCGCTTCCTAGCGAGATGGATCCTTACCAACTGGCCCGATACAATTGTTTATTTCGTCTCTCGGTAAAACTTCATCACCTCCTACGAGTGCACCCAAAAGTTGCGCCGGGGTCCAGCAGCCCAAGTCACCATGGCGTTACGCAAACAGAAGCCCTCAAAAACACCTTACAAGCGGCGGGCAAAAAGGTAAACACATAAATGAAATTGACACACCACAGGGTCGCAGCACGGCTGCTGCACACACACCGACTGAAGCTAGCCTACCTTTTCTCTGTCTACTCATAATGATACACACTTTTACCTTGAATTTGTCAAAGCTGAGCCATTTCTTCGTAATAACGACGCGCCGACGTTCCGTTCTTCCGCGCGCTAGACAACGGCAGCCACGTACGTACAAAACATGACAGCAAAAGAGGGTGCGGCCGGAGTACGTGGCCTGGAGTGGTCTCGTAGCCAAAGCAGACACGTTGGTGGTCCTGAGAAGGACCGTTTGTTGTTGCTTGCCTGTCGACCGAAGCGCAGGGAGCAGCCCAACTTAGGCGCGCTCACCGCGAATGCGCCGAGCCAGCTGGATGTCCTTTGGCATGATGGTGACGCGCTTAGCGTGGATGGCGCACAGGTTGGTGTCTTCGAAAAGACCAACGAGGTAGGCCTCGCTAGCTTCCTGTAGGGCCATCACGGCAGAACTCTGGAAACGGAGGTCCGTCTTGAAGTCCTGAGCGATTTCCCGCACCAGGCGCTGAAAGGGAAGCTTGCGGATCAGCAGTTCGGTCGACTTCTGGTATCGGCGAATTTCACGCAGGGCCACGGTTCCAGGCCTGTAACGGTGAGGTTTCTTCACCCCGCCTGTGGCAGGGGCACTCTTGCGAGCAGCCTTGGTAGCAAGCTGCTTACGCGGAGCCTTGCCTCCAGTACTCTTGCGCGCGGTTTGTTTAGTTCGGGCCATGCTGCGTGCGTCCGATCACCTCGACTGACGGAGCGAAACTGCGCTCCTGCCGGAGATCGGCAAAAGCGGCTTCGCCGCACGACCCATCTCTCTCCCTCCCATTGGCCGAAGCGTGAGAACCCGTCCGCGTGCGAGCGCGGAAGCGTACGCCAGGATGCTGGCTGGCGCTCATTTTCGGGCAACCGTGCAGTTCGCGGCTGCAAAGAGGTACACCGAAACGAAACCACTACCGCTGTACAATACAGCCTGCTGCGCATTTCTTTCGCCTTCCAGGCAACACATCAATCGACGCTGTAGCTCGTCGCTTCCCGAAGCGGCGCGACGGAGTGCGAGACGCCACCATTCACGCCAACAGCGCGCATCGCACTAGAGCGCCTCGCATCACCGAGGGCAAATGCGCACTGCCACGCCAAAAAAACTTGCTCCTTGCGTTGTCGCTTATTTGCGACCATTACGTAGATGGGCGAAGACGACGAGAGACCACCGGCAGTGTTGGTATATGCATACACGTCCGCGCAACGACAAGGAGTAAAACGCAACAAAACATTCTAACACAAACACCCCGTACATCCAACTGCCACTGAGCGCGCCTACTTGCTCAATCGCAGACAGTAACGGGACTCAATTTTATCTTCCTTTCCCTCTTAAGAATCACTCATACATACTTGCCAAACTACTAGGTGCGCTCAATGGCGGTTGGATGTACGGGGTGTTTGCGTTCGAATGTTTTGTTTCATTTTTACTCCTATTCCCTCGATATGTCGTCTCACTCTGGCTTCCCTCATGTCTCTTTCTCTACACTTTTATTCCCACCCTTTTAATCCCCCCTCACCCCCCATCCCTTGTGAGCTACCGCTGAGGTGTCGCATCCTGATGCAGACAGTTTCGGGGCTCACTTTCCTCTTCTTTTCCATCTTACACATCAGCAATCCCCCCCCCCCCCCAACCTCTAAGTGCTAAATATGTGGCACAAAAAGCAGGAAATGGACTCAATGAAAGGGTGAAAAATAATAATCATAATAGAAACGAAGATCAACACGCGCCTCAAAAAGCCCCATTCACTCCTCTTTCACATTTTCACGAGAAAATGAAGGTACACACATGGAGAACAATTTTTGTTATAGGTAGGCTTGCCTGAGCAGAACCACTGTCGTGCGCCTTGGTTACACATTCGACACGCCTCGTCCTGTGCGGAGGTGGGTGGGAAACCAAGGGTGCACTTGAAAATGCAATGCTCGTGGGTTGGTGTCGCCATCTGACGGCAGGCTCACGCGAGCGCGCCTTGCTTTCGAATTTCCCGCGCTCGAACCTCTCGCGTTTACATCATGGGCTAGTCCCCCCCCCCCCCTCTCGCGTGGGCGGCGAAGCCAGCCTCCCTAGAGTGACCACCTCTGCCGGCGAAATGGAAACACTTGTTGCGTAGCTGTCCGTCCAAGTAAAGCTTTCACAACTGCAGTGTTCGCAGCACCAGTACAGTACATGAGTGCCACTTCTATCAAGTGCAGCTTCCCTCAGCACGCTGCATGGGCAGCGCTTATTGTGTACTTGCTTCTGACTTGCGCAGAAATTCTGTTTAAACATCCCCTTCCACTTTTCTTTCTTTTTTTTTTGTATTTTGCAGCTCGGCAGCGCCAGGTGTGAAAAAAAAAACAAACAAAAATTATTAGGCGTGACAATGTACACAATGTGTTATTGAATGGGGCACTTCTGAGTGCACAGCGGGCGCGGTAAACACGACCAACCTGTCACAATCAATTTTTTCATTTGTAAGTACACATCCCTTCTTCGTCTGGGTGCCCCACGGTAGAACATAGTGCGTTTTTATTTATTTTGACACAACGTGACGCGATCGTGTAGTGGGCATTCCAAAGAAAAAAGCGAGTTCGTGCTTCCTGAGCATAGTCGTGTCTCCAAGAATGCAGTGACCAGGGTAGAACGCTGCGCTCGGCTTCTTCCTTCGCGCGATAAGGTAACTAGGCGACGTTCGCTTGACGGGCCCGTTTTAGCAGCTTGGCTTGCAGGAAGGAGAGGAAGAACTCGCAGATGCGGCGATTGATTCGTGCATGCAGACCCAGGAGAAAGACGACGACGCGAACGAAATGCGGTGAACGTGACAAGTACCCAGCGCGATCAAGCTACTACTACACGAGGTGCTGCTCACCTGAGCGATGACGCAATGATATTGCAAAGAGGGACGGACGGGTATGGCGAACCGCTGGGATCACACTGCCGAAGCATCAAGTGGGTAGCCCTGAAGAGGGCTGTTGTGTTCTCGTTGGCTGGCTGCAGGCGACGCCGCTGGCTTCTTAGCCTCCGAATCCGTACAGGGTGCGGCCCTGACGCTTGAGGGCGTACACGACGTCCATGGCTGTCACGGTCTTCCTTTTGGCGTGCTCGGTGTAAGTGACGGCATCGCGGATCACGTTCTCGAGGAACACCTTGAGAACGCCGCGAGTTTCCTCGTAGATGAGGCCAGAGATGCGCTTGACACCGCCACGGCGCGCCAGACGACGGATGGCCGGCTTGGTTATGCCCTGGATGTTGTCACGCAACACCTTTCGATGACGCTTGGCGCCACCCTTCCCCAGCCCTTTGCCACCTTTGCCACGGCCAGACATGACGGCTTCCGAAGTTTCTGCTTCTGCTTCGAAACGCGCCCGGAAAGCGAATGCTCGACACGATCGAGTCGCGGTGTCGGCGCCGGCCCGCGAGACTGTGTGTTGTGTGTTGGTGGTTCGTGGAAGAATGAGACGCCTAATTTCTGCAGCCCATTAGGGAGCACGGCGCAGCGTCTTAGGGGGGGGGGGGGAGTGGGAGAAAAGTGGATAGGAGTGTAGGTGTTAGAGGTGTAGTGGCCAGGCGAACATCAGCACAGATGGCAGGCCGGCAGCAAGGGCGGGGGTGGCAGGGGTCCCGGTCTCAGCGGTAGGCCGCGATTCCCGTCTCGTCGAGGAACACCACCAGGCTCCGCAGTGCTGGCAGATGAGGACGAGACGGGAAGATGAAGTGTTCCAGTGTGGAGGCAGGAAGGCCCTGTCTCCTGTAGGCTGTGGTGAGCCTCGAACGTTCCTGTGCCAGGCCAGGACAGGCACAGAGGAGATGTTCGAGGGTCTCGGGATCGCCGCAGCGGTCGCAGGCCGGGGAGGTGCAGCGGCCCTTGGCGTGGCGGCGGGCCGCGGTCCACACGCAGCCGGTCCGTAGTCGCAGCAGGGTGGCTCTTTCCCTCCTGGTTAGGCCCTTCTCTGGTAGAAGCTTCGGTCCCCGTCCGCTGGCCACCCGCTGGTCTGGGTGGACTGTGATGAGAAGCTTCTTAAGACGAGCCTGCGTAAAGTCCCTGGCCGCCACGGCCCGGGTGATGGGGGTGCCAGGCTGATGGGCTGCCTTAGCCAGTGTGTCCGCCTCCTCATTGCCAGCTATGCCCACGTGGGAGGGCAGCCAGTGGAAGGAGACGGACGTCCCTGACGTCGTGAGCGCCCGGAACTTAGAAGCCAGGAGGCTGCCATTGAGCCCGCCCCGGCGATGGTTGGACAGGGTCTGCAGGGCTGCTCTGCTGTCGCACACTACTGCAACCGGCTCAGCAGGGGGGTCTTCAGCCAGGAGGTCCGCTGCCAGGTGGAGTCCCGCCAGCTCCGCAGCCGTGGAGCTCGCTGGGAAGGGAAGCTGGCATTGCCTGCTGCTGGCCCTGGAAGGGATGACACACGCTGCTGCCGCAGTCCCGTCCGCCAGGACGGATCCATCGGTGAAAACCTGCAGCCGCCCCGCCAGCTGTTCCTGGAGCTTGCAGGTGGCAGCCTGCTGCAATGCGGCCGCAGGTGTTCGATGTTTGGCTGCGCCGTCCAAGAAGAGGTGGACCTCTGGCGGCCGGTGGTGTGGCGGTGGTGAGGCTACCGGGACTGGCGGATCCGGGACCATCTCGTGATACAGCTGGCATAGTCCTCCCATCCGTGACTGGGGCTGGTTGCGGAGACGCTCCAGGAGGGCCCTGCCGTCGGCGGCCCGGTGCAGGCGGTCTATGTGCCCCAGCGCGCGTTGAAGCATGCGGAGTGACAGGGGCCACTCACCTGCCTCGGCAAGAGTTGCTGCCACGGGGGAGCACTTGGGCAGCCCCAGGATGGTTCGAAGTGCTTTCCGGTGTAGTCCCTCCAGCAGGTCCCTCCTGGCCGGCGACAGGGTCACCAGTGGGAGGCCGTACAGTAGCACTGAGGACGCCGCAGCCTGGTTGAGCCGCAGAGCCCACTTGGCCGAGCAGCCGCGACCTCGCTGCTGCAGCTTGGTGATGGCCCCCTGGACTCGTTTCACCCTTGTGGCAGCAGCCTTGGCAGCAGGGATCCACGTGAGCCGGTGGTCCACGGTGAGCCCCAGGTACTTCACCGTCAGCCTCCAGGGTAGGTTGCGGTTGCCGACCTTCAGCCGTCTCACGTAGGTTCGTCCCGCAGCCAGTGGATGTATCAGCAGGGCCTCGGTCTTGGTGGCAGAGACCTTGAGCCCGATGCCTCCGAGGTAGGTGATCACCGCATCCAGGGCCGCCTGCAGTGACCTCCGGATGGCAGGGATGGACTGCCGTGGTCCCCGAGCCCAGAGTGCCACGTCGTCGGCGTACACCGAACAGCGGGCTGGGAACCTGGTGTCTGTCGGGAGGGAAGCTGGAAGTCCCGCCAGCGCCAAGTTGAACAGGAAGGGGCTCAGCACAGAGCCCTGTGGTACACCTGCAGTGATGTCCCTGGGTTGGCTGGTCTCCTTTCCGACTCTGACGCGGAAGGTCCTCCCGGACAGGAAGGCAGTCACAAAGCCTCGGAGGCATCCGCTGATGCCAAGTCGGTCGAGGGCCGCCTCGATGACCACATGTGGGAGCCCGTCGAATGCGTTCTCTACATCCAGCAGCAGCAGCATGGCCACGTCCCCGCTGTTCCTTGCGTCCTCGAGGGTGGCAACGACGTCTGAGATGGAGTCTGCTGTGCACCGGTGCCGCCTGAAACCCGTCTGCTGCTCCGGGAAGAAGCCCAGCTGGTCGGCGATCCACTCCAGTCTCTCTAGGGCCACCCTCTCCATCACCTTGCATGGTGCAGAGGTCAGAGAAACTGGCCTGTATGAGGAGAGGGCCGTGGCTTTCTTCCCGGGTTTCAGGATTGGCGCCACCACTGCAGTTCGCCAGGATTCCGGCAGGGTCCCAGCGCTCCAGATGTCGTTGTAAAGCTCCAGGAGGCGTTGTCGACCAGTCCCATCCAGGTTTCGGAGCATTTGGAACGTGATGCCATCTGCACCTGGAGCACTCCGCCTCCTGGATCCCTCGAGGGCAGCCACCAGCTCGTGCATTGCAATGGGCTCGCTGCAAAGCTCATGTACCTGAGCAGCCACCCATCCAGGATGGTGGCAAGAGGCAGGGCATGGTAGGGCAGCAGGTGGAGGTGCAGCAGGCAGTTGGGCGACATCCCTGGCAGCGAACTGGTCAGCGAGCTGTTCGGCCAAGTCTGCAGCCTGGATGGAAAAGTGCACAGCCAGTGACAGCACCTGATTGAAGGCCCGGGGCACCGTCAGCAGGCTCTTCAGCAGGCGCCAGGCTCGTGTCCCATCTCGTGCGTCGTTGATGGAGACGCAGACGCCGATCCAGCCCTGGTTCCTGCGTCTGCGTGCATGGCGTCTGCAGACGGCGTCGACCCTCCGGAACGCTGTCCAGAGCGCCGGTTCGCCTCTTTTCAGAGCCTGCCGCTCTGCTCGCCGCCGCGCCGCTCTCAAGGCCAGGTGTGGGATGTCTGGCACAGGCTGCCCCTGCTGGACCCTGGTGATGACGGTTGCCGCCTTTGCGTTGTCGGCCACCAGTTGTAGGAGGTCCCTGTCACTCGTGTCCTGCCTGAATAGCTGCCGGTAGACTTGCCAGTCCACCACGCTGTACTGCCGGTCCCGGGGGGCCCTGCCTCGGAAGGGGGTGAGCAGGATGGGCAGGTGGTCCGAGCCCCATGTGTCCGGGAATGGTGACCAGGCGTACCGGCACCCTTCCGTGGCCACGCTGAGATCGATGGCAGTGCTGGAGGCCCGGCGCCCACGACGAAGGAAGGTGTCGGACCCGGTGTTGAGGATGGTGAGGCCCAGCTGCTGTAGCATGTCCCGCACCTCCCTGCCTCGCGGGTCCATCCTCCGGCTGCCCCAGTCCGGGTGATGTGCATTGACATCGCCGCAGAGCAGGAACTCCTTCCCCAACCGATGCACGAGTTGTCGGAGGCATCTGGGGTCCCAGGGCTGCTGCGGCCGGATATACACACTGGCCACAGTGGTGTCCCTCTCCTCGAGGCGTATGCGGACAGCACAACACTCGAAGGGACCACCGACCAGATCAGCCACAGGCACCTCTGCTTGGAGAAGCTCCCGCTTCACGTACACGGCGCAGCGAGCAGGTCCCTGCTGGTGGCTGTCGTCCAGGCAGGGGGCAGCACTGCAGGTCGTCAGAGTGCAGCCAGTGCGGCTGCTGTAGCCCATGTAGCCAGGCAGTCGCAGATCCTCTGCCCGGGCGTACACCTCCTGGAATGCGAGGACGTCGTAGTTGCTGCACAGGAGGTGCTCCGCCAGGTCAGCACTCCGCCGCCCTAGCCAGTTGGCATTCCACTGGAGAATGCTCGGGCGGCAACATCGACTCGACCCAAGGGAAGAATCAGCCATGGTGGGGCGTTTGTTGTTGCAAGGCCCCTGCCTGCAGGCAGATGGCACGGGCGGGGTGACCTTCTGGGAGGGCATTTCCCAAGGCCTGCAAGGTTAGCAGCAGGGTTGATACAATCTGGGTCACGGGATCTACAGCAGGTAGGGCCACGGCCACAGCAGGGAGTGCTGTGTGGGGAGCAGCTATGGCTGTGGGAGCGGCAGTGGCAGGCGGGGGCGCTGAGGTACCCTCGGCAGCAGGCGGCATCCCTGGGGCAACAGTCGTGACTGTTGGGGCGGCAGAGGTAGCAGGCAGAGTTGCTGGGGCAGTGGCACGGAGGGGCTGCAGTCCTTGTGGCGGCTGACGATGGCGATTGCCTGATGCGGCAGGAGAGCTGGTAGGTGGGGGGGCGGGTGGAGTGCGCCCCTTCAAAACGCTCGCAAAAGTGCGGGCCTCCTTGTCCTCCTCCCGCACCGCTGCTGCCACAGCACGCCTGGATAGTAAGGTGGTGGAGGATGCCATGATGGTGGCAACTCGCCGTTGCTCTTGCCACCGTGGGCAGTCCGGTGTGTTGGCAGGGTGTGGGCCACCACAGTTCACACACCGTGGCCGTGCCTGCGGGCAGTCCTGCAACTCGGGGTGGGCCCGGCCACAGCGAATACAGGCTCCGGGCCAGCTGCAGCTTTCCTTCACATGGCCGAACCGGCCGCACTGTAGGCATTGCGTGGGACGGGGCCTGGCTGGCCGCACCGGGAAGCGCACCAGGAAGAGGGTGACGTGCTCAGGGGGCACAGGGCTGGCAAAGCGTATCGTGATGGTACGGCCCTCTCTGGTGGCAGCAAGTATTGGTACAGAGGACTTGAGTCCGGGCAGCAGGCTCTCATCTGTAGGCTCACCGTCAACGCCGTGCAGGAAGCCGGTGCTTGTGTGTCGGTCGGCAGGCTTCCGCGCGCTCACTGGGATCCCGTGCAGCTCCTTGATGGTCAGGAGCTGTTCCAGGCACTCTTGCGTTGCAGCGTCCGCCGCCACGATGTTGCGCCTGTGATTGACACGAATCGCGGCAACGCCAGGCCGCGGGAAGAGTGCCCGGGCGAGAGTGAGGCGCGGGATCCCGCTGAAGGTGCCTCCAGCTGCGGCGGGCCGGTACAGCACCGTTCCCACCACCGCGGGGTTCACCGGCAGAACAGCAGCGGTCAGCCTTCTGTCACGTCGTAGTGCAGCTTTGGACTTGACCACCTGGAAGGCCACCTCGTCCTCTGGCTGGCTCGCCGGGACGCTGGTGGTTGCAGGAGTCTCTGCCAGTGGTCTCGCTGTGGTGACAGGGCCAGCGGGTGCAGCACGTAGTCCCCCGGAAGAAGAGATGGCAGCAGAAGTGCCCGCGGGTGCAGCAGGTGTGTGCTGCTTGCGGGCTGACTTCTTGCCCTTCTTCTTCTTCTTGCGAGGGGCCGGTGTGTCTCCCGCTGTGGTACTTTTCAGAAAGGCCGCCGCAGTCCCAGGGGTGGGCTGCCTGCGGTCTTCCTGCCTGCTGGATTCCGCCGAGGCATCGGGCACCTCGTCCATGTGCTCCTCGTCACTGGAGAGAGCGTCAGGAAGGGCCGCCGGCGTATCAACTGCTGTGGCACCATCACTGTGGCCCGCCGGGACTGTCCCCTTCTGCTCGGGGATGTCACTCCTCTCGGAAGGCTCGAGTGTGACCGGAGAGGTGACCGGCTGTTTCCGCGGGCCGTCCTCCTCGTCATCACTGCTGAACTGCTCCCGGCCGCGCTTCCTGGTGGCCGAGGAGTCCATCCCTTCCTCTTCGTCATCGGTCGGGGGCAGCGCGACAACGCTGTGCACCTCCATGGTGCTGGCACGTTCAGGCGCGGCAGGGTCGTCCGTTGGAGGCAGCGAGGAGACTGCAGCAGCGTCCGAGGCGCTGCTGCCTCGCGGGAAGGTCGGCAGTGGGCGGTCCCAAGGCTTGGGTGGATTGGCTTGCAGCCACTTATCAACTTGGCGTTGAATGCTGTCGGTCGCGGCGCCACCAAGCAGCAGGGAGTGCGCCTCGGCACGACAGGTCGTGAGGCTGTTCGATCGGCGATGACCCGGACGGGGGGGGCGCGTAGTGGGCGCCGCGAAGTCCGGGTCAGCGGCCGGGGCGCACTGTGCTGATGTAGGTTTAGTCGCTGGTAGCGGCGCTGTAGCAACTGCGTTGGCCATGGTTTCCCTGGAAGGCCGGTACGCGACGTCGTCCATGGTCGGTTGTGGAGTGCAGAGAAGGCTCGGACAGGCGAAGACCTCTCACAGGCACATTCACTCACACACACACAAGCACGAGGAATGTCAGCGCAAGGTTCCGGTAAAAAAAAAAAAAAAAAAAAAAAAAAAAAAAAAAAAAAAAAAAAACGCCGGAGTAGAGCGGGAGCGAAGGGAAGCGCCACGGGGTCACAAAATAAAAGTGAAAAAGAAACAATCAAACAAAAAAAGGATATGGCACTTCAGAGTCAACCGCGCGTACTTCGGGAAAGGCGCGAGTGTTCGCGATAAGTCACACACACGCTATACACACTGCGGGAAAGGTGCGAGTGTTCGCGATAAGTCACACACACGCGATACACACTGACACTCAGCTACGCGAAGTAGCTGTTCCCTGACAGCGATGATAATAAAATAACAGCTAAAAATAAAAGGGGGCTGTCAGGGAGAAAAACGAAGTGCTGTTACGTTAAGCGCACTAAGCTAGGAACCCGCGCCTAAGGTACACGCGAAGCACCGTGTCCCCGCGCCACATACACACGCCGATCAACCGCATAAACACACGGTAAAAGAGAGAAAACTCACGGAACGGCGGTGGCAAGCAGGGGGGGCACAGGCAGGTAGCCCAAGGGCAGGCAGTCCAAGTAGTTGGAGAGCGCACGAGTCCGTCACGCGCGTGCCGCCACAGCGGCTGGACGGCCGAGCACGGGTGCCGTACTCCTGGGGAGCGCGCGCCAAGCGAATGGGGGAGACTGAGGAGGAAGGCGAACGGCGCACGCCGGTTGGTCGGCGGCCAGCTCGTCTCTCTCTCCCTCTTTTCTTCGCGAGGAGCGCGTTGGCCGCGCAGGTTGCTGCACTGACTATTTTTCTGCACTACAAGATTGAATATACACGGCAAACATGCTTTCGTTTGTTTGTTTGTTTTTAATTCTTTTCTCGTTACTGTTGCTAAGTTTCTTGCCCATTCATTCACGCACCCTTCACTGCTGCAAAATGGCGTATCAGTCGTATCAGCTGCCCCAGCGGCAAGGAGACATCAAACCGAGTAAGCGACAATTCATGTACGCGTACGTACAAGCCCAGCGGATACAACGCGTTCGCTAAAAAACGTTTCATCGTGTCCACTGAACATGACACACGCAATATTTGTCAAAACTCACAGCTGCAACAGCTCACCTGTGTGCCGCACGTAAATAAACTGCACACTTAACACTTTGCGACTACTCGTCCCCGGCGTGTGCCCCCCCCCCCTCTTTTTTTTTTCTTTTCTATGTTCTCGCTTTCTCTCTAATCACATCAATGCCTCATTTGCACGCACGAAACCCGTTTCACGGCGTCACTTTGACGCCATCCTTGTCGCCAAACCAAGGGACTAACACACGCGGTCCGGGCACGGCCTCATGGCCGGAAATTTCTAAACAAAGCGTGCTCGCGTTGTTGTGGACGCCGGCACGTGAAATTCGGCAAAGTAACAGCACCTTTGGCTGGCTACGCGTGTCTCAAATTTTACTGTGGCAGCTCCACTACATATCGCGATACGGCAGTTTCACCGAAGCCACGCAACGCGACCGCGCTCATTTCAGCATTCACGGGGACGGCAGAGAGTGAGAGCGCACCTCCTCTCGGGCGCGCCTCTCCTCCCGTAAACACGGACTGTCAAGCGGTCCGGTCGCAGCGAAGTTTCCCCATCTCCTTGCGGGGTGGTTCAACACCTGCCCGTTTCAAGTGCACGGTTGCACTGTGAGGAACCCTGCAAGGGTCACGCAATTACAGGCAAAACAGCCCTAACTCTAAAGCGCCTTACATAGGACGAGATTGGAGCGTAAAATGCACCACCCTTTATGCATTCTTTCTTCTTTACAGCGTTGGAAGAGTGTTCGTTCGCTGCATGTTTTACGCATGCGTACTTTCGCTTACATAATACCTTCGGAGGCTGACAACCTGTTAAGTAATCTATCAACGACTATCCGGACGGCATCAGCTGTGCAAAGAAGATTTGCAGTTGGCCTTCCAGAGCCGTCCAGAGCACACAAAGTAGGTCTACACATCGTGGCAACCAATATTTCGAAAAAAGTGAATTGCGTAGTATTATAAAGAATACAACTTTCAGAATGAGCAAAACTGCTTGGTTTGACCAAAGTACAAAGAGGTGCGATTTATACCACATCGATCCATTTATTGAATTAAAAATTACGCTGGCATTAGATAGAATATCGGAAACTCTAATTGACCGATTGAGGCTAGGCACGGCATACACAAAAACATTTGTTTTTTTTTTTTTCTTTGCACAGACACGGCAGAGCTGAAAGTCCCGAATGCGAATGCGGATTGATAGATGAAGACGTATGTCACCTTCTCGTAGACTGTCCACATCACGAGACGCCGTCTTAAGTCCGAACAGTTGGCATTAGACCGCAGACCGTTTAACATGAAGAAACTTCTGGGTCCGTGGCCTACTCGAGTTTTACAGTCGCACGCTTTAAAAGCATCAACACGTTCTTTACAAGACAGCGGGATTGCTGATAAGTATTAAGAAATAACGAACTTTCATTTGTAACAAATGTACTTATTATGTACAGTATCACGTGACTCTCATCATGTGTGTGTTGTGAAATGAATGACGTGTCGACAATTATGTACACACGAGCGAATGCATCTTTATACGGACCAGACGTGTGCTCTACTGTTTTGTGCTGGTGGACCGAATATTATCGAGGGACATTATATCAGAGACTTCATTCATTGACTTTCGAACATTTACTTACCATTGTGTTCTGATATGTGCGTATAAGTGTAAGTGTGTCTTTGCATATCTCTGCCCGAGTTTTCTACTTTCCATGCACTGCTTTGTACGTTTTGCTTCAAGATACGTGTTCAAGTTTAACTCAACGGCCAAGGAGTAGCCGGCGCCATAATGGTGCGCCGACATCTCCTTACATATCATATCAATAAGAAAAAAAGATGCGCGCCAATGCCCATCTATTGTATTCCCTTCTCACGTGCCCCAATACCAAACTGCGCGTGCCATTTCTGTGGTGCAAGTGTGTTTAAGTAGTCGCAGTTTCATCTTTCACAATCATGAGGGTTCCCATATTGAAAGTATTCCTTCCCCGAACTTGTGGCAGGGACGCACGATGCGAAATTACAAAATGATCGCGCTTGAAAGCTTCATACAAATGCACTGTCGACCCGCCGAACATAGTCAGTAATCTAAAACAAAGCGGAAATAAACGGTGCGTCCGCTCATTCATTTAAGGTAAGTTTCCCACCACATTCCGAATGGAACGTACCACTCATTTGTGCCTAGCACAGGCGCATTTGTTCTTTCGAAGAGAACACAGTGTTCCGCTACACCGTGTGATTATGTAAACGTCAAGCCGAGCAGTGTCGTTTGCTGGCCGGCCTGGCTATGTTTCTTTCGGCGACGCGCAAACGGAGCACTCGGTGCGAAAACGGGAAATGCCCATACCTCGTGTCGACCGCCTTTCTTTACTGGATTTCGTACTTCTTTGTGCACTATATAAATCACCTGCGTGGTACCCCTGTCATGCGTACGCACAGTTTTGTTTTTTCCTTCACTCGGGCTGTCGATACTTTGCTTTCGGACAATAATTAGCATGCAGTCCGCCGCCACGCTTTTCTGCTTCTACAGCTATTGTCACATGCGTCTATATATTTCTCCCCTATCTTTTCTTGCATCAATGCTTCCGCACATTTTTCACCGCGCCACGCACTTTAAGCTACATTCACTCCTCCTACAGTCTCGAAACGGGCCTGCCCTGCGCTCTCAAGAAATAAATGCCCCAATTTCGTAAACAAATGAATGGCGTGGCAGAGAAGGAACTCTGCGCTGTCTGATGAATGTGGCTGTACCCTTCACATCGGGCGGCAGCTATCACCACCTAGCCATAATGCTGACCTAACAAACAGCTACATTTATCTTGTTTTTTTTCTCTCTTTAAATAGTGAAGTATAGGACCGCGGTGCTTTGCAGTGAATGGTTTAGTTTTCACTCTTGCCTTGACTTTAGCCACCAATAAGATAACCACCTTCTAGTTAATTCTACCCGCCTAAAGTCTATTTTGCCCTCCCCCGTCTCTAAACCCCGGTGCTTTTGAAAAACTCTGCGCCATCATTCTAAACTATAAGGTGAAGCCCTTTACATAGCATTATCAAGTGTTCGGCAGTTTCCTTCTCTCCGCATGCACTGCATACCGTGTATACCCCTTCATATTTGGCCCGACATGTCGGAGTTGCTCGGGCAAGCGCTGACGCGAGTTTCCTATTCTATCATTTCCCAAGAGCTGAACACACTCGAGTTCATGTTACCTTTTTTAGAGAGAAGCGGCCACCTTCCCCCTGTTTTTTTTTTTTTTTTAATTACCACGCTCCTGGTTTTGTTTTCCCTCCATTACCGTACTTGTGGCACTTTTCTCCGCGCACTCGGTCTTCTCTAATTTACCTGTTCAACCTCCCCGAGCACACACGTCGAGCGCGGCACACCAACGCTCCTGCTAGCGGTGTTCAACAGAGAGAAGAGGATGGATTCGGAGCCGAATCTCTCAGCACAACCCCTATGCCGACGCAGACAATTTGGGTGGCTCTGAGAAGAGCCGTTGATTTGTCGTTGCTCGCTGTGGCCCACGACGCACGCCTACTTGGAGCTGGTGTACTTGGTGACGGCTTTTGTACCCTCGGACACCGCGTGCTTGGCCAGCTCTCCGGGCAGCAGCAGGCGCACCGCGGTCTGGATCTCCCGGCTCGTGATGGTCGAGCGCTTGTTGTAGTGAGCAAGGCGTGACGACTCGGCGGCGATACGCTCGAAGATGTCGTTCACGAAGCTGTTCATGATGGACATGGCCTTGCTGGAGACACCAGTGTCGGGGTGCACCTGCTTCAGCACCTTATAGATGTAGATGGAGAAGCTCTCCTTCCTGCGGCGCTTCTTCTTCTTCTTGTCCGTGGCGCGCACATTCTTCTGCGCCTTGCCGGCCTTCTTGACGGCTTTGCCAGACGGTTGGGGAGGCATGATTTCACACAACACGCACGCGAGACCAGAGTCGAATGCGCGTGTCCCCCCGTCTCGCCGCGCTTAAATATGAGCGAGGGGTGTTGACGAGATCAGCACAACGCGCGCGCCCCATTGGTTCGCACGGCTTCTCTCTCTCACACTCTCATCCGTTCCCCGCGAGCGGCGGCGCGCGATGGTGGCAACGGAAACCATTCGAGCACGGCTCTCATCTCAGAAGGCAGCAGCTTTCTTGTTTTCGGCAACCGGCGTCGTACCAAGCGAAAAGCAACACCATGTCCGGACGTGGCAAGGGCGGCAAGGCGAAAGGCAAGAGCAAGACCCGTTCTAGCCGCGCGGGGCTTCAGTTCCCCGTGGGCCGTATTCACCGCCTCCTACGCAAGGGAAACTACGCCGAGCGCGTCGGAGCTGGCGCTCCGGTCTACCTGGCTGCCGTACTCGAGTACCTGGCCGCCGAGGTGCTCGAGCTGGCGGGCAACGCCGCTCGTGACAACAAGAAGACCCGGATCATCCCCCGTCACTTGCAGCTCGCCATCCGCAACGACGAGGAGCTGAACAAACTGCTTTCCGGCGTCACCATCGCGCAGGGCGGTGTGTTGCCCAACATTCAAGCCGTGCTTCTTCCAAAGAAGACGGAGAAGAAGGCGTAAGCGAGCACCCCTTCCGCGCGCTCGCCGCATTCCCCAAACGGTCCTTCTAAGGACCACCCAAACAGGTGACGCGGCCGTGTTTCGCTTCGCAGTCACGATGGCTCTGTTCGTACCCTCAAGCGTGTTTGTTTTTCTATACTTTATATATATTTCCTCGCGACATCAGTTAGCCACAAGTGCGCGACGCCAAATGCTGCAAAGAGACAACCAAATCACGCAGCTCGGCACCGAAAAAGACAGAAAAGAGCATGTAAGCGTTGTCATTTCTCATTAAAAAAAAAAAAAAAAAGCTCCACACGTAACCGTCTATCCTTACGATGACACCTGAACGGGTCAGCACAGGGACAGAGTAAATTTAATACCTTTGAATAGAAAAACAAACGTAAGGTAAAAAAAAAAAGAGAGAGAGAGAGAGAGAACCCGCCGTTAGCGCATTCCATTTGGTGCTTCTAACACAATTTATTTCGTCTATCTTGCTAGGCAGCGCAGCCACTATTACACAGAACACACAACACAAGCGCTTAACTTCAACTAAACGTTTATTGCAAAAAAAAAAAAAATTGTCCAGAATATGGCACAAAAACTTGTTCAGCTTCAAAAGAAATGAAAGGAAATGACACGCGATGATTTCGAGTGTGTTAGTGCACTCTCTATCGCGCTCACGCGGAAAGAACTGTTTTTTGGATGGGGTGATAGAGAATAACAGACAGTAATGTGCGGGACTGGCACGTGTGCTTTTTGTTGTCTACCTTTTACTATTCTTTTTCTCTGTTCACCCCCTTTATAAACTCTGACGTTTGCAATGAAAGTTCAGTTGAAGTTAAGCGCTTGTGTTGTGAGGTCTGTGTAATAGTGGCTGCGCTTCCTAGCGAGATGGATCCTTACCAACTGGCCCGATACAATTGTTTATTTCGTCTCTCGGTAAAACTTCATCACCTCCTACGAGTGCACCCAAAAGTTGCGCCGGGGTCCAGCAGCCCAAGTCACCATGGCGTTACGCAAACAGAAGCCCTCAAAAACACCTTACAAGCGGCGGGCAAAAAGGTAAACACATAAATGAAATTGACACACCACAGGGTCGCAGCACGGCTGCTGCACACACACCGACTGAAGCTAGCCTACCTTTTCTCTGTCTACTCATAATGATACACACTTTTACCTTGAATTTGTCAAAGCTGAGCCATTTCTTCGTAATAACGACGCGCCGACGTTCCGTTCTTCCGCGCGCTAGACAACGGCAGCCACGTACGTACAAAACATGACAGCAAAAGAGGGTGCGGCCGGAGTACGTGGCCTGGAGTGGTCTCGTAGCCAAAGCAGACACGTTGGTGGTCCTGAGAAGGACCGTTTGTTGTTGCTTGCCTGTCGACCGAAGCGCAGGGAGCAGCCCAACTTAGGCGCGCTCACCGCGAATGCGCCGAGCCAGCTGGATGTCCTTTGGCATGATGGTGACGCGCTTAGCGTGGATGGCGCACAGGTTGGTGTCTTCGAAAAGACCAACGAGGTAGGCCTCGCTAGCTTCCTGTAGGGCCATCACGGCAGAACTCTGGAAACGGAGGTCCGTCTTGAAGTCCTGAGCGATTTCCCGCACCAGGCGCTGAAAGGGAAGCTTGCGGATCAGCAGTTCGGTCGACTTCTGGTATCGGCGAATTTCACGCAGGGCCACGGTTCCAGGCCTGTAACGGTGAGGTTTCTTCACCCCGCCTGTGGCAGGGGCACTCTTGCGAGCAGCCTTGGTAGCAAGCTGCTTACGCGGAGCCTTGCCTCCAGTACTCTTGCGCGCGGTTTGTTTAGTTCGGGCCATGCTGCGTGCGTCCGATCACCTCGACTGACGGAGCGAAACTGCGCTCCTGCCGGAGATCGGCAAAAGCGGCTTCGCCGCACGACCCATCTCTCTCCCTCCCATTGGCCGAAGCGTGAGAACCCGTCCGCGTGCGAGCGCGGAAGCGTACGCCAGGATGCTGGCTGGCGCTCATTTTCGGGCAACCGTGCAGTTCGCGGCTGCAAAGAGGTACACCGAAACGAAACCACTACCGCTGTACAATACAGCCTGCTGCGCATTTCTTTCGCCTTCCAGGCAACACATCAATCGACGCTGTAGCTCGTCGCTTCCCGAAGCGGCGCGACGGAGTGCGAGACGCCACCATTCACGCCAACAGCGCGCATCGCACTAGAGCGCCTCGCATCACCGAGGGCAAATGCGCACTGCCACGCCAAAAAAACTTGCTCCTTGCGTTGTCGCTTATTTGCGACCATTACGTAGATGGGCGAAGACGACGAGAGACCACCGGCAGTGTTGGTATATGCATACACGTCCGCGCAACGACAAGGAGTAAAACGCAACAAAACATTCTAACACAAACACCCCGTACATCCAACTGCCACTGAGCGCGCCTACTTGCTCAATCGCAGACAGTAACGGGACTCAATTTTATCTTCCTTTCCCTCTTAAGAATCACTCATACATACTTGCCAAACTACTAGGTGCGCTCAATGGCGGTTGGATGTACGGGGTGTTTGCGTTCGAATGTTTTGTTTCATTTTTACTCCTATTCCCTCGATATGTCGTCTCACTCTGGCTTCCCTCATGTCTCTTTCTCTACACTTTTATTCCCACCCTTTTAATCCCCCCTCACCCCCCATCCCTTGTGAGCTACCGCTGAGGTGTCGCATCCTGATGCAGACAGTTTCGGGGCTCACTTTCCTCTTCTTTTCCATCTTACACATCAGCAATCCCCCCCCCCCCCCCCCCCCAACCTCTAAGTGCTAAATATGTGGCACAAAAAGCAGGAAATGGACTCAATGAAAGGGTGAAAAATAATAATCATAATAGAAACGAAGATCAACACGCGCCTCAAAAAGCCCCATTCACTCCTCTTTCACATTTTCACGAGAAAATGAAGGTACACACATGGAGAACAATTTTTGTTATAGGTAGGCTTGCCTGAGCAGAACCACTGTCGTGCGCCTTGGTTACACATTCGACACGCCTCGTCCTGTGCGGAGGTGGGTGGGAAACCAAGGGTGCACTTGAAAATGCAATGCTCGTGGGTTGGTGTCGCCATCTGACGGCAGGCTCACGCGAGCGCGCCTTGCTTTCGAATTTCCCGCGCTCGAACCTCTCGCGTTTACATCATGGGCTAGTCCCCCCCCCCCCCCCCTCTCGCGTGGGCGGCGAAGCCAGCCTCCCTAGAGTGACCACCTCTGCCGGCGAAATGGAAACACTTGTTGCGTAGCTGTCCGTCCAAGTAAAGCTTTCACAACTGCAGTGTTCGCAGCACCAGTACAGTACATGAGTGCCACTTCTATCAAGTGCAGCTTCCCTCAGCACGCTGCATGGGCAGCGCTTATTGTGTACTTGCTTCTGACTTGCGCAGAAATTCTGTTTAAACATCCCCTTCCACTTTTCTTTCTTTTTTTTTGTATTTTGCAGCTCGGCAGCGCCAGGTGTGAAAAAAAAAAACAAACAAAAATTATTAGGCGTGACAATGTACACAATGTGTTATTGAATGGGGCACTTCTGAGTGCACAGCGGGCGCGGTAAACACGACCAACCTGTCACAATCAATTTTTTCATTTGTAAGTACACATCCCTTCTTCGTCTGGGTGCCCCACGGTAGAACATAGTGCGTTTTTATTTATTTTGACACAACGTGACGCGATCGTGTAGTGGGCATTCCAAAGAAAAAAGCGAGTTCGTGCTTCCTGAGCATAGTCGTGTCTCCAAGAATGCAGTGACCAGGGTAGAACGCTGCGCTCGGCTTCTTCCTTCGCGCGATAAGGTAACTAGGCGACGTTCGCTTGACGGGCCCGTTTTAGCAGCTTGGCTTGCAGGAAGGAGAGGAAGAACTCGCAGATGCGGCGATTGATTCGTGCATGCAGACCCAGGAGAAAGACGACGACGCGAACGAAATGCGGTGAACGTGACAAGTACCCAGCGCGATCAAGCTACTACTACACGAGGTGCTGCTCACCTGAGCGATGACGCAATGATATTGCAAAGAGGGACGGACGGGTATGGCGAACCGCTGGGATCACACTGCCGAAGCATCAAGTGGGTAGCCCTGAAGAGGGCTGTTGTGTTCTCGTTGGCTGGCTGCAGGCGACGCCGCTGGCTTCTTAGCCTCCGAATCCGTACAGGGTGCGGCCCTGACGCTTGAGGGCGTACACGACGTCCATGGCTGTCACGGTCTTCCTTTTGGCGTGCTCGGTGTAAGTGACGGCATCGCGGATCACGTTCTCGAGGAACACCTTGAGAACGCCGCGAGTTTCCTCGTAGATGAGGCCAGAGATGCGCTTGACACCGCCACGGCGCGCCAGACGACGGATGGCCGGCTTGGTTATGCCCTGGATGTTGTCACGCAACACCTTTCGATGACGCTTGGCGCCACCCTTCCCCAGCCCTTTGCCACCTTTGCCACGGCCAGACATGACGGCTTCCGAAGTTTCTGCTTCTGCTTCGAAACGCGCCCGGAAAGCGAATGCTCGACACGATCGAGTCGCGGTGTCGGCGCCGGCCCGCGAGACTGAGGAGGAAGGCGAACGGCGCACGCCGGTTGGTCGGCGGCCAGCTCGTCTCTCTCTCCCTCTTTTCTTCGCGAGGAGCGCGTTGGCCGCGCAGGTTGCTGCACTGACTATTTTTCTGCACTACAAGATTGAATATACACGGCAAACATGCTTTCGTTTGTTTGTTTGTTTTTAATTCTTTTCTCGTTACTGTTGCTAAGTTTCTTGCCCATTCATTCACGCACCCATCACTGCTGCAAAATGGCGTATCAGTCGTATCAGCTGCCCCAGCGGCAAGGAGACATCAAACCGAGTAAGCGACAATTCATGTACGCGTACGTACAAGCCCAGCGGATACAACGCGTTCGCTAAAAAACGTTTCATCGTGTCCACTGAACATGACACACGCAATATTTGTCAAAACTCACAGCTGCAACAGCTCACCTGTGTGCCGCACGTAAATAAACTGCACACTTAACACTTTGCGACTACTCGTCCCCGGCGTGTGCCCCCCCCCCCTCTTTTTTTTTTTCTTTTCTATGTTCTCGCTTTCTCTCTAATCACATCAATGCCTCATTTGCACGCACGAAACCCGTTTCACGGCGTCACTTTGACGCCATCCTTGTCGCCAAACCAAGGGACTAACACACGCGGTCCGGGCACGGCCTCATGGCCGGAAATTTCTAAACAAAGCGTGCTCGCGTTGTTGTGGACGCCGGCACGTGAAATTCGGCAAAGTAACAGCACCTTTGGCTGGCTACGCGTGTCTCAAATTTTACTGTGGCAGCTCCACTACATATCGCGATACGGCAGTTTCACCGAAGCCACGCAACGCGACCGCGCTCATTTCAGCATTCACGGGGACGGCAGAGAGTGAGAGCGCACCTCCTCTCGGGCGCGCCTCTCCTCCCGTAAACACGGACTGTCAAGCGGTCCGGTCGCAGCGAAGTTTCCCCATCTCCTTGCGGGGTGGTTCAACACCTGCCCGTTTCAAGTGCACGGTTGCACTGTGAGGAACCCTGCAAGGGTCACGCAATTACAGGCAAAACAGCCCTAACTCTAAAGCGCCTTACATAGGACGAGATTGGAGCGTAAAATGCACCACCCTTTATGCATTCTTTCTTCTTTACAGCGTTGGAAGAGTGTTCGTTCGCTGCATGTTTTACGCATGCGTACTTTCGCTTACATAATACCTTCGGAGGCTGACAACCTGTTAAGTAATCTATCAACGACTATCCGGATGGCATCAGCTGTGCAAAGAAGATTTGCAGTTGGCCTTCCAGAGCCGTCCAGAGCACACAAAGTAGGTCTACACATCGTGGCAACCAATATTTCGAAAAAAGTGAATTGCGTAGTATTATAAAGAATACAACTTTCAGAATGAGCAAAACTGCTTGGTTTGACCAAAGTACAAAGAGGTGCGATTTATACCACATCGATCCATTTATTGAATTAAAAATTACGCTGGCATTAGATAGAATATCGGAAACTCTAATTGACCGATTGAGGCTAGGCACGGCATACACAAAAACATTTGTTTTTTTTTTTTCTTTGCACAGACACGGCAGAGCTGAAAGTCCCGAATGCGAATGCGGATTGATAGATGAAGACGTATGTCACCTTCTCGTAGACTGTCCACATCACGAGACGCCGTCTTAAGTCCGAACAGTTGGCATTAGACCGCAGACCGTTTAACATGAAGAAACTTCTGGGTCCGTGGCCTACTCGAGTTTTACAGTCGCACGCTTTAAAAGCATCAACACGTTCTTTACAAGACAGCGGGATTGCTGATAAGTATTAAGAAATAACGAACTTTCATTTGTAACAAATGTACTTATTATGTACAGTATCACGTGACTCTCATCATGTGTGTGTTGTGAAATGAATGACGTGTCGACAATTATGTACACACGAGCGAATGCATCTTTATACGGACCAGACGTGTGCTCTACTGTTTTGTGCTGGTGGACCGAATATTATCGAGGGACATTATATCAGAGACTTCATTCATTGACTTTCGAACATTTACTTACCATTGTGTTCTGATATGTGCGTATAAGTGTAAGTGTGTCTTTGCATATCTCTGCCCGAGTTTTCTACTTTCCATGCACTGCTTTGTACGTTTTGCTTCAAGATACGTGTTCAAGTTTAACTCAACGGCCAAGGAGTAGCCGGCGCCATAATGGTGCGCCGACATCTCCTTACATATCATATCAATAAGAAAAAAAGATGCGCGCCAATGCCCATCTATTGTATTCCCTTCTCACGTGCCCCAATACCAAACTGCGCGTGCCATTTCTGTGGTGCAAGTGTGTTTAAGTAGTCGCAGTTTCATCTTTCACAATCATGAGGGTTCCCATATTGAAAGTATTCCTTCCCCGAACTTGTGGCAGGGACGCACGATGCGAAATTACAAAATGATCGCGCTTGAAAGCTTCATACAAATGCACTGTCGACCCGCCGAACATAGTCAGTAATCTAAAACAAAGCGGAAATAAACGGTGCGTCCGCTCATTCATTTAAGGTAAGTTTCCCACCACATTCCGAATGGAACGTACCACTCATTTGTGCCTAGCACAGGCGCATTTGTTCTTTCGAAGAGAACACAGTGTTCCGCTACACCGTGTGATTATGTAAACGTCAAGCCGAGCAGTGTCGTTTGCTGGCCGGCCTGGCTATGTTTCTTTCGGCGACGCGCAAACGGAGCACTCGGTGCGAAAACGGGAAATGCCCATACCTCGTGTCGACCGCCTTTCTTTACTGGATTTCGTACTTCTTTGTGCACTATATAAATCACCTGCGTGGTACCCCTGTCATGCGTACGCACAGTTTTGTTTTTTCCTTCACTCGGGCTGTCGATACTTTGCTTTCGGACAATAATTAGCATGCAGTCCGCCGCCACGCTTTTCTGCTTCTACAGCTATTGTCACATGCGTCTATATATTTCTCCCCTATCTTTTCTTGCATCAATGCTTCCGCACATTTTTCACCGCGCCACGCACTTTAAGCTACATTCACTCCTCCTACAGTCTCGAAACGGGCCTGCCCTGCGCTCTCAAGAAATAAATGCCCCAATTTCGTAAACAAATGAATGGCGTGGCAGAGAAGGAACTCTGCGCTGTCTGATGAATGTGGCTGTACCCTTCACATCGGGCGGCAGCTATCACCACCTAGCCATAATGCTGACCTAACAAACAGCTACATTTATCTTGTTTTTTTTCTCTCTTTAAATAGTGAAGTATAGGACCGCGGTGCTTTGCAGTGAATGGTTTAGTTTTCACTCTTGCCTTGACTTTAGCCACCAATAAGATAACCACCTTCTAGTTAATTCTACCCGCCTAAAGTCTATTTTGCCCTCCCCCGTCTCTAAACCCCGGTGCTTTTGAAAAACTCTGCGCCATCATTCTAAACTATAAGGTGAAGCCCTTTACATAGCATTATCAAGTGTTCGGCAGTTTCCTTCTCTCCGCATGCACTGCATACCGTGTATACCCCTTCATATTTGGCCCGACATGTCGGAGTTGCTCGGGCAAGCGCTGACGCGAGTTTCCTATTCTATCATTTCCCAAGAGCTGAACACACTCGAGTTCATGTTACCTTTTTTTGAGAGAAGCGGCCACCTTCCCCCTGTTTTTTTTTTTTTTTAATTACCACGCTCCTGGTTTTGTTTTCCCTCCATTACCGTACTTGTGGCACTTTTCTCCGCGCACTCGGTCTTCTCTAATTTACCTGTTCAACCTCCCCGAGCACACACGTCGAGCGCGGCACACCAACGCTCCTGCTAGCGGTGTTCAACAGAGAGAAGAGGATGGATTCGGAGCCGAATCTCTCAGCACAACCCCTATGCCGACGCAGACAATTTGGGTGGCTCTGAGAAGAGCCGTTGATTTGTCGTTGCTCGCTGTGGCCCACGACGCACGCCTACTTGGAGCTGGTGTACTTGGTGACGGCTTTTGTACCCTCGGACACCGCGTGCTTGGCCAGCTCTCCGGGCAGCAGCAGGCGCACCGCGGTCTGGATCTCCCGGCTCGTGATGGTCGAGCGCTTGTTGTAGTGAGCAAGGCGTGACGACTCGGCGGCGATACGCTCGAAGATGTCGTTCACGAAGCTGTTCATGATGGACATGGCCTTGCTGGAGACACCAGTGTCGGGGTGCACCTGCTTCAGCACCTTATAGATGTAGATGGAGAAGCTCTCCTTCCTGCGGCGCTTCTTCTTCTTCTTGTCCGTGGCGCGCACATTCTTCTGCGCCTTGCCGGCCTTCTTGACGGCTTTGCCAGACGGTTGGGGAGGCATGATTTCACACAACACGCACGCGAGACCAGAGTCGAATGCGCGTGTCCCCCCGTCTCGCCGCGCTTAAATATGAGCGAGGGGTGTTGACGAGATCAGCACAACGCGCGCGCCCCATTGGTTCGCACGGCTTCTCTCTCTCACACTCTCATCCGTTCCCCGCGAGCGGCGGCGCGCGATGGTGGCAACGGAAACCATTCGAGCACGGCTCTCATCTCAGAAGGCAGCAGCTTTCTTGTTTTCGGCAACCGGCGTCGTTGGAGGTGTTGGTTGGTTCGAGTAGGAGGAGACCCGCTGTTCGCATGCGGTGACCCGGCGGACTCCTGCACAGGTTTTCGTCGGTTTTGGTGAGGTTTCTTGTCCCCTTTTCTCTGCTTTTTTTTTTTTTTTTTTTTCAGGTTAGGCTAGCTCCTAACTGACTTGGTAGCCTCGTGGTGGTGGTACCACGATGTCTACCAGTCTGCTCTCGCAGATTAGGCCGCGGGTGCACTACGCACGCGTGCCTAAGGGCGTCGGCAGTGCCGACATTTGCAAAGAGCTCGTGAAGCGCTTCACGCCCAGTGAGCTGACGTGTGTTCAGGATTATGGCTTAGGGAAGTTTGAGGTGACATTCGCGAATGACGAGGCGAATCGGCGGTTTTTAGACGATCCCGTCCTCGCCATTCGCGATGCGAGGATCAGGTTTCAGTACCGAGGTGTTCGGGTCAAGGTGGTGCGCATCATTGGCTTCCCGGCGGACGCGGATAAGCGCATCATAGTACAACTGTTGGAGAGGTTTGGAAAGGTTTTGGAAGTGGCGCGAGAGGAATCACCGTATCTGCCGGGGGTCTCGACCGGCGTCCTCATGATCAAAATGGAGATGCACAAGAGTGTCCCCAACCTGCTCGAGGTGAGGGACGTCATCGTCCAGTTTGAGTATGAGGGCGTCGCGCGGGTTTGCCGGCGCTGCTACAAGACTGGACACCATGCGGCGAAGTGCACTGTGCCACAGTGTGTGCGCTGTGGGGCTTTTGGTCACGACCAGTGCGCGGTAAAATGCAGGCACTGCGGCGGCGATCATGGCCCCTCACAGTGCAAGGCGCGGACGAATTCGTCGGCCGCCCCGCCTGTAGCCTCTTCTTCTTCCCAGGAGCAGGTGAGCGGCGTTGCGGAGGATCGGGAGGCTGCTCCGGGGGACGCCGAGGGCTCGACCCAGCCACAGCCGGAGCCCATTAGCGAACGGGCTCCAGGAGGGGAAGAGCAGGAGGCGGGGTCGGAATTAGCTGAGGCCCCCACCCTCTCTGCTGCCGCCGAGCCGTCGCCGGCCTCGCCTGCCGGTGCGCCCGGGACCAGCCCTGCTGACGCGCATGCTGCCGAGGAGACACAGGAACCCATGAGCTGGACGGACGCTGTTCGGGGCAAGAAGCGGCGCGCCAACCGATCACCAGGGCCCTCCAAGGAGAGGCTGGCGGCGGCTCCGAGCGGCGGCCCCGGCAGCCCTAAGGACGACCTCCCGGTTCCGAAGCGAGCCGCAGCGACAGAGTCCGACGAGGAGTCCACCTCGTCGACTGTCACGGACGGTACCACGGGTGAGTTGAACAACAGTTCTTCTTGCCCTAACTGTGGACCAGGCAATTGCGAGTGTTCGTTAATGTCTAACACAGTGTACTCGTCCACGAACGAGGATTCCCTCTCCGAGGGGGACTCTCGTTCGTAGGTCTTATATTAGGTAGCTTTTCAGCAGCTGATACCTTCGAGTATCTGCTGTTTTCTTCTCTTCTGTGATTTTCTTTTCGCTTCTTGCCTATTCTAGAGTCTGTCTTCTCTCCTATCTTTCATCATGGCTTCTTCTCTAACTATTGCTACCTTTAATTGTCGGGGTATTACTAGAGCAGCGAAACAAGCTGAGGTCATTCATTTAGCTCGGTCTCGAAAAATAGACATTCTCCTTTTGCAGGAAACTTTTGTGTCTAAATTGCAACAGATTAAGAACTTTGACAGAACGTTTGGCACAAAATCCTACTGGAATTATGGTGGCGCACATTGCCGGGGAGTTGCTGTCATTTTAATGCCACGATTCACCGGTTCTGTGCTACGCTACGCCAGGGATTCGGACGGCCGTGTTCTGTCAGTGGATCTTGACTCTGGCGTTAGAATTGTGAATGTGTATGCTCCAGCAAAGCGCGGACAGCAGAAAGATTTCTTTAATTCCCTAGATTCTTATCTAGTTGGCCCTTCCCGTGTCATTTTAGTAGGCGATTTCAACTGTGTTTTAGAAAAAGCGGATCGCGTTTCCCTCAAAGGAACTCCAAAGTTTAGAGACGGAAACGGCGAGCTAGAGTTGCGGGAGCTTGTTAAAGAGCTGGGGCTTGTCGATGCTTGGCGGTCCCTCCGTCCTCTCCAGTCAGGCATGACTTGGACGGGGAGGGGGAGCCGCTCGAGGATCGATCGTTTTTATGTCTCGCCCTCGCTTGCTCCTAGCATGCACTCTAGCTGGCTGTGTTCTTCCGCGTTGAGTGACCATAGCCTCCTTGCTCTGAGATTTGCCGACTCTAGTTTGGTGCCATGGGGCAAGCGACCGTGGCGTTTAAATCCACGGCTCCTTAAAGATAAGGACGCCACAAAAGATGTGGCGACCTACCTCATAGGTTCACTCCTTGGCGAACAGAACTTAGACGGTAGCGATTGGGACACGGTGAAGGCCGGAGTCGCGGAGCGCTTTCGGGATTGGGGCAAGAGGCGGGCGCGGGAGGAGCGCGCCGAGATCAAAGCGGTCTCTGACGCGATCCTCCTGCTCTCAAAGCCATTGTCCTGCGGCCTGGGGGTAACCGCGGCTCTTACTTCACTGCGCAAAGAATATAGAGTCCTGCTCCAGCGACGCTGGGACCGCTTGCGGGCCACAGCACGCGCAGAGCAGTGGGAAATGGAGGCTTGGTGCAGCAGAAATGTCCTTCGCAGACACTTGGCTAGGAAGAGCTCAGCGATAACCTCTTTGGTCGATCCTAACACAGGCGGCTTAGTGGAAACGCAGGACGAAGTATTAGAGGTGGCAAGACAGTTCTATAAGAACCTTTACGCCGAACCACCTCCCACTCCGTACTCGTTTCCTTTCACCAAAACTTACGAGGACCTTGACATCTGTGACACTCCTCTCGTCGAAGAGGAGGTGTTTGCAGCTCTTAAATCCATGAACCACAATCGCAGCCCAGGTTCCGATGGTTTGACATTCGAGTTTTATGTCAAGTTTTGGAGGGTTTTGGGGGGGCCTTTTACCACATTGGCAAACAGGCTCCTCCGTGAAGGGACCCTGTCAGCAACTCAAAGGGAAGGGCGGATCACTCTCCTGTGCAAGGATGAGACGAGACGCACCGACCTGAGAGCCTGGCGGCCCATCACCCTCCTGAACTGTGATTACAAGCTCATAGCTAAGTGCCTGTCCGTTCGACTCACTCCAGTGCTCAGTACTGTTTTGGGTCCGTACCAGGCGTGTTGTGTCCAAAATAGGTCGTGCCAACTTCATGGTTTTGCTATCAGGGACCTTATAGAATGGTCGAACTCTCGCAAACTAAGTGGAATCATTTGTTCTTTTGATCAAGAAAAGGCTTTTGATATTATCAGTCACAAGTACATCTTTAAAGTTTTAAAGCAGGCGGGCTTCAGTTCCAAGTTCATCAGCATGGTCAGGGCTCTCTACTTTCGTCCTAGCTCTGCTGTTGTCATACAAGATCGCGTCTCGGAGTCGTTCGGTGTGTGCCGTGGGGTCCGACAGGGCGACCCACTGTCGCCCGCTCTCTACGTGCTCGCATTCGAGCCGCTCCTGCAGAGGCTTTCTAAAGACACCAGCATAGGCAGATTTCCCCTTCCGCCAGGTTCCCCCCCGGTGGCAATGTTTGCCTATGCAGATGACCTCTCTATTGTCGTCCCGGACGAGGCAACTGTTTGTACCGTCTTGGATGTTATGGAGGGGTACTGCTCGGCGAGCGGCGCCAGAATAAATAAGTCGAAGAGCGCAGTCATGTATCTGAACTGCGCTCCCTCCAGTCCACGTCCTGTACATGGCCTCCCGATACAGAAGCGCCTACGTATCTTAGGTTTCCATTTCGAGCCAGATGGCCTGACTACCGAAAACTGGCGGTTAGCGAGGCAAAAGCTGACTGACAGGATTAAGGAACTCGGTGCCTTGTCTTGTCCACTTACAGCTAGGGCCACGATAATTCGATCACTGTTGTTCAGTTTCCTCACGTACATAGGTTCGGTTATGCCAGTTAAACCCCACACCAAAGTTATTTTGGAAAAGAAAGTTCTCAAATTCTTTTGGGGTCGTGCCTCTCCTTTTGTGGCGCGCCCCGTGTTGAAGTTGCGCAGGGACGAAGGAGGATTAGGTATTCCCGACCTTAGCGTTGTGACTACGGCATTACATGTTAAATGGACACGGGTAGCTCTTGATTCAGATATGCTCCTTACTAGAAGCTTCGCATCGTATTTCCTGAGCACCAGGCTGAGGTTGTTCTCGCCTGGGGCATTTTCGAATTCCGTGCCTCGGGCGGGAACGCCTTCTGCCTTCTATGCAGGGGCCGCTTCTACTTTGGCCCGTCTCCAAGAGGTCGACCCCGAGATAGATTTAGTTTCAATCGAACTCCGCGAGTTAGTCGATAGACTCGCTCCCGAGTTACCTGAGCGCTATAGAGAACACGACCTGTCCGAATACAGTCCTAACTGGCGGTTAATTACTGCCGGTTTCCTGGACGCCAAGCGCGCTACATTTATGTATCGCCTGGCCAGAGATCGCCTGCCTCTAAGGTTCAGGCCCTTCGCAAGAATTGCTCAACGAGGAGCGTGCCCTTTTTGTGGCACTCTGGAGGACCTGGTTCACGTGTTCTCTCAGTGCGCACTACCAGCTGCCCTCCATCGAAGGATAGCTAGCTTGTTTGGCCACCCAGGTGTTCCTTTCAACACCGTTCGTTTTCTCCATCCCCTGTCGCGACAAGCGGCTAAGCAATACGTGCTTCTGCTTGTTGAGTGCTCGTACCAAGTGTGGGTTGCACGGTGCTGTGCCGTCTTTGACGGCAGGCGACCCGGGCTTCACGAAGTGCTTGCAAAAGTACGGAAGGAGGTCTGGTTCGTTCTCCACCGAGAGTGGCAGCGCCTCGGTGCAAAGAAGTTTTACGAGACGTGGCACCGTCCGGCAGTGATTTTCAGTGAGGCAGGAGGGCAGATAACCATCAACTTCTAATGATGGCTTTCTCTAAGGCTCCACGACTAGGCCTAGTGAGCCAGTCGCCCCCGAGTTTGGTCTGTATGGTCTTTCACCCGAGCTTCGCATGTGCTAAGGTGGTCCTGTCACCTTGTCGGGCTTCACCCGCAAGGTCCGTGTTGGCCCCTTCTGTAGGCTCGGCTACTTTACTCGTCGAGGCGGAAGGTGGTTCCCTTCTTCGAGAAGGACTAAGCCGGCTTTCAGCCGTGCCGGTTTCCGTGGGTACGTCTGGTTTGCGTGCAGCGGCACTGGCCCCTGCACCAAATAGTAGTCCCGTAGACCCCACAGGACGGATTGTGTCTTACTGCACCCTTGTGGTGAGGAGACGGGCCATGACCGCAAAGCGCCTCGCGCTGAGCGATAGCCCATCTGCCCTGAGGGAGTGTCGTCGCAGGCTCTCAGCCGCGAGACAGTGTGAGGGCACGGGCACTTTGGTTGTGGTGACTGAAGTCACTGCGACCGAGGGCTGCCCCGCTGCCACGTTCTTGGGTACGTCCGCTTTGCGTGTGGTGGCGAGAGCTACCGTGCCGAAGGGTAGCCTCTGTGTCAAGTCTCGCTGGGCCCTAGTGGTCAGGAGACGGGCCATGACCGCAGCGCACCCTACGCGCTGTGATAGCCCACCTTGCCGGGGTACGTTCACTTTGCGCGTTGCGACCGAAGTTGCTTCGCCAGAGGGTAGTCCCTTTGTCGGGCCTCCCCGGCTTGTACGCCGGGAGGCAGGCCGCGTCTGTTCGGTGCCTGGCGCCGAACGGTGGCCCCCTTGCCAGGGCATGGCCGTCTGCCCGAAACAAATCTTCCCCCCAAACAACCCTGGGGGGAGGTGGTACCGGGACAGACGTAGGATGATGATGGGTTGATGAGTTAAGTGTGACTCTGGGACAAAGCGTTTCGGCGCCGCGTCTCCTTCCTATCTGACAACGGTACCGGCGTCGTACCAAGCGAAAAGCAACACCATGTCCGGACGTGGCAAGGGCGGCAAGGCGAAAGGCAAGAGCAAGACCCGTTCTAGCCGCGCGGGGCTTCAGTTCCCCGTGGGCCGTATTCACCGCCTCCTACGCAAGGGAAACTACGCCGAGCGCGTCGGAGCTGGCGCTCCGGTCTACCTGGCTGCCGTACTCGAGTACCTGGCCGCCGAGGTGCTCGAGCTGGCGGGCAACGCCGCTCGTGACAACAAGAAGACCCGGATCATCCCCCGTCACTTGCAGCTCGCCATCCGCAACGACGAGGAGCTGAACAAACTGCTTTCCGGCGTCACCATCGCGCAGGGCGGTGTGTTGCCCAACATTCAAGCCGTGCTTCTTCCAAAGAAGACGGAGAAGAAGGCGTAAGCGAGCACCCCTTCCGCGCGCTCGCCGCATTCCCCAAACGGTCCTTCTAAGGACCACCCAAACAGGTGACGCGGCCGTGTTTCGCTTCGCAGTCACGATGGCTCTGTTCGTACCCTCAAGCGTGTTTGTTTTTCTATACTTTATATATATTTCCTCGCGACATCAGTTAGCCACAAGTGCGCGACGCCAAATGCTGCAAAGAGACAACCAAATCACGCAGCTCGGCACCGAAAAAGACAGAAAAGAGCATGTAAGCGTTGTCATTTCTCATTAAAAAAAAAAAAAAAAAAGCTCCACACGTAACCGTCTATCCTTACGATGACACCTGAACGGGTCAGCACAGGGACAGAGTAAATTTAATACCTTTGAATAGAAAAACAAACGTAAGGTAAAAAAAAAAAAGAGAGAGAGAGAGAGAACCCGCCGTTAGCGCATTCCATTTGGTGCTTCTAACACAATTTATTTCGTCTATCTTGCTAGGCAGCGCAGCCACTATTACACAGAACACACAACACAAGCGCTTAACTTCAACTAAACGTTTATTGCAAAAAAAAAAAAAAAAAAATTGTCCAGAATATGGCACAAAAACTTGTTCAGCTTCAAAAGAAATGAAAGGAAATGACACGCGATGATTTCGAGTGTGTTAGTGCACTCTCTATCGCGCTCACGCGGAAAGAACTGTTTTTTGGATGGGGTGATAGAGAATAACAGACAGTAATGTGCGGGACTGGCACGTGTGCTTTTTGTTGTCTACCTTTTACTATTCTTTTTCTCTGTTCACCCCCTTTATAAACTCTGACGTTTGCAATGAAAGTTCAGTTGAAGTTAAGCGCTTGTGTTGTGAGGTCTGTGTAATAGTGGCTGCGCTTCCTAGCGAGATGGATCCTTACCAACTGGCCCGATACAATTGTTTATTTCGTCTCTCGGTAAAACTTCATCACCTCCTACGAGTGCACCCAAAAGTTGCGCCGGGGTCCAGCAGCCCAAGTCACCATGGCGTTACGCAAACAGAAGCCCTCAAAAACACCTTACAAGCGGCGGGCAAAAAGGTAAACACATAAATGAAATTGACACACCACAGGGTCGCAGCACGGCTGCTGCACACACACCGACTGAAGCTAGCCTACCTTTTCTCTGTCTACTCATAATGATACACACTTTTACCTTGAATTTGTCAAAGCTGAGCCATTTCTTCGTAATAACGACGCGCCGACGTTCCGTTCTTCCGCGCGCTAGACAACGGCAGCCACGTACGTACAAAACATGACAGCAAAAGAGGGTGCGGCCGGAGTACGTGGCCTGGAGTGGTCTCGTAGCCAAAGCAGACACGTTGGTGGTCCTGAGAAGGACCGTTTGTTGTTGCTTGCCTGTCGACCGAAGCGCAGGGAGCAGCCCAACTTAGGCGCGCTCACCGCGAATGCGCCGAGCCAGCTGGATGTCCTTTGGCATGATGGTGACGCGCTTAGCGTGGATGGCGCACAGGTTGGTGTCTTCGAAAAGACCAACGAGGTAGGCCTCGCTAGCTTCCTGTAGGGCCATCACGGCAGAACTCTGGAAACGGAGGTCCGTCTTGAAGTCCTGAGCGATTTCCCGCACCAGGCGCTGAAAGGGAAGCTTGCGGATCAGCAGTTCGGTCGACTTCTGGTATCGGCGAATTTCACGCAGGGCCACGGTTCCAGGCCTGTAACGGTGAGGTTTCTTCACCCCGCCTGTGGCAGGGGCACTCTTGCGAGCAGCCTTGGTAGCAAGCTGCTTACGCGGAGCCTTGCCTCCAGTACTCTTGCGCGCGGTTTGTTTAGTTCGGGCCATGCTGCGTGCGTCCGATCACCTCGACTGACGGAGCGAAACTGCGCTCCTGCCGGAGATCGGCAAAAGCGGCTTCGCCGCACGACCCATCTCTCTCCCTCCCATTGGCCGAAGCGTGAGAACCCGTCCGCGTGCGAGCGCGGAAGCGTACGCCAGGATGCTGGCTGGCGCTCATTTTCGGGCAACCGTGCAGTTCGCGGCTGCAAAGAGGTACACCGAAACGAAACCACTACCGCTGTACAATACAGCCTGCTGCGCATTTCTTTCGCCTTCCAGGCAACACATCAATCGACGCTGTAGCTCGTCGCTTCCCGAAGCGGCGCGACGGAGTGCGAGACGCCACCATTCACGCCAACAGCGCGCATCGCACTAGAGCGCCTCGCATCACCGAGGGCAAATGCGCACTGCCACGCCAAAAAAACTTGCTCCTTGCGTTGTCGCTTATTTGCGACCATTACGTAGATGGGCGAAGACGACGAGAGACCACCGGCAGTGTTGGTATATGCATACACGTCCGCGCAACGACAAGGAGTAAAACGCAACAAAACATTCTAACACAAACACCCCGTACATCCAACTGCCACTGAGCGCGCCTACTTGCTCAATCGCAGACAGTAACGGGACTCAATTTTATCTTCCTTTCCCTCTTAAGAATCACTCATACATACTTGCCAAACTACTAGGTGCGCTCAATGGCGGTTGGATGTACGGGGTGTTTGCGTTCGAATGTTTTGTTTCATTTTTACTCCTATTCCCTCGATATGTCGTCTCACTCTGGCTTCCCTCATGTCTCTTTCTCTACACTTTTATTCCCACCCTTTTAATCCCCCCTCACCCCCCATCCCTTGTGAGCTACCGCTGAGGTGTCGCATCCTGATGCAGACAGTTTCGGGGCTCACTTTCCTCTTCTTTTCCATCTTACACATCAGCAATCCCCCCCCCCCCCCCCCAACCTCTAAGTGCTAAATATGTGGCACAAAAAGCAGGAAATGGACTCAATGAAAGAGTGAAAAATAATAATCATAATAGAAACGAAGATCAACACGCGCCTCAAAAAGCCCCATTCACTCCTCTTTCACATTTTCACGAGAAAATGAAGGTACACACATGGAGAACAATTTTTGTTATAGGTAGGCTTGCCTGAGCAGAACCACTGTCGTGCGCCTTGGTTACACATTCGACACGCCTCGTCCTGTGCGGAGGTGGGTGGGAAACCAAGGGTGCACTTGAAAATGCAATGCTCGTGGGTTGGTGTCGCCATCTGACGGCAGGCTCACGCGAGCGCGCCTTGCTTTCGAATTTCCCGCGCTCGAACCTCTCGCGTTTACATCATGGGCTAGTCCCCCCCCCCCCCCCCCCCTCTCGCGTGGGCGGCGAAGCCAGCCTCCCTAGAGTGACCACCTCTGCCGGCGAAATGGAAACACTTGTTGCGTAGCTGTCCGTCCAAGTAAAGCTTTCACAACTGCAGTGTTCGCAGCACCAGTACAGTACATGAGTGCCACTTCTATCAAGTGCAGCTTCCCTCAGCACGCTGCATGGGCAGCGCTTATTGTGTACTTGCTTCTGACTTGCGCAGAAATTCTGTTTAAACATCCCCTTCCACTTTTCTTTCTTTTTTTTTGTATTTTGCAGCTCGGCAGCGCCAGGTGTGAAAAAAAAAAACAAACAAAAATTATTAGGCGTGACAATGTACACAATGTGTTATTGAATGGGGCACTTCTGAGTGCACAGCGGGCGCGGTAAACACGACCAACCTGTCACAATCAATTTTTTCATTTGTAAGTACACATCCCTTCTTCGTCTGGGTGCCCCACGGTAGAACATAGTGCGTTTTTATTTATTTTGACACAACGTGACGCGATCGTGTAGTGGGCATTCCAAAGAAAAAAGCGAGTTCGTGCTTCCTGAGCATAGTCGTGTCTCCAAGAATGCAGTGACCAGGGTAGAACGCTGCGCTCGGCTTCTTCCTTCGCGCGATAAGGTAACTAGGCGACGTTCGCTTGACGGGCCCGTTTTAGCAGCTTGGCTTGCAGGAAGGAGAGGAAGAACTCGCAGATGCGGCGATTGATTCGTGCATGCAGACCCAGGAGAAAGACGACGACGCGAACGAAATGCGGTGAACGTGACAAGTACCCAGCGCGATCAAGCTACTACTACACGAGGTGCTGCTCACCTGAGCGATGACGCAATGATATTGCAAAGAGGGACGGACGGGTATGGCGAACCGCTGGGATCACACTGCCGAAGCATCAAGTGGGTAGCCCTGAAGAGGGCTGTTCTGTTCTCGTTGGCTGGCTGCAGGCGACGCCGCTGGCTTCTTAGCCTCCGAATCCGTACAGGGTGCGGCCCTGACGCTTGAGGGCGTACACGACGTCCATGGCTGTCACGGTCTTCCTTTTGGCGTGCTCGGTGTAAGTGACGGCATCGCGGATCACGTTCTCGAGGAACACCTTGAGAACGCCGCGAGTTTCCTCGTAGATGAGGCCAGAGATGCGCTTGACACCGCCACGGCGCGCCAGACGACGGATGGCCGGCTTGGTTATGCCCTGGATGTTGTCACGCAACACCTTTCGATGACGCTTGGCGCCACCCTTCCCCAGCCCTTTGCCACCTTTGCCACGGCCAGACATGACGGCTTCCGAAGTTTCTGCTTCTGCTTCGAAACGCGCCCGGAAAGCGAATGCTCGACACGATCGAGTCGCGGTGTCGGCGCCGGCCCGCGAGACTGAGGAGGAAGGCGAACGGCGCACGCCGGTTGGTCGGCGGCCAGCTCGTCTCTCTCTCCCTCTTTTCTTCGCGAGGAGCGCGTTGGCCGCGCAGGTTGCTGCACTGACTATTTTTCTGCACTACAAGATTGAATATACACGGCAAACATGCTTTCGTTTGTTTGTTTGTTTTTAATTCTTTTCTCGTTACTGTTGCTAAGTTTCTTGCCCATTCATTCACGCACCCTTCACTGCTGCAAAATGGCGTATCAGTCGTATCAGCTGCCCCAGCGGCAAGGAGACATCAAACCGAGTAAGCGACAATTCATGTACGCGTACGTACAAGCCCAGCGGATACAACGCGTTCGCTAAAAAACGTTTCATCGTGTCCACTGAACATGACACACGCAATATTTGTCAAAACTCACAGCTGCAACAGCTCACCTGTGTGCCGCACGTAAATAAACTGCACACTTAACACTTTGCGACTACTCGTCCCCGGCGTGTGCCCCCCCCCCTCTTTTTTTTTTTCTTTTCTATGTTCTCGCTTTCTCTCTAATCACATCAATGCCTCATTTGCACGCACGAAACCCGTTTCACGGCGTCACTTTGACGCCATCCTTGTCGCCAAACCAAGGGACTAACACACGCGGTCCGGGCACGGCCTCATGGCCGGAAATTTCTAAACAAAGCGTGCTCGCGTTGTTGTGGACGCCGGCACGTGAAATTCGGCAAAGTAACAGCACCTTTGGCTGGCTACGCGTGTCTCAAATTTTACTGTGGCAGCTCCACTACATATCGCGATACGGCAGTTTCACCGAAGCCACGCAACGCGACCGCGCTCATTTCAGCATTCACGGGGACGGCAGAGAGTGAGAGCGCACCTCCTCTCGGGCGCGCCTCTCCTCCCGTAAACACGGACTGTCAAGCGGTCCGGTCGCAGCGAAGTTTCCCCATCTCCTTGCGGGGTGGTTCAACACCTGCCCGTTTCAAGTGCACGGTTGCACTGTGAGGAACCCTGCAAGGGTCACGCAATTACAGGCAAAACAGCCCTAACTCTAAAGCGCCTTACATAGGACGAGATTGGAGCGTAAAATGCACCACCCTTTATGCATTCTTTCTTCTTTACAGCGTTGGAAGAGTGTTCGTTCGCTGCATGTTTTACGCATGCGTACTTTCGCTTACATAATACCTTCGGAGGCTGACAACCTGTTAAGTAATCTATCAACGACTATCCGGACGGCATCAGCTGTGCAAAGAAGATTTGCAGTTGGCCTTCCAGAGCCGTCCAGAGCACACAAAGTAGGTCTACACATCGTGGCAACCAATATTTCGAAAAAAGTGAATTGCGTAGTATTATAAAGAATACAACTTTCAGAATGAGCAAAACTGCTTGGTTTGACCAAAGTACAAAGAGGTGCGATTTATACCACATCGATCCATTTATTGAATTAAAAATTACGCTGGCATTAGATAGAATATCGGAAACTCTAATTGACCGATTGAGGCTAGGCACGGCATACACAAAAACATTTGTTTTTTTTTTTTTCTTTGCACAGACACGGCAGAGCTGAAAGTCCCGAATGCGAATGCGGATTGATAGATGAAGACGTATGTCACCTTCTCGTAGACTGTCCACATCACGAGACGCCGTCTTAAGTCCGAACAGTTGGCATTAGACCGCAGACCGTTTAACATGAAGAAACTTCTGGGTCCGTGGCCTACTCGAGTTTTACAGTCGCACGCTTTAAAAGCATCAACACGTTCTTTACAAGACAGCGGGATTGCTGATAAGTATTAAGAAATAACGAACTTTCATTTGTAACAAATGTACTTATTATGTACAGTATCACGTGACTCTCATCATGTGTGTGTTGTGAAATGAATGACGTGTCGACAATTATGTACACACGAGCGAATGCATCTTTATACGGACCAGACGTGTGCTCTACTGTTTTGTGCTGGTGGACCGAATATTATCGAGGGACATTATATCAGAGACTTCATTCATTGACTTTCGAACATTTACTTACCATTGTGTTCTGATATGTGCGTATAAGTGTAAGTGTGTCTTTGCATATCTCTGCCCGAGTTTTCTACTTTCCATGCACTGCTTTGTACGTTTTGCTTCAAGATACGTGTTCAAGTTTAACTCAACGGCCAAGGAGTAGCCGGCGCCATAATGGTGCGCCGACATCTCCTTACATATCATATCAATAAGAAAAAAAGATGCGCGCCAATGCCCATCTATTGTATTCCCTTCTCACGTGCCCCAATACCAAACTGCGCGTGCCATTTCTGTGGTGCAAGTGTGTTTAAGTAGTCGCAGTTTCATCTTTCACAATCATGAGGGTTCCCATATTGAAAGTATTCCTTCCCCGAACTTGTGGCAGGGACGCACGATGCGAAATTACAAAATGATCGCGCTTGAAAGCTTCATACAAATGCACTGTCGACCCGCCGAACATAGTCAGTAATCTAAAACAAAGCGGAAATAAACGGTGCGTCCGCTCATTCATTTAAGGTAAGTTTCCCACCACATTCCGAATGGAACGTACCACTCATTTGTGCCTAGCACAGGCGCATTTGTTCTTTCGAAGAGAACACAGTGTTCCGCTACACCGTGTGATTATGTAAACGTCAAGCCGAGCAGTGTCGTTTGCTGGCCGGCCTGGCTATGTTTCTTTCGGCGACGCGCAAACGGAGCACTCGGTGCGAAAACGGGAAATGCCCATACCTCGTGTCGACCGCCTTTCTTTACTGGATTTCGTACTTCTTTGTGCACTATATAAATCACCTGCGTGGTACCCCTGTCATGCGTACGCACAGTTTTGTTTTTTCCTTCACTCGGGCTGTCGATACTTTGCTTTCGGACAATAATTAGCATGCAGTCCGCCGCCACGCTTTTCTGCTTCTACAGCTATTGTCACATGCGTCTATATATTTCTCCCCTATCTTTTCTTGCATCAATGCTTCCGCACATTTTTCACCGCGCCACGCACTTTAAGCTACATTCACTCCTCCTACAGTCTCGAAACGGGCCTGCCCTGCGCTCTCAAGAAATAAATGCCCCAATTTCGTAAACAAATGAATGGCGTGGCAGAGAAGGAACTCTGCGCTGTCTGATGAATGTGGCTGTACCCTTCACATCGGGCGGCAGCTATCACCACCTAGCCATAATGCTGACCTAACAAACAGCTACATTTATCTTGTTTTTTTTCTCTCTTTAAATAGTGAAGTATAGGACCGCGGTGCTTTGCAGTGAATGGTTTAGTTTTCACTCTTGCCTTGACTTTAGCCACCAATAAGATAACCACCTTCTAGTTAATTCTACCCGCCTAAAGTCTATTTTGCCCTCCCCCGTCTCTAAACCCCGGTGCTTTTGAAAAACTCTGCGCCATCATTCTAAACTATAAGGTGAAGCCCTTTACATAGCATTATCAAGTGTTCGGCAGTTTCCTTCTCTCCGCATGCACTGCATACCGTGTATACCCCTTCATATTTGGCCCGACATGTCGGAGTTGCTCGGGCAAGCGCTGACGCGAGTTTCCTATTCTATCATTTCCCAAGAGCTGAACACACTCGAGTTCATGTTACCTTTTTTTGAGAGAAGCGGCCACCTTCCCCCTGTTTTTTTTTTTTTTTAATTACCACGCTCCTGGTTTTGTTTTCCCTCCATTACCGTACTTGTGGCACTTTTCTCCGCGCACTCGGTCTTCTCTAATTTACCTGTTCAACCTCCCCGAGCACACACGTCGAGCGCGGCACACCAACGCTCCTGCTAGCGGTGTTCAACAGAGAGAAGAGGATGGATTCGGAGCCGAATCTCTCAGCACAACCCCTATGCCGACGCAGACAATTTGGGTGGCTCTGAGAAGAGCCGTTGATTTGTCGTTGCTCGCTGTGGCCCACGACGCACGCCTACTTGGAGCTGGTGTACTTGGTGACGGCTTTTGTACCCTCGGACACCGCGTGCTTGGCCAGCTCTCCGGGCAGCAGCAGGCGCACCGCGGTCTGGATCTCCCGGCTCGTGATGGTCGAGCGCTTGTTGTAGTGAGCAAGGCGTGACGACTCGGCGGCGATACGCTCGAAGATGTCGTTCACGAAGCTGTTCATGATGGACATGGCCTTGCTGGAGACACCAGTGTCGGGGTGCACCTGCTTCAGCACCTTATAGATGTAGATGGAGAAGCTCTCCTTCCTGCGGCGCTTCTTCTTCTTCTTGTCCGTGGCGCGCACATTCTTCTGCGCCTTGCCGGCCTTCTTGACGGCTTTGCCAGACGGTTGGGGAGGCATGATTTCACACAACACGCACGCGAGACCAGAGTCGAATGCGCGTGTCCCCCCGTCTCGCCGCGCTTAAATATGAGCGAGGGGTGTTGACGAGATCAGCACAACGCGCGCGCCCCATTGGTTCGCACGGCTTCTCTCTCTCACACTCTCATCCGTTCCCCGCGAGCGGCGGCGCGCGATGGTGGCAACGGAAACCATTCGAGGGGATTCGCTCGCAGGATTTCAAGCTGGACGGTTGTGCCCTCGCGATCTCCGACTTCAGCGTAGCTCCCGCCGACTGGTTCGCCCTCCGCGGTCTCCTGATGCCGTGTAGCTCTCGCATTGTGGCACCCCGCCCTTGGACTGCTTCGACCGGATCCCCACTTTCCTATCTCCTTCTTTTTCCTCTCGTTGGCTGTCTTCTTCTGCTTCTACTTTCCTTCCATTCTTTTTATCCCTCCTTCCCCCCACCCCTATAAGGCACTGCGCCGTGTCGCCTGAAGGCAGACAGAAATTAGGTGCCTTTTTCCTCTTCATTGTAACCACTACCACCACCACCATTCGAGCACGGCTCTCATCTCAGAAGGCAGCAGCTTTCTTGTTTTCGGCAACCGGCGTCGTACCAAGCGAAAAGCAACACCATGTCCGGACGTGGCAAGGGCGGCAAGGCGAAAGGCAAGAGCAAGACCCGTTCTAGCCGCGCGGGGCTTCAGTTCCCCGTGGGCCGTATTCACCGCCTCCTACGCAAGGGAAACTACGCCGAGCGCGTCGGAGCTGGCGCTCCGGTCTACCTGGCTGCCGTACTCGAGTACCTGGCCGCCGAGGTGCTCGAGCTGGCGGGCAACGCCGCTCGTGACAACAAGAAGACCCGGATCATCCCCCGTCACTTGCAGCTCGCCATCCGCAACGACGAGGAGCTGAACAAACTGCTTTCCGGCGTCACCATCGCGCAGGGCGGTGTGTTGCCCAACATTCAAGCCGTGCTTCTTCCAAAGAAGACGGAGAAGAAGGCGTAAGCGAGCACCCCTTCCGCGCGCTCGCCGCATTCCCCAAACGGTCCTTCTAAGGACCACCCAAACAGGTGACGCGGCCGTGTTTCGCTTCGCAGTCACGATGGCTCTGTTCGTACCCTCAAGCGTGTTTGTTTTTCTATACTTTATATATATTTCCTCGCGACATCAGTTAGCCACAAGTGCGCGACGCCAAATGCTGCAAAGAGACAACCAAATCACGCAGCTCGGCACCGAAAAAGACAGAAAAGAGCATGTAAGCGTTGTCATTTCTCATTAAAAAAAAAAAAAAAAAAAGCTCCACACGTAACCGTCTATCCTTACGATGACACCTGAACGGGTCAGCACAGGGACAGAGTAAATTTAATACCTTTGAATAGAAAAACAAACGTAAGGTAAAAAAAAAAAAGAGAGAGAGAGAGAGAGAACCCGCCGTTAGCGCATTCCATTTGGTGCTTCTAACACAATTTATTTCGTCTATCTTGCTAGGCAGCGCAGCCACTATTACACAGAACACACAACACAAGCGCTTAACTTCAACTAAACGTTTATTGCAAAAAAAAAAAAAAAATTGTCCAGAATATGGCACAAAAACTTGTTCAGCTTCAAAAGAAATGAAAGGAAATGACACGCGATGATTTCGAGTGTGTTAGTGCACTCTCTATCGCGCTCACGCGGAAAGAACTGTTTTTTGGATGGGGTGATAGAGAATAACAGACAGTAATGTGCGGGACTGGCACGTGTGCTTTTTGTTGTCTACCTTTTACTATTCTTTTTCTCTGTTCACCCCCTTTATAAACTCTGACGTTTGCAATGAAAGTTCAGTTGAAGTTAAGCGCTTGTGTTGTGAGGTCTGTGTAATAGTGGCTGCGCTTCCTAGCGAGATGGATCCTTACCAACTGGCCCGATACAATTGTTTATTTCGTCTCTCGGTAAAACTTCATCACCTCCTACGAGTGCACCCAAAAGTTGCGCCGGGGTCCAGCAGCCCAAGTCACCATGGCGTTACGCAAACAGAAGCCCTCAAAAACACCTTACAAGCGGCGGGCAAAAAGGTAAACACATAAATGAAATTGACACACCACAGGGTCGCAGCACGGCTGCTGCACACACACCGACTGAAGCTAGCCTACCTTTTCTCTGTCTACTCATAATGATACACACTTTTACCTTGAATTTGTCAAAGCTGAGCCATTTCTTCGTAATAACGACGCGCCGACGTTCCGTTCTTCCGCGCGCTAGACAACGGCAGCCACGTACGTACAAAACATGACAGCAAAAGAGGGTGCGGCCGGAGTACGTGGCCTGGAGTGGTCTCGTAGCCAAAGCAGACACGTTGGTGGTCCTGAGAAGGACCGTTTGTTGTTGCTTGCCTGTCGACCGAAGCGCAGGGAGCAGCCCAACTTAGGCGCGCTCACCGCGAATGCGCCGAGCCAGCTGGATGTCCTTTGGCATGATGGTGACGCGCTTAGCGTGGATGGCGCACAGGTTGGTGTCTTCGAAAAGACCAACGAGGTAGGCCTCGCTAGCTTCCTGTAGGGCCATCACGGCAGAACTCTGGAAACGGAGGTCCGTCTTGAAGTCCTGAGCGATTTCCCGCACCAGGCGCTGAAAGGGAAGCTTGCGGATCAGCAGTTCGGTCGACTTCTGGTATCGGCGAATTTCACGCAGGGCCACGGTTCCAGGCCTGTAACGGTGAGGTTTCTTCACCCCGCCTGTGGCAGGGGCACTCTTGCGAGCAGCCTTGGTAGCAAGCTGCTTACGCGGAGCCTTGCCTCCAGTACTCTTGCGCGCGGTTTGTTTAGTTCGGGCCATGCTGCGTGCGTCCGATCACCTCGACTGACGGAGCGAAACTGCGCTCCTGCCGGAGATCGGCAAAAGCGGCTTCGCCGCACGACCCATCTCTCTCCCTCCCATTGGCCGAAGCGTGAGAACCCGTCCGCGTGCGAGCGCGGAAGCGTACGCCAGGATGCTGGCTGGCGCTCATTTTCGGGCAACCGTGCAGTTCGCGGCTGCAAAGAGGTACACCGAAACGAAACCACTACCGCTGTACAATACAGCCTGCTGCGCATTTCTTTCGCCTTCCAGGCAACACATCAATCGACGCTGTAGCTCGTCGCTTCCCGAAGCGGCGCGACGGAGTGCGAGACGCCACCATTCACGCCAACAGCGCGCATCGCACTAGAGCGCCTCGCATCACCGAGGGCAAATGCGCACTGCCACGCCAAAAAAACTTGCTCCTTGCGTTGTCGCTTATTTGCGACCATTACGTAGATGGGCGAAGACGACGAGAGACCACCGGCAGTGTTGGTATATGCATACACGTCCGCGCAACGACAAGGAGTAAAACGCAACAAAACATTCTAACACAAACACCCCGTACATCCAACTGCCACTGAGCGCGCCTACTTGCTCAATCGCAGACAGTAACGGGACTCAATTTTATCTTCCTTTCCCTCTTAAGAATCACTCATACATACTTGCCAAACTACTAGGTGCGCTCAATGGCGGTTGGATGTACGGGGTGTTTGCGTTCGAATGTTTTGTTTCATTTTTACTCCTATTCCCTCGATATGTCGTCTCACTCTGGCTTCCCTCATGTCTCTTTCTCTACACTTTTATTCCCACCCTTTTAATCCCCCCTCACCCCCCATCCCTTGTGAGCTACCGCTGAGGTGTCGCATCCTGATGCAGACAGTTTCGGGGCTCACTTTCCTCTTCTTTTCCATCTTACACATCAGCAATCCCCCCCCCCCCCCCAACCTCTAAGTGCTAAATATGTGGCACAAAAAGCAGGAAATGGACTCAATGAAAGGGTGAAAAATAATAATCATAATAGAAACGAAGATCAACACGCGCCTCAAAAAGCCCCATTCACTCCTCTTTCACATTTTCACGAGAAAATGAAGGTACACACATGGAGAACAATTTTTGTTATAGGTAGGCTTTGCCTGAGCAGAACCACTGTCGTGCGCCTTGGTTACACATTCGACACGCCTCGTCCTGTGCGGAGGTGGGTGGGAAACCAAGGGTGCACTTGAAAATGCAATGCTCGTGGGTTGGTGTCGCCATCTGACGGCAGGCTCACGCGAGCGCGCCTTGCTTTCGAATTTCCCGCGCTCGAACCTCTCGCGTTTACATCATGGGCTAGTCCCCCCCCCCCCCCCCCTCTCGCGTGGGCGGCGAAGCCAGCCTCCCTAGAGTGACCACCTCTGCCGGCGAAATGGAAACACTTGTTGCGTAGCTGTCCGTCCAAGTAAAGCTTTCACAACAGCGGTGTTCGCAGCACCAGTACAGTACATGAGTGCCACTTCTATCAAGTGCAGCTTCCCTCAGCACGCTGCATGGGCAGCGCTTATTGTGTACTTGCTTCTGACTTGCGCAGAAATTCTGTTTAAACATCCCCTTCCACTTTTCTTTCTTTTTTTTTTGTATTTTGCAGCTCGGCAGCGCCAGGTGTGAAAAAAAAAAAACAAACAAAAATTATTAGGCGTGACAATGTACACAATGTGTTATTGAATGGGGCACTTCTGAGTGCACAGCGGGCGCGGTAAACACGACCAACCTGTCACAATCAATTTTTTCATTTGTAAGTACACATCCCTTCTTCGTCTGGGTGCCCCACGGTAGAACATAGTGCGTTTTTATTTATTTTGACACAACGTGACGCGATCGTGTAGTGGGCATTCCAAAGAAAAAAGCGAGTTCGTGCTTCCTGAGCATAGTCGTGTCTCCAAGAATGCAGTGACCAGGGTAGAACGCTGCGCTCGGCTTCTTCCTTCGCGCGATAAGGTAACTAGGCGACGTTCGCTTGACGGGCCCGTTTTAGCAGCTTGGCTTGCAGGAAGGAGAGGAAGAACTCGCAGATGCGGCGATTGATTCGTGCATGCAGACCCAGGAGAAAGACGACGACGCGAACGAAATGCGGTGAACGTGACAAGTACCCAGCGCGATCAAGCTACTACTACACGAGGTGCTGCTCACCTGAGCGATGACGCAATGATATTGCAAAGAGGGACGGACGGGTATGGCGAACCGCTGGGATCACACTGCCGAAGCATCAAGTGGGTAGCCCTGAAGAGGGCTGTTGTGCTCTCGTTGGCTGGCTGCAGGCGACGCCGCTGGCTTCTTAGCCTCCGAATCCGTACAGGGTGCGGCCCTGACGCTTGAGGGCGTACACGACGTCCATGGCTGTCACGGTCTTCCTTTTGGCGTGCTCGGTGTAAGTGACGGCATCGCGGATCACGTTCTCGAGGAACACCTTGAGAACGCCGCGAGTTTCCTCGTAGATGAGGCCAGAGATGCGCTTGACACCGCCACGGCGCGCCAGACGACGGATGGCCGGCTTGGTTATGCCCTGGATGTTGTCACGCAACACCTTTCGATGACGCTTGGCGCCACCCTTCCCCAGCCCTTTGCCACCTTTGCCACGGCCAGACATGACGGCTTCCGAAGTTTCTGCTTCTGCTTCGAAACGCGCCCGGAAAGCGAATGGTGGTGGTGGTAGTGGTTACAATGAAGAGGAAAAAGGCACCTAATTTCTGTCTGCCTTCAGGCGACACGGCGCAGTGCCTTATAGGGGTGGGGTGAAGGAGGGATAAAAAGGATAGAAGGAAAGTAGAAGCAGAAGAAGACAGCCAACGAGAGGAAAAAGAAGGAGATAGGAAAGTGGGGATCCGGTCGAAGCAGTCCAAGGGCGGGGTGCCACAATGCGAGAGCTACACGGCGTCAGGAGACCGCGGAGGGCGAACCAGTCGGCGGGAGCTACGCTGAAGTCGGAGATCGCGAGGGCACAACCGTCCAGCTTGAAATCCTGCGAGCGAATCTAAAGCGAATGCTCGACACGATCGAGTCGCGGTGTCGGCGCCGGCCCGCGAGACTGAGGAGGAAGGCGAACGGCGCACGCCGGTTGGTCGGCGGCCAGCTCGTCTCTCTCTCCCTCTTTTCTTCGCGAGGAGCGCGTTGGCCGCGCAGGTTGCTGCACTGACTATTTTTCTGCACTACAAGATTGAATATACACGGCAAACATGCTTTCGTTTGTTTGTTTGTTTTTAATTCTTTTCTCGTTACTGTTGCTAAGTTTCTTGCCCATTCATTCACGCACCCTTCACTGCTGCAAAATGGCGTATCAGTCGTATCAGCTGCCCCAGCGGCAAGGAGACATCAAACCGAGTAAGCGACAATTCATGTACGCGTACGTACAAGCCCAGCGGATACAACGCGTTCGCTAAAAAAAAAAAAAAAAAACGTTTCATCGTGTCCACTGAACATGACACACGCAATATTTGTCAAAACTCACAGCTGCAACAGCTCACCTGTGTGCCGCACGTAAATAAACTGCACACTTAACACTTTGCGACTACTCGTCCCCGGCGTGTGCCCCCCCCCCTCTTTTTTTTTTTTTTTTTTTTTTTCTTTTCTATGTTCTCGCTTTCTCTCTAATCACATCAATGCCTCATTTGCACGCACGAAACCCGTTTCACGGCGTCACTTTGACGCCATCCTTGTCGCCAAACCAAGGGACTAACACACGCGGTCCGGGCACGGCCTCATGGCCGGAAATTTCTAAACAAAGCGTGCTCGCGTTGTTGTGGACGCCGGCACGTGAAATTCGGCAAAGTAACAGCACCTTTGGCTGGCTACGCGTGTCTCAAATTTTACTGTGGCAGCTCCACTACATATCGCGATACGGCAGTTTCACCGAAGCCACGCAACGCGACCGCGCTCATTTCAGCATTCACGGGGACGGCAGAGAGTGAGAGCGCACCTCCTCTCGGGCGCGCCTCTCCTCCCGTAAACACGGACTGTCAAGCGGTCCGGTCGCAGCGAAGTTTCCCCATCTCCTTGCGGGGTGGTTCAACACCTGCCCGTTTCAAGTGCACGGTTGCACTGTGAGGAACCCTGCAAGGGTCACGCAATTACAGGCAAAACAGCCCTAACTCTAAAGCGCCTTACATAGGACGAGATTGGAGCGTAAAATGCACCACCCTTTATGCATTCTTTCTTCTTTACAGCGTTGGAAGAGTGTTCGTTCGCTGCATGTTTTACGCATGCGTACTTTCGCTTACATAATACCTTCGGAGGCTGACAACCTGTTAAGTAATCTATCAACGACTATCCGGACGGCATCAGCTGTGCAAAGAAGATTTGCAGTTGGCCTTCCAGAGCCGTCCAGAGCACACAAAGTAGGTCTACACATCGTGGCAACCAATATTTCGAAAAAAGTGAATTGCGTAGTATTATAAAGAATACAACTTTCAGAATGAGCAAAACTGCTTGGTTTGACCAAAGTACAAAGAGGTGCGATTTATACCACATCGATCCATTTATTGAATTAAAAATTACGCTGGCATTAGATAGAATATCGGAAACTCTAATTGACCGATTGAGGCTAGGCACGGCATACACAAAAACATTTGTTTTTTTTTTTTTCTTTGCACAGACACGGCAGAGCTGAAAGTCCCGAATGCGAATGCGGATTGATAGATGAAGACGTATGTCACCTTCTCGTAGACTGTCCACATCACGAGACGCCGTCTTAAGTCCGAACAGTTGGCATTAGACCGCAGACCGTTTAACATGAAGAAACTTCTGGGTCCGTGGCCTACTCGAGTTTTACAGTCGCACGCTTTAAAAGCATCAACACGTTCTTTACAAGACAGCGGGATTGCTGATAAGTATTAAGAAATAACGAACTTTCATTTGTAACAAATGTACTTATTATGTACAGTATCACGTGACTCTCATCATGTGTGTGTTGTGAAATGAATGACGTGTCGACAATTATGTACACACGAGCGAATGCATCTTTATACGGACCAGACGTGTGCTCTACTGTTTTGTGCTGGTGGACCGAATATTATCGAGGGACATTATATCAGAGACTTCATTCATTGACTTTCGAACATTTACTTACCATTGTGTTCTGATATGTGCGTATAAGTGTAAGTGTGTCTTTGCATATCTCTGCCCGAGTTTTCTACTTTCCATGCACTGCTTTGTACGTTTTGCTTCAAGATACGTGTTCAAGTTTAACTCAACGGCCAAGGAGTAGCCGGCGCCATAATGGTGCGCCGACATCTCCTTACATATCATATCAATAAGAAAAAAAGATGCGCGCCAATGCCCATCTATTGTATTCCCTTCTCACGTGCCCCAATACCAAACTGCGCGTGCCATTTCTGTGGTGCAAGTGTGTTTAAGTAGTCGCAGTTTCATCTTTCACAATCATGAGGGTTCCCATATTGAAAGTATTCCTTCCCCGAACTTGTGGCAGGGACGCACGATGCGAAATTACAAAATGATCGCGCTTGAAAGCTTCATACAAATGCACTGTCGACCCGCCGAACATAGTCAGTAATCTAAAACAAAGCGGAAATAAACGGTGCGTCCGCTCATTCATTTAAGGTAAGTTTCCCACCACATTCCGAATGGAACGTACCACTCATTTGTGCCTAGCACAGGCGCATTTGTTCTTTCGAAGAGAACACAGTGTTCCGCTACACCGTGTGATTATGTAAACGTCAAGCCGAGCAGTGTCGTTTGCTGGCCGGCCTGGCTATGTTTCTTTCGGCGACGCGCAAACGGAGCACTCGGTGCGAAAACGGGAAATGCCCATACCTCGTGTCGACCGCCTTTCTTTACTGGATTTCGTACTTCTTTGTGCACTATATAAATCACCTGCGTGGTACCCCTGTCATGCGTACGCACAGTTTTGTTTTTTCCTTCACTCGGGCTGTCGATACTTTGCTTTCGGACAATAATTAGCATGCAGTCCGCCGCCACGCTTTTCTGCTTCTACAGCTATTGTCACATGCGTCTATATATTTCTCCCCTATCTTTTCTTGCATCAATGCTTCCGCACATTTTTCACCGCGCCACGCACTTTAAGCTACATTCACTCCTCCTACAGTCTCGAAACGGGCCTGCCCTGCGCTCTCAAGAAATAAATGCCCCAATTTCGTAAACAAATGAATGGCGTGGCAGAGAAGGAACTCTGCGCTGTCTGATGAATGTGGCTGTACCCTTCACATCGGGCGGCAGCTATCACCACCTAGCCATAATGCTGACCTAACAAACAGCTACATTTATCTTGTTTTTTTTCTCTCTTTAAATAGTGAAGTATAGGACCGCGGTGCTTTGCAGTGAATGGTTTAGTTTTCACTCTTGCCTTGACTTTAGCCACCAATAAGATAACCACCTTCTAGTTAATTCTACCCGCCTAAAGTCTATTTTGCCCTCCCCCGTCTCTAAACCCCGGTGCTTTTGAAAAACTCTGCGCCATCATTCTAAACTATAAGGTGAAGCCCTTTACATAGCATTATCAAGTGTTCGGCAGTTTCCTTCTCTCCGCATGCACTGCATACCGTGTATACCCCTTCATATTTGGCCCGACATGTCGGAGTTGCTCGGGCAAGCGCTGACGCGAGTTTCCTATTCTATCATTTCCCAAGAGCTGAACACACTCGAGTTCATGTTACCTTTTTTTGAGAGAAGCGGCCACCTTCCCCCTGTTTTTTTTTTTTTTTTTAATTACCACGCTCCTGGTTTTGTTTTCCCTCCATTACCGTACTTGTGGCACTTTTCTCCGCGCACTCGGTCTTCTCTAATTTACCTGTTCAACCTCCCCGAGCACACACGTCGAGCGCGGCACACCAACGCTCCTGCTAGCGGTGTTCAACAGAGAGAAGAGGATGGATTCGGAGCCGAATCTCTCAGCACAACCCCTATGCCGACGCAGACAATTTGGGTGGCTCTGAGAAGAGCCGTTGATTTGTCGTTGCTCGCTGTGGCCCACGACGCACGCCTACTTGGAGCTGGTGTACTTGGTGACGGCTTTTGTACCCTCGGACACCGCGTGCTTGGCCAGCTCTCCGGGCAGCAGCAGGCGCACCGCGGTCTGGATCTCCCGGCTCGTGATGGTCGAGCGCTTGTTGTAGTGAGCAAGGCGTGACGACTCGGCGGCGATACGCTCGAAGATGTCGTTCACGAAGCTGTTCATGATGGACATGGCCTTGCTGGAGACACCAGTGTCGGGGTGCACCTGCTTCAGCACCTTATAGATGTAGATGGAGAAGCTCTCCTTCCTGCGGCGCTTCTTCTTCTTCTTGTCCGTGGCGCGCACATTCTTCTGCGCCTTGCCGGCCTTCTTGACGGCTTTGCCAGACGGTTGGGGAGGCATGATTTCACACAACACGCACGCGAGACCAGAGTCGAATGCGCGTGTCCCCCCGTCTCGCCGCGCTTAAATATGAGCGAGGGGTGTTGACGAGATCAGCACAACGCGCGCGCCCCATTGGTTCGCACGGCTTCTCTCTCTCACACTCTCATCCGTTCCCCGCGAGCGGCGGCGCGCGATGGTGGCAACGGAAACCATTCGAGCACGGCTCTCATCTCAGAAGGCAGCAGCTTTCTTGTTTTCGGCAACCGGCGTCGTACCAAGCGAAAAGCAACACCATGTCCGGACGTGGCAAGGGCGGCAAGGCGAAAGGCAAGAGCAAGACACGTTCTAGCCGCGCGGGGCTTCAGTTCCGGATTCGCTCGCAGGATTTCAAGCTGGACGGTTGTGCCCTCGCGATCTCCGACTTCAGCGTAGCTCCCGCCGACTGGTTCGCCCTCCGCGGTCTCCTGACGCCGTGTAGCTCTCGCATTGTGGCACCCCGCCCTTGGACTGCTTCGACCGGATCCCCACTTTCCTATCTCCTTCCTTTTTCCTCTCGTTGGCTGTCTTCTTCTGCTTCTACTTTCCTTCTATTCTTTTTATCCCTCCTTCCCCCCACCCCTATAAGGCACTGCGCCGTGTCGCCTGAAGGCAGACAGAAATTAGGTGCCTTTTTCCTCTTCATTCTAATCACTACCACCACCAGTTCCCCGTGGGCCGTATTCACCGCCTCCTACGCAAGGGAAACTACGCCGAGCGCGTCGGAGCTGGCGCTCCGGTCTACCTGGCTGCCGTACTCGAGTACCTGGCCGCCGAGGTGCTCGAGCTGGCGGGCAACGCCGCTCGTGACAACAAGAAGACCCGGATCATCCCCCGTCACTTGCAGCTCGCCATCCGCAACGACGAGGAGCTGAACAAACTGCTTTCCGGCGTCACCATCGCGCAGGGCGGTGTGTTGCCCAACATTCAAGCCGTGCTTCTTCCAAAGAAGACGGAGAAGAAGGCGTAAGCGAGCACCCCTTCCGCGCGCTCGCCGCATTCCCCAAACGGTCCTTCTAAGGACCACCCAAACAGGTGACGCGGCCGTGTTTCGCTTCGCAGTCACGATGGCTCTGTTCGTACCCTCAAGCGTGTTTGTTTTTCTATACTTTATATATATTTCCTCGCGACATCAGTTAGCCACAAGTGCGCGACGCCAAATGCTGCAAAGAGACAACCAAATCACGCAGCTCGGCACCGAAAAAGACAGAAAAGAGCATGTAAGCGTTGTCATTTCTCATTAAAAAAAAAAAAAAAAAAAGCTCCACACGTAACCGTCTATCCTTACGATGACACCTGAACGGGTCAGCACAGGGACAGAGTAAATTTAATACCTTTGAATAGAAAAACAAACGTAAGGTAAAAAAAAAAAAGAGAGAGAGAGAGAGAGAACCCGCCGTTAGCGCATTCCATTTGGTGCTTCTAACACAATTTATTTCGTCTATCTTGCTAGGCAGCGCAGCCACTATTACACAGAACACACAACACAAGCGCTTAACTTCAACTAAACGTTTATTGCAAAAAAAAAAAAATTGTCCAGAATATGGCACAAAAACTTGTTCAGCTTCAAAAGAAATGAAAGGAAATGACACGCGATGATTTCGAGTGTGTTAGTGCACTCTCTATCGCGCTCACGCGGAAAGAACTGTTTTTTGGATGGGGTGATAGAGAATAACAGACAGTAATGTGCGGGACTGGCACGTGTGCTTTTTGTTGTCTACCTTTTACTATTCTTTTTCTCTGTTCACCCCCTTTATAAACTCTGACGTTTGCAATGAAAGTTCAGTTGAAGTTAAGCGCTTGTGTTGTGAGGTCTGTGTAATAGTGGCTGCGCTTCCTAGCGAGATGGATCCTTACCAACTGGCCCGATACAATTGTTTATTTCGTCTCTCGGTAAAACTTCATCACCTCCTACGAGTGCACCCAAAAGTTGCGCCGGGGTCCAGCAGCCCAAGTCACCATGGCGTTACGCAAACAGAAGCCCTCAAAAACACCTTACAAGCGGCGGGCAAAAAGGTAAACACATAAATGAAATTGACACACCACAGGGTCGCAGCACGGCTGCTGCACACACACCGACTGAAGCTAGCCTACCTTTTCTCTGTCTACTCATAATGATACACACTTTTACCTTGAATTTGTCAAAGCTGAGCCATTTCTTCGTAATAACGACGCGCCGACGTTCCGTTCTTCCGCGCGCTAGACAACGGCAGCCACGTACGTACAAAACATGACAGCAAAAGAGGGTGCGGCCGGAGTACGTGGCCTGGAGTGGTCTCGTAGCCAAAGCAGACACGTTGGTGGTCCTGAGAAGGACCGTTTGTTGTTGCTTGCCTGTCGACCGAAGCGCAGGGAGCAGCCCAACTTAGGCGCGCTCACCGCGAATGCGCCGAGCCAGCTGGATGTCCTTTGGCATGATGGTGACGCGCTTAGCGTGGATGGCGCACAGGTTGGTGTCTTCGAAAAGACCAACGAGGTAGGCCTCGCTAGCTTCCTGTAGGGCCATCACGGCAGAACTCTGGAAACGGAGGTCCGTCTTGAAGTCCTGAGCGATTTCCCGCACCAGGCGCTGAAAGGGAAGCTTGCGGATCAGCAGTTCGGTCGACTTCTGGTATCGGCGAATTTCACGCAGGGCCACGGTTCCAGGCCTGTAACGGTGAGGTTTCTTCACCCCGCCTGTGGCAGGGGCACTCTTGCGAGCAGCCTTGGTAGCAAGCTGCTTACGCGGAGCCTTGCCTCCAGTACTCTTGCGCGCGGTTTGTTTAGTTCGGGCCATGCTGCGTGCGTCCGATCACCTCGACTGACGGAGCGAAACTGCGCTCCTGCCGGAGATCGGCAAAAGCGGCTTCGCCGCACGACCCATCTCTCTCCCTCCCATTGGCCGAAGCGTGAGAACCCGTCCGCGTGCGAGCGCGGAAGCGTACGCCAGGATGCTGGCTGGCGCTCATTTTCGGGCAACCGTGCAGTTCGCGGCTGCAAAGAGGTACACCGAAACGAAACCACTACCGCTGTACAATACAGCCTGCTGCGCATTTCTTTCGCCTTCCAGGCAACACATCAATCGACGCTGTAGCTCGTCGCTTCCCGAAGCGGCGCGACGGAGTGCGAGACGCCACCATTCACGCCAACAGCGCGCATCGCACTAGAGCGCCTCGCATCACCGAGGGCAAATGCGCACTGCCACGCCAAAAAAACTTGCTCCTTGCGTTGTCGCTTATTTGCGACCATTACGTAGATGGGCGAAGACGACGAGAGACCACCGGCAGTGTTGGTATATGCATACACGTCCGCGCAACGACAAGGAGTAAAACGCAACAAAACATTCTAACACAAACACCCCGTACATCCAACTGCCACTGAGCGCGCCTACTTGCTCAATCGCAGACAGTAACGGGACTCAATTTTATCTTCCTTTCCCTCTTAAGAATCACTCATACATACTTGCCAAACTACTAGGTGCGCTCAATGGCGGTTGGATGTACGGGGTGTTTGCGTTCGAATGTTTTGTTTCATTTTTACTCCTATTCCCTCGATATGTCGTCTCACTCTGGCTTCCCTCATGTCTCTTTCTCTACACTTTTATTCCCACCCTTTTAATCCCCCCTCACCCCCCATCCCTTGTGAGCTACCGCTGAGGTGTCGCATCCTGATGCAGACAGTTTCGGGGCTCACTTTCCTCTTCTTTTCCATCTTACACATCAGCAATCCCCCCCCCCCCCAACCTCTAAGTGCTAAATATGTGGCACAAAAAGCAGGAAATGGACTCAATGAAAGGGTGAAAAATAATAATCATAATAGAAACGAAGATCAACACGCGCCTCAAAAAGCCCCATTCACTCCTCTTTCACATTTTCACGAGAAAATGAAGGTACACACATGGAGAACAATTTTTGTTATAGGTAGGCTTTGCCTGAGCAGAACCACTGTCGTGCGCCTTGGTTACACATTCGACACGCCTCGTCCTGTGCGGAGGTGGGTGGGAAACCAAGGGTGCACTTGAAAATGCAATGCTCGTGGGTTGGTGTCGCCATCTGACGGCAGGCTCACGCGAGCGCGCCTTGCTTTCGAATTTCCCGCGCTCGAACCTCTCGCGTTTACATCATGGGCTAGTCCCCCCCCCCCCCTCTCGCGTGGGCGGCGAAGCCAGCCTCCCTAGAGTGACCACCTCTGCCGGCGAAATGGAAACACTTGTTGCGTAGCTGTCCGTCCAAGTAAAGCTTTCACAACTGCAGTGTTCGCAGCACCAGTACAGTACATGAGTGCCACTTCTATCAAGTGCAGCTTCCCTCAGCACGCTGCATGGGCAGCGCTTATTGTGTACTTGCTTCTGACTTGCGCAGAAATTCTGTTTAAACATCCCCTTCCACTTTTCTTTCTTTTTTTTGTATTTTGCAGCTCGGCAGCGCCAGGTGTGAAAAAAAAAAAACAAACAAAAATTATTAGGCGTGACAATGTACACAATGTGTTATTGAATGGGGCACTTCTGAGTGCACAGCGGGCGCGGTAAACACGACCAACCTGTCACAATCAATTTTTTCATTTGTAAGTACACATCCCTTCTTCGTCTGGGTGCCCCACGGTAGAACATAGTGCGTTTTTATTTATTTTGACACAACGTGACGCGATCGTGTAGTGGGCATTCCAAAGAAAAAAGCGAGTTCGTGCTTCCTGAGCATAGTCGTGTCTCCAAGAATGCAGTGACCAGGGTAGAACGCTGCGCTCGGCTTCTTCCTTCGCGCGATAAGGTAACTAGGCGACGTTCGCTTGACGGGCCCGTTTTAGCAGCTTGGCTTGCAGGAAGGAGAGGAAGAACTCGCAGATGCGGCGATTGATTCGTGCATGCAGACCCAGGAGAAAGACGACGACGCGAACGAAATGCGGTGAACGTGACAAGTACCCAGCGCGATCAAGCTACTACTACACGAGGTGCTGCTCACCTGAGCGATGACGCAATGATATTGCAAAGAGGGACGGACGGGTATGGCGAACCGCTGGGATCACACTGCCGAAGCATCAAGTGGGTAGCCCTGAAGAGGGCTGTTGTGTTCTCGTTGGCTGGCTGCAGGCGACGCCGCTGGCTTCTTAGCCTCCGAATCCGTACAGGGTGCGGCCCTGACGCTTGAGGGCGTACACGACGTCCATGGCTGTCACGGTCTTCCTTTTGGCGTGCTCGGTGTAAGTGACGGCATCGCGGATCACGTTCTCGAGGAACACCTTGAGAACGCCGCGAGTTTCCTCGTAGATGAGGCCAGAGATGCGCTTGACACCGCCACGGCGCGCCAGACGACGGATGGCCGGCTTGGTTATGCCCTGGATGTTGTCACGCAACACCTTTCGATGACGCTTGGCGCCACCCTTCCCCAGCCCTTTGCCACCTTTGCCACGGCCAGACATGACGGCTTCCGAAGTTTCTGCTTCTGCTTCGAAACGCGCCCGGAAAGCGAATGCTCGACACGATCGAGTCGCGGTGTCGGCGCCGGCCCGCGAGACTGAGGAGGAAGGCGAACGGCGCACGCCGGTTGGTCGGCGGCCAGCTCGTCTCTCTCTCCCTCTTTTCTTCGCGAGGAGCGCGTTGGCCGCGCAGGTTGCTGCACTGACTATTTTTCTGCACTACAAGATTGAATATACACGGCAAACATGCTTTCGTTTGTTTGTTTGTTTTTAATTCTTTTCTCGTTACTGTTGCTAAGTTTCTTGCCCATTCATTCACGCACCCTTCACTGCTGCAAAATGGCGTATCAGTCGTATCAGCTGCCCCAGCGGCAAGGAGACATCAAACCGAGTAAGCGACAATTCATGTACGCGTACGTACAAGCCCAGCGGATACAACGCGTTCGCTAAAAAACGTTTCATCGTGTCCACTGAACATGACACACGCAATATTTGTCAAAACTCACAGCTGCAACAGCTCACCTGTGTGCCGCACGTAAATAAACTGCACACTTAACACTTTGCGACTACTCGTCCCCGGCGTGTGCCCCCCCCCCCTCTTTTTTTTTTTCTTTTCTATGTTCTCGCTTTCTCTCTAATCACATCAATGCCTCATTTGCACGCACGAAACCCGTTTCACGGCGTCACTTTGACGCCATCCTTGTCGCCAAACCAAGGGACTAACACACGCGGTCCGGGCACGGCCTCATGGCCGGAAATTTCTAAACAAAGCGTGCTCGCGTTGTTGTGGACGCCGGCACGTGAAATTCGGCAAAGTAACAGCACCTTTGGCTGGCTACGCGTGTCTCAAATTTTACTGTGGCAGCTCCACTACATATCGCGATACGGCAGTTTCACCGAAGCCACGCAACGCGACCGCGCTCATTTCAGCATTCACGGGGACGGCAGAGAGTGAGAGCGCACCTCCTCTCGGGCGCGCCTCTCCTCCCGTAAACACGGACTGTCAAGCGGTCCGGTCGCAGCGAAGTTTCCCCATCTCCTTGCGGGGTGGTTCAACACCTGCCCGTTTCAAGTGCACGGTTGCACTGTGAGGAACCCTGCAAGGGTCACGCAATTACAGGCAAAACAGCCCTAACTCTAAAGCGCCTTACATAGGACGAGATTGGAGCGTAAAATGCACCACCCTTTATGCATTCTTTCTTCTTTACAGCGTTGGAAGAGTGTTCGTTCGCTGCATGTTTTACGCATGCGTACTTTCGCTTACATAATACCTTCGGAGGCTGACAACCTGTTAAGTAATCTATCAACGACTATCCGGACGGCATCAGCTGTGCAAAGAAGATTTGCAGTTGGCCTTCCAGAGCCGTCCAGAGCACACAAAGTAGGTCTACACATTGTGGCAACCAATATTTCGAAAAAAGTGAATTGCGTAGTATTATAAAGAATACAACTTTCAGAATGAGCAAAACTGCTTGGTTTGACCAAAGTACAAAGAGGTGCGATTTATACCACATCGATCCATTTATTGAATTAAAAATTACGCTGGCATTAGATAGAATATCGGAAACTCTAATTGACCGATTGAGGCTAGGCACGGCATACACAAAAACATTTGTTCTTTTTTTTCTTTGCACAGACACGGCAGAGCTGAAAGTCCCGAATGCGAATGCGGATTGATAGATGAAGACGTATGTCACCTTCTCGTAGACTGTCCACATCACGAGACGCCGTCTTAAGTCCGAACAGTTGGCATTAGACCGCAGACCGTTTAACATGAAGAAACTTCTGGGTCCGTGGCCTACTCGAGTTTTACAGTCGCACGCTTTAAAAGCATCAACACGTTCTTTACAAGACAGCGGGATTGCTGATAAGTATTAAGAAATAACGAACTTTCATTTGTAACAAATGTACTTATTATGTACAGTATCACGTGACTCTCATCATGTGTGTGTTGTGAAATGAATGACGTGTCGACAATTATGTACACACGAGCGAATGCATCTTTATACGGACCAGACGTGTGCTCTACTGTTTTGTGCTGGTGGACCGAATATTATCGAGGGACATTATATCAGAGACTTCATTCATTGACTTTCGAACATTTACTTACCATTGTGTTCTGATATGTGCGTATAAGTGTAAGTGTGTCTTTGCATATCTCTGCCCGAGTTTTCTACTTTCCATGCACTGCTTTGTACGTTTTGCTTCAAGATACGTGTTCAAGTTTAACTCAACGGCCAAGGAGTAGCCGGCGCCATAATGGTGCGCCGACATCTCCTTACATATCATATCAATAAGAAAAAAAGATGCGCGCCAATGCCCATCTATTGTATTCCCTTCTCACGTGCCCCAATACCAAACTGCGCGTGCCATTTCTGTGGTGCAAGTGTGTTTAAGTAGTCGCAGTTTCATCTTTCACAATCATGAGGGTTCCCATATTGAAAGTATTCCTTCCCCGAACTTGTGGCAGGGACGCACGATGCGAAATTACAAAATGATCGCGCTTGAAAGCTTCATACAAATGCACTGTCGACCCGCCGAACATAGTCAGTAATCTAAAACAAAGCGGAAATAAACGGTGCGTCCGCTCATTCATTTAAGGTAAGTTTCCCACCACATTCCGAATGGAACGTACCACTCATTTGTGCCTAGCACAGGCGCATTTGTTCTTTCGAAGAGAACACAGTGTTCCGCTACACCGTGTGATTATGTAAACGTCAAGCCGAGCAGTGTCGTTTGCTGGCCGGCCTGGCTATGTTTCTTTCGGCGACGCGCAAACGGAGCACTCGGTGCGAAAACGGGAAATGCCCATACCTCGTGTCGACCGCCTTTCTTTACTGGATTTCGTACTTCTTTGTGCACTATATAAATCACCTGCGTGGTACCCCTGTCATGCGTACGCACAGTTTTGTTTTTTCCTTCACTCGGGCTGTCGATACTTTGCTTTCGGACAATAATTAGCATGCAGTCCGCCGCCACGCTTTTCTGCTTCTACAGCTATTGTCACATGCGTCTATATATTTCTCCCCTATCTTTTCTTGCATCAATGCTTCCGCACATTTTTCACCGCGCCACGCACTTTAAGCTACATTCACTCCTCCTACAGTCTCGAAACGGGCCTGCCCTGCGCTCTCAAGAAATAAATGCCCCAATTTCGTAAACAAATGAATGGCGTGGCAGAGAAGGAACTCTGCGCTGTCTGATGAATGTGGCTGTACCCTTCACATCGGGCGGCAGCTATCACCACCTAGCCATAATGCTGACCTAACAAACAGCTACATTTATCTTCTTTTTTTCTCTCTTTAAATAGTGAAGTATAGGACCGCGGTGCTTTGCAGTGAATGGTTTAGTTTTCACTCTTGCCTTGACTTTAGCCACCAATAAGATAACCACCTTCTAGTTAATTCTACCCGCCTAAAGTCTATTTTGCCCTCCCCCGTCTCTAAACCCCGGTGCTTTTGAAAAACTCTGCGCCATCATTCTAAACTATAAGGTGAAGCCCTTTACATAGCATTATCAAGTGTTCGGCAGTTTCCTTCTCTCCGCATGCACTGCATACCGTGTATACCCCTTCATATTTGGCCCGACATGTCGGAGTTGCTCGGGCAAGCGCTGACGCGAGTTTCCTATTCTATCATTTCCCAAGAGCTGAACACACTCGAGTTCATGTTACCTTTTTTTGAGAGAAGCGGCCACCTTCCCCCTGTTTTTTTTTTTTTTTTTTTAATTACCACGCTCCTGGTTTTGTTTTCCCTCCATTACCGTACTTGTGGCACTTTTCTCCGCGCACTCGGTCTTCTCTAATTTACCTGTTCAACCTCCCCGAGCACACACGTCGAGCGCGGCACACCAACGCTCCTGCTAGCGGTGTTCAACAGAGAGAAGAGGATGGATTCGGAGCCGAATCTCTCAGCACAACCCCTATGCCGACGCAGACAATTTGGGTGGCTCTGAGAAGAGCCGTTGATTTGTCGTTGCTCGCTGTGGCCCACGACGCACGCCTACTTGGAGCTGGTGTACTTGGTGACGGCTTTTGTACCCTCGGACACCGCGTGCTTGGCCAGCTCTCCGGGCAGCAGCAGGCGCACCGCGGTCTGGATCTCCCGGCTCGTGATGGTCGAGCGCTTGTTGTAGTGAGCAAGGCGTGACGACTCGGCGGCGATACGCTCGAAGATGTCGTTCACGAAGCTGTTCATGATGGACATGGCCTTGCTGGAGACACCAGTGTCGGGGTGCACCTGCTTCAGCACCTTATAGATGTAGATGGAGAAGCTCTCCTTCCTGCGGCGCTTCTTCTTCTTCTTGTCCGTGGCGCGCACATTCTTCTGCGCCTTGCCGGCCTTCTTGACGGCTTTGCCAGACGGTTGGGGAGGCATGATTTCACACAACACGCACGCGAGACCAGAGTCGAATGCGCGTGTCCCCCCGTCTCGCCGCGCTTAAATATGAGCGAGGGGTGTTGACGAGATCAGCACAACGCGCGCGCCCCATTGGTTCGCACGGCTTCTCTCTCTCACACTCTCATCCGTTCCCCGCGAGCGGCGGCGCGCGATGGTGGCAACGGAAACCATTCGAGCACGGCTCTCATCTCAGAAGGCAGCAGCTTTCTTGTTTTCGGCAACCGGCGTCGTACCAAGCGAAAAGCAACACCATGTCCGGACGTGGCAAGGGCGGCAAGGCGAAAGGCAAGAGCAAGACCCGTTCTAGCCGCGCGGGGCTTCAGTTCCCCGTGGGCCGTATTCACCGCCTCCTACGCAAGGGAAACTACGCCGAGCGCGTCGGAGCTGGCGCTCCGGTCTACCTGGCTGCCGTACTCGAGTACCTGGCCGCCGAGGTGCTCGAGCTGGCGGGCAACGCCGCTCGTGACAACAAGAAGACCCGGATCATCCCCCGTCACTTGCAGCTCGCCATCCGCAACGACGAGGAGCTGAACAAACTGCTTTCCGGCGTCACCATCGCGCAGGGCGGTGTGTTGCCCAACATTCAAGCCGTGCTTCTTCCAAAGAAGACGGAGAAGAAGGCGTAAGCGAGCACCCCTTCCGCGCGCTCGCCGCATTCCCCAAACGGTCCTTCTAAGGACCACCCAAACAGGTGACGCGGCCGTGTTTCGCTTCGCAGTCACGATGGCTCTGTTCGTACCCTCAAGCGTGTTTGTTTTTCTATACTTTATATATATTTCCTCGCGACATCAGTTAGCCACAAGTGCGCGACGCCAAATGCTGCAAAGAGACAACCAAATCACGCAGCTCGGCACCGAAAAAGACAGAAAAGAGCATGTAAGCGTTGTCATTTCTCATTAAAAAAAAAAAAAAAAAAAGCTCCACACGTAACCGTCTATCCTTACGATGACACCTGAACGGGTCAGCACAGGGACAGAGTAAATTTAATACCTTTGAATAGAAAAACAAACGTAAGGTAAAAAAAAAAAGAGAGAGAGAGAGAGAGAACCCGCCGTTAGCGCATTCCATTTGGTGCTTCTAACACAATTTATTTCGTCTATCTTGCTAGGCAGCGCAGCCACTATTACACAGAACACACAACACAAGCGCTTAACTTCAACTAAACGTTTATTGCAAAAAAAAAAAATAAAAAAATTGTCCAGAATATGGCACAAAAACTTGTTCAGCTTCAAAAGAAATGAAAGGAAATGACACGCGATGATTTCGAGTGTGTTAGTGCACTCTCTATCGCGCTCACGCGGAAAGAACTGTTTTTTGGATGGGGTGATAGAGAATAACAGACAGTAATGTGCGGGACTGGCACGTGTGCTTTTTGTTGTCTACCTTTTACTATTCTTTTTCTCTGTTCACCCCCTTTATAAACTCTGACGTTTGCAATGAAAGTTCAGTTGAAGTTAAGCGCTTGTGTTGTGAGGTCTGTGTAATAGTGGCTGCGCTTCCTAGCGAGATGGATCCTTACCAACTGGCCCGATACAATTGTTTATTTCGTCTCTCGGTAAAACTTCATCACCTCCTACGAGTGCACCCAAAAGTTGCGCCGGGGTCCAGCAGCCCAAGTCACCATGGCGTTACGCAAACAGAAGCCCTCAAAAACACCTTACAAGCGGCGGGCAAAAAGGTAAACACATAAATGAAATTGACACACCACAGGGTCGCAGCACGGCTGCTGCACACACACCGACTGAAGCTAGCCTACCTTTTCTCTGTCTACTCATAATGATACACACTTTTACCTTGAATTTGTCAAAGCTGAGCCATTTCTTCGTAATAACGACGCGCCGACGTTCCGTTCTTCCGCGCGCTAGACAACGGCAGCCACGTACGTACAAAACATGACAGCAAAAGAGGGTGCGGCCGGAGTACGTGGCCTGGAGTGGTCTCGTAGCCAAAGCAGACACGTTGGTGGTCCTGAGAAGGACCGTTTGTTGTTGCTTGCCTGTCGACCGAAGCGCAGGGAGCAGCCCAACTTAGGCGCGCTCACCGCGAATGCGCCGAGCCAGCTGGATGTCCTTTGGCATGATGGTGACGCGCTTAGCGTGGATGGCGCACAGGTTGGTGTCTTCGAAAAGACCAACGAGGTAGGCCTCGCTAGCTTCCTGTAGGGCCATCACGGCAGAACTCTGGAAACGGAGGTCCGTCTTGAAGTCCTGAGCGATTTCCCGCACCAGGCGCTGAAAGGGAAGCTTGCGGATCAGCAGTTCGGTCGACTTCTGGTATCGGCGAATTTCACGCAGGGCCACGGTTCCAGGCCTGTAACGGTGAGGTTTCTTCACCCCGCCTGTGGCAGGGGCACTCTTGCGAGCAGCCTTGGTAGCAAGCTGCTTACGCGGAGCCTTGCCTCCAGTACTCTTGCGCGCGGTTTGTTTAGTTCGGGCCATGCTGCGTGCGTCCGATCACCTCGACTGACGGAGCGAAACTGCGCTCCTGCCGGAGATCGGCAAAAGCGGCTTCGCCGCACGACCCATCTCTCTCCCTCCCATTGGCCGAAGCGTGAGAACCCGTCCGCGTGCGAGCGCGGAAGCGTACGCCAGGATGCTGGCTGGCGCTCATTTTCGGGCAACCGTGCAGTTCGCGGCTGCAAAGAGGTACACCGAAACGAAACCACTACCGCTGTACAATACAGCCTGCTGCGCATTTCTTTCGCCTTCCAGGCAACACATCAATCGACGCTGTAGCTCGTCGCTTCCCGAAGCGGCGCGACGGAGTGCGAGACGCCACCATTCACGCCAACAGCGCGCATCGCACTAGAGCGCCTCGCATCACCGAGGGCAAATGCGCACTGCCACGCCAAAAAAACTTGCTCCTTGCGTTGTCGCTTATTTGCGACCATTACGTAGATGGGCGAAGACGACGAGAGACCACCGGCAGTGTTGGTATATGCATACACGTCCGCGCAACGACAAGGAGTAAAACGCAACAAAACATTCTAACACAAACACCCCGTACATCCAACTGCCACTGAGCGCGCCTACTTGCTCAATCGCAGACAGTAACGGGACTCAATTTTATCTTCCTTTCCCTCTTAAGAATCACTCATACATACTTGCCAAACTACTAGGTGCGCTCAATGGCGGTTGGATGTACGGGGTGTTTGCGTTCGAATGTTTTGTTTCATTTTTACTCCTATTCCCTCGATATGTCGTCTCACTCTGGCTTCCCTCATGTCTCTTTCTCTACACTTTTATTCCCACCCTTTTAATCCCCCCTCACCCCCCATCCCTTGTGAGCTACCGCTGAGGTGTCGCATCCTGATGCAGACAGTTTCGGGGCTCACTTTCCTCTTCTTTTCCATCTTACACATCAGCAATCCCCCCCCCCCCCCCAACCTCTAAGTGCTAAATATGTGGCACAAAAAGCAGGAAATGGACTCAATGAAAGGGTGAAAAATAATAATCATAATAGAAACGAAGATCAACACGCGCCTCAAAAAGCCCCATTCACTCCTCTTTCACATTTTCACGAGAAAATGAAGGTACACACATGGAGAACAATTTTTGTTATAGGTAGGCTTTGCCTGAGCAGAACCACTGTCGTGCGCCTTGGTTACACATTCGACACGCCTCGTCCTGTGCGGAGGTGGGTGGGAAACCAAGGGTGCACTTGAAAATGCAATGCTCGTGGGTTGGTGTCGCCATCTGACGGCAGGCTCACGCGAGCGCGCCTTGCTTTCGAATTTCCCGCGCTCGAACCTCTCGCGTTTACATCATGGGCTAGTCCCCCCCCCCCCCTCTCGCGTGGGCGGCGAAGCCAGCCTCCCTAGAGTGACCACCTCTGCCGGCGAAATGGAAACACTTGTTGCGTAGCTGTCCGTCCAAGTAAAGCTTTCACAACTGCAGTGTTCGCAGCACCAGTACAGTACATGAGTGCCACTTCTATCAAGTGCAGCTTCCCTCAGCACGCTGCATGGGCAGCGCTTATTGTGTACTTGCTTCTGACTTGCGCAGAAATTCTGTTTAAACATCCCCTTCCACTTTTCTTTCTTTTTTTTTGTATTTTGCAGCTCGGCAGCGCCAGGTGTGAAAAAAAAAAAACAAACAAAAATTATTAGGCGTGACAATGTACACAATGTGTTATTGAATGGGGCACTTCTGAGTGCACAGCGGGCGCGGTAAACACGACCAACCTGTCACAATCAATTTTTTCATTTGTAAGTACACATCCCTTCTTCGTCTGGGTGCCCCACGGTAGAACATAGTGCGTTTTTATTTATTTTGACACAACGTGACGCGATCGTGTAGTGGGCATTCCAAAGAAAAAAGCGAGTTCGTGCTTCCTGAGCATAGTCGTGTCTCCAAGAATGCAGTGACCAGGGTAGAACGCTGCGCTCGGCTTCTTCCTTCGCGCGATAAGGTAACTAGGCGACGTTCGCTTGACGGGCCCGTTTTAGCAGCTTGGCTTGCAGGAAGGAGAGGAAGAACTCGCAGATGCGGCGATTGATTCGTGCATGCAGACCCAGGAGAAAGACGACGACGCGAACGAAATGCGGTGAACGTGACAAGTACCCAGCGCGATCAAGCTACTACTACACGAGGTGCTGCTCACCTGAGCGATGACGCAATGATATTGCAAAGAGGGACGGACGGGTATGGCGAACCGCTGGGATCACACTGCCGAAGCATCAAGTGGGTAGCCCTGAAGAGGGCTGTTGTGTTCTCGTTGGCTGGCTGCAGGCGACGCCGCTGGCTTCTTAGCCTCCGAATCCGTACAGGGTGCGGCCCTGACGCTTGAGGGCGTACACGACGTCCATGGCTGTCACGGTCTTCCTTTTGGCGTGCTCGGTGTAAGTGACGGCATCGCGGATCACGTTCTCGAGGAACACCTTGAGAACGCCGCGAGTTTCCTCGTAGATGAGGCCAGAGATGCGCTTGACACCGCCACGGCGCGCCAGACGACGGATGGCCGGCTTGGTTATGCCCTGGATGTTGTCACGCAACACCTTTCGATGACGCTTGGCGCCACCCTTCCCCAGCCCTTTGCCACCTTTGCCACGGCCAGACATGACGGCTTCCGAAGTTTCTGCTTCTGCTTCGAAACGCGCCCGGAAAGCGAATGGTGGTGGTGGTAGTGGTTCATGTGGAAAAGGAAGAAGGCACCTAATTTCTGTCTGCCTACAGGCGACACGGCGCAGTGCCTTTGGGTGGGGTAAAGGGGGATGAAAGAGGATAGGAGAAATAGTGGTGGAGTGTAGAGAGGGATGTCCGGGCCGCTTCAGTGCGAGCAGCAGGCCGTCGGCAAGGGCAGCATGGCTCCTGGGATCAGTGGTAGGCGGCGATTCCCGACTCCTCCACAAACTCCGCCAGGCTGCGGAGTGCTGCTGGATGTGGACGAGACGGGAACAGCAGGTGTTTCAGGGTGGAGACGGGCAGACCCTGTCTCCTGTAGGCCGCGTAGGCCCTCAAGCGTTCCCGTGCTAAGCCAGGGCACGCACAGAGGAGGTGTTCGAGGGTCTCTGGGTCTCCGCAGCGGCTGCAGGCCGGGGAGGGACAGAGGCCCTTGGCGTGGCGGCGGGCCGCCGTCCATACGCAGCCAGTCCGCAGTCGTAATAGGGAGGCCCGTTCTCTCCTGGTGAGGCCCGTCTCTGGGAGAGGCTTTGGTCCTCGCCCGCCGGCCACCCTCGGGTCTGGGTGGACTGTGATGAGGAGCCTCTTGAGACGGGCCTGTGAATAGTCCCTGGCCGCCACGGCACAGGAGTAGGGAGTACCAGGCTGGTGGGCAGCCTTGGCGAGGGTGTCCGCCTTCTCGTTTCCAGCGATGCCCACGTGGGAGGGCAGCCAGTGGAAGGAGACGGACACCCCGGCGTCGGTGAGGGCGCGAACCTTGGCTCTCAGGAGGCAGGCCGTCAGTCCGGCACGGCGGGAGTTGGCCAGGGTCTGCAGGGCCGCCTTGCTGTCGCATAGAACAGCGGCCGGCTGAAGGGGGATGTTCTCAGCCAGCAGGTCTACTGCGAGATGCAGTCCAGCCAGTTCCGCAGCCGTGGAGCTCGCCGGGAAGGGCAGCCTGCACTGCCGGCTGCTGGTTCTGGACGGGACTACGCATGCGGCCGCTGCGGTCCCGTCTGGCATCACAGATCCGTCCGTGAACACCTGCAGCCGTCCCTCCAGTTGTTCCTGGAGCTTGCAGAAGGCCGCCTGTTGCAGTGCGGCCGCAGGCGTTCGTCGCTTGGTTGCCCCTTCCAGGCAGAGGTGGACCTCTGGTGGCTGGTGGTGAGGCGGTGGAAAGGCAACCGGAACTGGTGGATCTGGGATCATTTGGTGGTACAGCAGGCAGAGGCCTCCCATCCGTGATCCCGGCTGGCTGCGGAGACGCTCCAGGAGGGCCCTGCCATCGGTGGCGCGGTGAAGGCGGTCAATGTGGCCCAGTGCTCGTTGCAGCATATGTAACGACAGGGGCCACTCTCCTGCCTCTGCGAGAGTTGCTGCCACCGGCGAGCTTTTGGGAAGCCCCAGGATGGCCCTCAGTGCTCCCCTGTGGAGTCCCTCCAGCAGGCGTCTCCTGGCCGGTGTCAGGCTCACCAGCGGGAAGGCGTACAGGAGGACCGAGGACGCCGCAGCCTGGTTGAGCCGGAGGGCCCACTTGGTGGAGCAGCCGCGGCCACGCAGCTGCAGCCTGCTGATGGCGCCCTGGACGCGCCTCACCTTGGTGGCAGCAGCCTTGGCAGCCGGGATCCAGGTGAGTCGGTGGTCGATGGTGAGGCCCAGGTACTTCACCACCAACCTCCAAGGCAGGCTGCGATTGGCAATCCTCAGCCGTCTCACGTGGGTGCGTGCTGCCGCCAGCGGGTGAATCAGCAGGGCCTCGGTCTTTGTGGCAGAGACCTTAAGCCCGATGCCTCCGAGGTAGGCTACCACTGCATCGAGGACCGCCTGCAGTGATCTCCTGATGGCGGGGATGGACCGCCTTGGTCCCCGGACCCATAGTGCCACGTCATCTGCGTAGATAGAGCAGCGGGCCGGGAACCTGATGTCTGTTGGGAGGGACGCCGGAAGTCCTGCCAGTGCGATGTTGAAGAGGAAAGGGCTCAGTACCGAACCCTGTGGGACACCAGCAGTGATGACCCTGGGTTGGCTGGTTGCCCCTCCAACGCGGACGCGGAAGGTCCTCCCGGACAGGAAGGCGGTCACAAAGCCTCGGAGGCTACCGCTGATGCCGAGTCGGTCCAGGGCCGCCTCGACCGCCACGTGTGGGAGGCCGTCGAAGGCGCTCTCCACGTCCAGCAGCAGCAGCATGGCCACGTCCCCGCTGCTCCTGGCGTCCTCGAGGGTAGCGACGACGTCCGAGATGGAATCTGCCGTGCACCGGTGCCGCCTGAAGCCCGTCTGCTGCTCCGGGAAGAAGCAAAGGTGGTCGGCAATCCACTCTAGTCTCTCCAGAGCCACCCTCTCCATCACCTTGCAGGGCGCAGAGGTGAGAGACACTGGCCGGTATGAGGAGAGAGCCGTGGCCTTCCTCCGGGGCTTCAGGATTGGCGCCACCACCGCAGTTTGCCAGGACTCGGGTAAGGCTCCGGTGCACCAGACGTCATTGTAGTATTCCAGGAGCCGTTGACGGCCACCTCCATCCAGGTTGCGGAGCATTTGGAAGGTGATGCCGTCGGCCCCTGGAGCACTTCGTCGCTTGGTCCTCTCGAGGGCTGCCACCAGCTCATGTAACGCTATGGGCTGTTCGCACAGCTCCCGCACCTGCGCGGACACCCATCTGGGATGGTGACAAGAGGTAGGGCAAGGGAGGGCAGCAGGCGGTGGTGCAGCAGGCAGTAGGGCTCTATCTCTGGCAGCAAACTGGTCAGCCAGCCGTTCTGCCAGGTTCGCAGCCGTCGTTGACAGGTGAACAGCCAGGGACAGTCCCTGGTTCAAGGCCCGGGGCGCCATCAGCAGGCACTTCAGCAGGCGCCAGGCCTTCGTCCCATCCCGCGAGCTGTTGATTGAGGCGCACACGCCCTGCCAGCCCTGGTTCCGGCGCCTGCGTGCGTGGCGTCTGCAGACGGCATCGATTCGCCGGAAGACCGTCCAGAGCTCCGGTTGGCGTTTGGTCAAGGCCTGCCGCTCTGCACGTCGCCGTGCCGCCCTCAGAGCCAGGTGCCGGATGTCTGGGACGGGCTGTCCCTGCTGAACCTTGGCAGTGACCGTTGCTGCCCTCGCACTGTGGGCCACCAGTTGCAGCAGGTCCCCGCTGCTCATGTCCTGCTGGAGTAGTCGCCGGTAGGCCTGCCAGTCCACCACGCGGTACTCGCGGTCCCGTGGAGCCCTACCTCTGAAGGGAGACAGCAGGATGGGCAGGTGGTCCGAGCCCCAAGTGTCCGGGAATGGCGACCAGGCATACTGGCAACCCTCCGTGGCAACGCTGAGGTCTATGGCAGTGCTGGTGACCTGCTGCCCACGACGGAGGAAGGTGTTGGCACCCGAGTTGAGTATCGCCAGCCCCAGCTGCCGGAGGACATCACGCAGCTCTCTGCCTCGAGCGTCAGTCCTGCGCCCGCCCCATGCTGGGTGTTTCGCATTGACGTCCCCGCAAAGCAGGAACTCCTTGCCCAGGCGATGTGCCAGCTGACGAAGGCATCTGGGGTCCCAGGGCTGGCCCGGCCGAACGTAGATGCTGGCCACAGTGGTGTCCTGCCCCCCGATGTGGATGCGGACGGCACAGCATTCAAAGGGGCCTCCAGCCAGGTCAGCCACCCTCACCTCTGCCTGCGGGAGCTCGCGCCTGGCGTAGATAGCACACCGGGAACGTCCTTGCTGGTGGCTGTCGTTCAGGCAGGGGGCGTCAGGGCAGGTCGCCAGAGTGCAGGCAGTCCTGCTGCTGTATCCGACGTACCCTGGCAGGCGAAGGTCCTCCGCCTGGGCATACACCTCCTGTAGTGCAAGCACGTCGTAGTCGCTCCGCAGGAGGTGCTCCGCCAGGTCGTCTCTTCGCCGCCCCAGCCAGTTTACGTTCCACTGCAGAACGCTAGGGCGTCGGCCTCGGCTCGTTCCAGGTGGGGAGCTAGCCATGATTGGTTGTGGGGAGTGGAGAGCCTCCCGTCTGTAGGCAGATGGCTCGAAGAGGGTGGTCCAGGGGAAGAGACTCTCCCACAGACCGCAGGGTGTTCAGCAGAGTGGCGACGATTTGGTAGGCTGGGTCAGCTGGAGGCAACTCTACTGTCGCAGCAGGCAGGACCGCAGGAGCCATGGGCACAGCAGGCCGGCCTCCGGGGGCAATAGCTGCGGGCTGGGCCGCGGGAGTGGCAGCTGCAGCAGGAGGGGCTTCAGGAACAGTAGTGGCCACTGGCAGGGCCATAGGGGCAGCAGCGCTGGTGGACTGCAGTCCCTGGAGTGGCTGGCGGCGAGATTTCCGAGGCGCCGGGATTGGTCTGGCCGGGGGGAGGGGCGGCGCGGGGTGGCCCTTCACCACGCTTGCAAAAGACCGCGCCTCCCGAATCTCCTCTCGCACCGCTGCTGCCACTGTGCGCCTCGAGAGTACGGTTGGGGAGGATGCCATGATTGTGGCAATCTTCCGCTGCTCCTGCCACCGAGGGCACTCTGGGGTGTCTGCAGAGTGGGGGCCCCCGCAGTTGACACACCGGGTCTGCTTGCAGCTCTCTCCAGGGTGGGTCCGGCCGCATCTGATGCAGCTGCCTGGCCAGCTGCAGCTCTCCTTTACATGGCCGAACCGACCGCATTGCCGGCACTGCAGAGGGCGGGGTCTGGCTGGCCGCACTGGGAAACGGACCAGGAAGAGAGACACGTGCTCCGGCGGCACAGGGCCAGCGAAGCGGAGCGTCACGGTTCGCCCCTCCCTGGCAGCAGAGAGCACCGGAACGGCCGACTTGATCCCAGGCAGCAGGCTGTCCACCGCAGGCTCCCCGTCGACACCATGAAGGAACCCCGTGCTGGTCTTGTGGTCAGCGGGTTCCCTGGCAGTGACGGGGATCCCCTTTAGCTCCTTGATGTTCAGGAGCTGCTCCAGGCACTCTCGCGTGGTAGCGTCAGCAGCCACAATGTTGCGTTTGTGGTTAACGCGTATTGCAGCCACGCCGGGCCTTGTAGAGAGTGCCTGTGCGAGGGTGAGGCGTGGGGATCCACTGAAGGTACCTCCGGGGGCTGACGGCCGGAACAGAACTGTGCCAACGACGGCAGGGTCGACCGGGAGGGCCGCTGCAGCAGCAAGGTCCCTGGCATGGCGTCGAGCGCTTTTGGTGGTGACCACCTGGAAGCCCTCTGTGTCTGGGGGAATCCCCGCCGCACTGCTGTGCTTCCTTGTGGTGTCCACTGCTGTGGGGGCCTTGCTGAAAGGTTGGGGAAGGTTGGCAGCTGTGCCCTCCGATGCAGTAGCCGGGGGTCGCTTCTTGGTTGGCTTCTTCTTCCCCTTCTTTCTGCTGTTGGTATGTGTGGCCCCTGTTGTCGATGTGAGCAGAAAGTCCTTCGCCGTATAAGGAGCTTCCTTTCGGATGTTGCCCCCTGCAGCAGTAGGAGTGAGAACCTCTTCAACCACCTCCATGGCAGCTGAAGCGTCGGAGGGTGGGTTTCCGGGAGATTCGGTTGTTGCAGGCGGTAGGTCGACCGTTGAGGCGGTAGTGGGGTGTTGGCGAGTGCCTGCACCATCCAAGCTCGTTGGGTCCAGGCCGCCTGTTGGGGCAGATGTTGTGATATCCCCTGTGGAGGACGCCCCTTCGGAATGCATCACGGTTCGGAACTCGCTTCCGGACATCTCCTCTGAGCCCTGTGAAGCGTGTGATTCCTCGTCGGGGGAGGTAGTGGCCGTTTGCTTTCGGGGAGCGTGGTCATCCTCGTCCCCACTCTCTTCCCGCAGCCTCTTCCGTGAGTTGAGGAGATCCATCGCCTCGTCGTCCTCATCTGAGCTCAGAGGTAGGGGAACACCAGCAGGCCCCTGTGTCCGCTCAGGAGCTTCGCTCTGCGTGGGGCTTTGTGGTGGCTCCTCTGCAGTTCTGGTGGTTCTGACGGCTTCCGAAGTTTCTGCTTCTGCTTCGAAACGCGCCCGGAAAGCGAATGGTCGACACGATCGAGTCGTGGTGTCGGCGCCGACCCGCGAGACTGAGGAGGAAGGCGAACGGCGCGCGCCGGTTGGTCGGCGGCCAGCTCGTCTCTCTCCCTCTTTTCTTCGCGAGGAGCGCGTTGGCCGCGCAGGTTGCTGCACTGACTATTTTTCTGCACTACAAGATTGAATATACACGGCAAACATGCTTTCGTTTGTTTTTTTTTTTTTTTTTAATTCTTTTCTCGTTACTGTTGCTAAGTTTCTTGCCCATTCATTTACGCACCCTTCACTGCTGCAAAATGGCGTATCAGTCGTATCAGCTGCCCCAGCGGCAAGGAGAAATCAAACCGAGTAATCGACAATTCATCGACGTACAACCCAGCGGATACAACGCGTTCGCTAAAAAACGTTTCATCGTGTCCGCTGAACATGACACACGCAATATTTGTCAAAACTCACAGCTGCAACAGCTCACCTGTGCCGCACGCAAATAAACTGCACACTTAACACTTTGCGACTACTCGTCCCCGGCCTGTGCCCCCTCCCTCTTTTTTTTTTCTTTTCTATGTTCTCGCTTTCTTTCTAATCACATCAATGCCTCATTTGCACGCACGAAACCCGTTTCACGGCGTCACTTTGACGCCATCCTTGTCGCCAAACCAAGGGACTAACACACGCGGTCCGGGCACGGCCTCATGGCCGGGAATTTCTAAACAAAGCGTGCTCGCGTTGTTGTGGACGCCGGCACGTGAAATTCGGCAAAGTAACAGCACCTTCGGCTGGCTACGCGTGTCCCAAATTTTACTGTGGCAGCTCCACTACATATCGCGATACGGCAGTTTCACCGAAGCCACGCAACGCGACCGCGCTCATTTCAGCATTCACGGGGACGGCAGAGAGTGAGAGCGCACCTCCTCTCGGGCGCGCCTCTCCTCCCGCAAACACGGACTGTCAAGCGGTCCGGTCGCAGCGAAGTTTCCCCATCTTCTTGCGGGGTGGTTCAACACCTGCCCGTTTCAAGTGCACGGTTGCACTGTGAGGAACCCTGCAAGGGTCACGCAATTAGAGGCAAAACAGCCCTAACTCTAAAGCGCCTTACATAGGACGATATTGGAGCGTAAAATGCACCACCCTTTATGCATTCTTTCTTCTCTACAGCGTTGGAAGAGTGTTCGTTCGCTGCATGTTTTACGCATGCGTACTTTCGCTTACATAATACCTTCGAAGGCTGACAACCTGTTAAGTAATCTATCAACGACTATCCGGACGGCATCAGCTGTGCAAAGAAGATTTGCAGTTGGCCTTTCTTATTCGCACTTCTTTTTCCGAGGCTCACATGTGTTCCTAGCTTCATTACGCCTGATATCTGCCGTCCAGAGCAAACAAAGTAGGTCTACACATCGTGGCAACCAATATTTCGAAAAAAGTGAATTGCGTAGTATTATAAAGAATAAAACTTTCAGAATGAGCAAAACTGCTTGGTTTGACCAAAGTACAAAGAGGTGCGATTTATACCACATCGATCCATCTATTGAATTAAAAATTACGCTGGCATTAGATATAATATCGCAAACTCTAATTTACCGATTGAGGCTAGGCACGACATACACAAAACATTTTTTTTTTTTTTTGCACAGACACGGCAGAGCTGAAAGTCCCGAATGCGAATGTGGATTAATAGATGAAGACGTATGTCACCTTCTCGTAGAATGTCCACATCACGAGACGCCGTCTTAAGTCGGAACAGTTGGCATTAGACCGCAGACCGTTTAACATGAAGAAACTTCTGGGTCCGTGGCCTACTCGAGTTTTACAGTCGCACGCTTTAAAAGCATCAACACGTTCTTTACAAGACAGCGGGATTGCTGATAAGTATTAAGAAATAACGAACTTTCATTTGTAACAAATGTACTTATTATGTACAGTATCACGTGACTCCCATCATGTGTGTGTTGTGAAATGAATGACGTGTCGACAATTATGTACACACGAGCGAATGCATCTTTATAAGGACCAGACGTGTGCTCCACTGTTTTGTGCTGGTGGACCGAATATTAACGAGGGACATTATCAGAGACTTCATTCATTGACTTTCGAACATTTACTTACCATTGTGTTCTGATATGTGTGTATAAGTGTAAGTGTGTCTTTGCATATTTCTGCCCGAGTTTTCTACTTTCCATGCACTGCTTTGTATGTTTTGCTTCAAGATACGTGTTCAAGTTTAACTCAACGGCCAAGGAGTAGCCGGCGCCATAATGGTGCGCCAACATCTCCTTACATATCATATCAATAAGAAAAAAAGATGCGCGCCAATGCCCATCTATTGTATTCCCTTCTCACGTGCACCAATACCAAACTGCGCGTGCCATTTCTGTGGTGCAAGTGTGTTTAAGTAGTCGCAGTTTCATCTTTCACAATCATGAGGGTTCCCACATTGAAAGTATTCCTTCCCCCAACTGGTGGCAGGGACGCACGATGCAAAATTACAAAATGATCGCGCTTGAAGGCTTCATACAAATGCACTGTCGACCCGCTGAACATAGTCAGTAATCTAAAAAGATCTCACAAAACACCCACAAGCCGTTCGAAAAAGCCGCGGTTGGTATCCTGAAATGAAACATCAATAAAATCACAGCCTGGTCTCACGAACCTCCGCAAATGAAATCATCTTACAAACGACGCCCGCATTGTGCAGGTACACGCGCGCGGCAATCGCAACCCAACAACCAAACTGCCACCTTTGGTTCGCATCCAGTCCAACTGCGAATCCTGAGTAGCCGGTTTTTTTTTTTTGCGAAAACAAGAAATGCCCATACCCCCCCCCCCCCTGTCAACCGCCTTTCTTTACTGAGTTTTGTACTTCTTTGTACACTATATAAATCACCTGCGTGGTACCCCTGTTATGCGTACGCACAGCTTTTTTTTTTTTTTCCTTTCCATGGGGGCTGTTGATACTTTGCGTTGGGGCAATAATTAGCATGCAGCCCGCCCCCACGCTTTTCCGCTTCTACAGCTAATGCCACATGCGTCTATACATTCTCCCCCATCTTTTCTTGCATCAATGCTTCCGCACATTTTTCACCGCATCGCGCACTTCAATCTACATTCACTCCTCCTACAGTCTCGAAACGGGCCTGCCCTGCGCTCTCGAGAAATGAATGCCCCAATTTCGTAAACAAATGAGTGGGCGTGGCAGAGATGGAACTCGGCGCTGTCTCATGAATGTGGCTGTACCCTTCACATCGGACATGCTTAGCTAAACAACAACTAGATTTATCTTTTTATTTTTTCCCCCTTAAATAGTGAAGTGTAGGACCGGCGCTTTGCAGTGAATGCTTTAGTTTTCACTCTTGCCTTGACTTTAGCCACCAATAAGATAACCACCTTCTAGTTAATTCTACCCGCCTAAAGTCTATTTTGCCCTCCCCCGGTGCTTTGAAAAACTCTGCGCCATCATTCTAAACTATAGGGTGAAGCCATTTACATAACATTATCAAGTGTTCGGCAGTTCCCTTCTCTCCGCATGCACTGTATACCGTGTATACCCCTTCGTATTTGGCCCGACATGTCGGAGTTGCTCGGGCAAGCGCTGACGCGGTCTTTCTTTTCTATCATTCCCCTAGAGCTGAACACACTCGAGTTCATGTTACCTTTTGAGCAGCGGCCACCTTCCCCCTGTTTTTTTTTTTTTATTTTATTACCACGCTCCTGATTTTTCCCTCCATTACCGTACTTGTGGCACTTTTCTCCGCGCACTCGGTCTTCTCTAATTTACCTGTTCAACCTCCCCGAGCACACACGTCGAGCGCGGCACACCAACGCTCCTGCTAGCGGTGTTCAACAGAGAGAAGAGGATGGATTTGGAGCCGAATCTGTCAGCACAACCCCTATGCCGACGCAAACAATTTGGGTGGCTCTGAGAAGAGCCGTTAATTTGTCGCCGCTCGCTGTGGCCCACGACGCACGCCTACTTGGAGCTGGTGTACTTGGTGACGGCTTTTGTGCCCTCGGACACCGCGTGCTTGGCCAGCTCTCCGGGCAGCAGCAGGCGCACCGCGGTCTGGATCTCCCGGCTCGTGATGGTCGAGCGCTTGTTGTAGTGAGCAAGGCGCGACGACTCGGCGGCGATACGCTCGAAGATGTCGTTCACGAAGCTGTTCATGATGGACATGGCCTTGCTGGAGACACCAGTGTCGGGGTGCACCTGCTTCAGCACCTTATAGATGTAGATGGAGAAGCTCTCCTTCCTGCGGCGCTTCTTCTTCTTCTTGTCCGTGGCGCGCACATTCTTCTGCGCCTTGCCGGCCTTCTTGACGGCTTTGCCAGACGGTTGGGGAGGCATGATTTCACACAACACGCACGCGAGACCAGAGTCGAATGCGCGTGTCGCCCCTGCGCGGCGCGCTTAAATATGAGCGAGGGGTGTTGACGAGATCAGCACAACGCGCGCGCCCCATTGGTTCGCACGGCTTCCCTCTCTCACACTCTCATCCGTTCCCCGCGAGCGGCGGCGCGCGATGGTGGCAACGGAAACCATTCGAGCACGGCTCTCATCTTAGAAGGCAGCAGCTTTTGCAAGCGAAAAGCAACACCATGTCCGGACGTGGCAAGGGCGGCAAGGCGAAAGGCAAGAGCAAGACCCGTTCTAGCCGCGCGGGGCTTCAGTTCCCCGTGGGCCGTATTCACCGCCTCCTACGCAAGGGAAACTACGCCGAGCGCGTCGGAGCGGGCGCCCCGGTCTACCTGGCTGCCGTACTCGAGTACCTGGCCGCCGAGGTGCTCGAGCTGGCGGGCAACGCCGCTCGTGACAACAAGAAGACCCGGATCATCCCCCGTCACTTGCAGCTCGCCATCCGCAACGACGAGGAGCTGAACAAACTGCTTTCCGGCGTCACCATCGCGCAGGGCGGTGTGTTGCCCAACATTCAAGCCGTGCTTCTTCCGAAGAAGACGGAGAAGAAGGCGTAAGCGAGCACCCCTTCCGCGCGCTCGCCGCATTCCCCAAACGGTCCTTCTAAGGACCACCCAAACAGGTGACGCGGCCGGGCTTCGCTTCGCAGTCACGATGGCTCTGTTCGTACCCTCAAGCGTGTTTGTTTTTGTCTATATTATATATATATTTCCTCGCGACATCAGTTAGCCACCAGTGCGCAACGCCAAATGCTGCACAGAGACAACCAAATCACGCAGCTCGGCACCGAAAGAGACAGAAAAGGGCATGTAAGCGTTGTCATTAGTTACTGTGAAGCTCCACACGTAACCGTCTATCTTGACGATGACACCTGAACGGGTCAGCACAGCGACAGAGTAAATTTAATACTTTTGAATCGAAAAACAAACGTAAGGTAAAAAAGAAGAGAGAGAGAGAACCCGCCGTTAGCGCATTTCATTTGGTGCTTCTAACACAATTTATTTCGTCTGTCTTGCTAGGAAGCGCAGCCACTATTACACAGAACACACAACACAAGCGCTTAACTTCAACTAAACGTTTATTGCAAAAAAAAAAAAAACTGTCCAGAATATGGCTTAAAAACTTGTTCCGTTTCAAAAGAAATGAAAGGAAATGACACGCGATGATTTTGAGTGTGTTTGTGCACTCTCTATCGCGCTCACGCAGAAAGAACTGTGTTTTGGATGGGGTGATAGAGAATAACAGATAGTAATGTGCGGGACTGGCACGTGTGCTTTTTGTTGTCTACCTTTTACTATTCTTTTTCTATAAACTCTGACGTTTGCAATAAACGTTCAGTTGAAGTTAAGCGCTTGTGTTGTGAGGTCTGTGTAATAGTGGCTGCGCTTCCTAGCGAGATGGATCCTTACCGACTGGCCCGATACAATTGTTTATTTCGTCTCTCGGTAAAACTTCATCACCTCCTACGAGTGCACCCAAAAGTTGCGCCGGGGTCCAGCAGCCCAACTCACCATGGCGTTACGCAAACAGAAGCCCTCAAAAACACCTTACAAGCGGCGGGCAAAAAGGTAAACACATAAATGAAATTGACACACCACAGGTTCGCAGCACGGCTGCTGCACACACACCGACTGAAGCTAGCCTACCTTTTCTCTGTCTACTCATAATGATACACACTTTTACCTTGAATTTGTCAAAGCTGAGCCATTTCTTCGTAATAACGACGCGCCGACGTTCCGTTCTTCCGCGCGCTAGACAACGGCAGCCACGTACGTACAAAACATGACAGCAAAAGAGGGTGCGGCCGGAGTACGTGGCCTGGAGTGGTCTCGTAGCCAAAGCAGACACGTTGGTGGTCCTGAGAAGGACCGTTTGTTGTTGCTTGCCTGTCGACCGAAGCGCAGGGAGCAGCCCAACTTAGGCGCGCTCACCGCGAATGCGCCGAGCCAGCTGGATGTCCTTTGGCATGATGGTGACGCGCTTAGCGTGGATGGCGCACAGGTTGGTGTCTTCGAAAAGACCAACGAGGTAGGCCTCGCTAGCTTCCTGTAGGGCCATCACGGCAGAACTCTGGAAACGGAGGTCCGTCTTGAAGTCCTGAGCGATTTCCCGCACCAGGCGCTGAAAGGGAAGCTTGCGGATCAGCAGTTCGGTCGACTTCTGGTATCGGCGAATTTCACGCAGGGCCACGGTTCCAGGCCTGTAACGGTGAGGTTTCTTCACCCCGCCTGTGGCAGGGGCACTCTTGCGAGCAGCCTTGGTAGCAAGCTGCTTACGCGGAGCCTTGCCTCCGGTGCTCTTGCGCGCGGTTTGTTTAGTTCGGGCCATGCTGCGTGCGTCCGATCACCTCGACTGACGGAGCGAAACTGCGCTCCTGCCGGAGATCGGCAAAAGCGGCTTCGCCGCACGACCCATCTCTCTCCCTCCCATTGGCCGAAGCGTGAGAACCCGTCCGCGTGCGAGCGCGGAAGCGTACGCCAGGATGCTGGCTGGCGCTCATTTTCGGGCAACCGTGCAGTTCGCGGCTGCAAAGAGGTACACCGAAACGAAACCACTACCGCTGTACAATACAGCCTGCTGCGCATTTCTTTCGCCTTCCAGGCAACACATCAATCGACGCTGTAGCTCGTCGCTTCCCGAAGCGGCGCGACGGAGTGCGAGACGCCACCATTCACGCCAACAGCGCGCATCGCACTAGAGCGCCTCGCATCACCGAGGGCAAATGCGCACTGCCACGCCAAAAAAACTTGCTCCTTGCGTTGTCGCTTATTTGCGACCATTACGTAGATGGGCGAAGACGACGAGAGACCACCGGCAGTGTTGGTATATGCATACACGTCCGCGCAACGACAAGGAGTAAAACGCAACAAAACATTCTAACACAAACACCCCGTACATCCAACTGCCACTGAGCGCGCCTACTTGCTCAATCGCAGACAGTAACGGGACTCAATTTTATCTTCCTTTCCCTCTTAAGAATCACTCATACATACTTGCCAAACTACTAGGTGCGCTCAATGGCGGTTGGATGTACGGGGTGTTTGCGTTCGAATGTTTGGTTTCATTTTTACTCCTATTCCCTCGATATGTCGTCTCACTCTGGCTTCCCTCATCTCTCTTTCTCTACACCTTTATTCCTATCCTTTTAATCCCTCCTCACCCCCCATCCCTTGTGAGCTACCGCTGAGGTGTCGCATCCTGATGCAGACATTTTCGGGGCTCACTTTCCTCTTCTTTTCCATCTTACACATCAGCAATCCCCCCCCCCCCCCCAACTCTAAGTGCTAAATATGTGGCACAAAAAGCAGGAAATGGACACAATGAAAGGGTGAAAAATAATAATCATAACAGAAACGAAGATCAACACGCGCCTCAAAAAGCCCCATTCACTCCGCTTTCACATTTTCACGAGAAAATGAAGGTACACACTTGGAGAACAATTTTTGTTATAGGTAGGCTTGCCTGAGCAGAACCACTGTCGTGCGCCTTGGTTACACATTCGACATGCCTCTGCCTGTGCGGAGGGGGGTGGGAAAAGAAGGGTGCACTTGAAAATGCATTGCTCGTGGGTTGGTGTCGCCATCTGACGGCAGGCTCACGCGAGCGCGCCTTGCTTTCGAATTTCCCGCGCTCGAACCTTTCGCGTTTACATGAACTAGTTCTCCCCCCCCCCCCCCTCCCCTCTCGCGTGGGCGGCGAAGCCAGCCTCCCTAGAGTGACCACCTCTGCCGGCGAAATGGAAACACTTGTTGCGTAGCTGTCCGTCCAAGTAAAGCTTTCACAACAGCGGTGTTCGCAGCACCAGTACAGTACATGAGTGCCACTTCTATCAAGTGCAGCTTCCCTCAGCACGCTGCATGGGCAGCGCTTATTGTGTACTTGCTTCTGACTTGCGCAGAAATTCTGTTTAAACATCCCCTTCCACTTTTTCTTTCTTTCTTTTTTTTTTTTTTTACAGCTCGGCAGCGCCAGGTGTGAAAAAAAAAAAAATATCAGGCGAGACAATGTACACAATGTGTTCTTGAATGGGGCACTTCTGAGTGCACAGCGGGCGCGGTAAACACGACCAACCTGTCACAATCAATTTTTTCATTTGTAAGTACACATCCGTTCTTCGTGTGGGTGCCCCACGGTAGAACATAGTGCGTTTTTATTTATTTTGACACAACGTGACGCGATCGTGTAGTGGGCATTCCAAAGAGAAAAGCGAGTTCGTGCTTCCTGAGCATAGTCGTGTCTCCAAGAATGCAGTGACCAGGGTAGAACGCTGCGCTCGGCTTCTTCCTTCGCGCGATAAGGTAACTAACTAGGCGACGTTCGCTTGACGGGCCCGTTTTAGCAGCTTGGCTTGCAGGAAGGAGAGGAAGAACTCGCAGACCCAGGAGAAAGACGACGACGCGAACGAAATGCGGTGAACGTGACAAGTACCCAGCGCGATCAGGCTACTACTACACGAGGTGCTGCTCACCTGAGCGATGACGCAATGATATTGCAAAGAGGGACGGGCGGGTATGGCGAACCGCTGGGATCACACTGCCGAAGCATCAAGTGGGTAGCCCTGAAGAGGGCTGTTGTGTTCTCGTTGGCTGGCTGCAGGCGACGCCGCTGGCTTCTTAGCCTCCGAATCCGTACAGGGTGCGGCCCTGACGCTTGAGGGCGTACACGACGTCCATGGCTGTCACGGTCTTCCTTTTGGCGTGCTCGGTGTAAGTGACGGCATCGCGGATCACGTTCTCGAGGAACACCTTGAGAACGCCGCGAGTTTCCTCGTAGATGAGGCCAGAGATGCGCTTGACACCGCCACGGCGCGCCAGACGACGGATGGCCGGCTTGGTTATGCCCTGGATGTTGTCACGCAACACCTTTCGATGACGCTTGGCGCCACCCTTCCCCAGCCCCTTGCCCCCTTTGCCACGGCCAGACATGACGGCTTGTGAAGTTTGTGCTTCTGCTTCGAAACGCGCCCAGAAAGCGAATGGTGGTGGTGGTAGTGATTAGAATGAAGAGGAAAAAGGCACCTAATTTCTGTCTGCCTTCAGGCGACACGGCGCAGTGCCTTATAGGGGTGGGGGGAAGGAGGGATAAAAAGAATAGAAGGAAAGTAGAAGCAGAAGAAGACAGCCAACGAGAGGAAAAAAGAAGGAGATAGGAAAGTGGGGATCCGGTCGAAGAAGTCCAAGGGCGGGGTGCCACAATGCGAGAGCTACACGGCGTCAGGAGACCGCGGAGGGCGAACCAGTCGGCGGGAGCTACGCTGAAGTCGGAGATCGCGAGGGCACAACCGTCCAGCTTGAAATCCTGCGAGCGAATCAAGCGAATGGTCGACACGATCGAGTCGTGGTGTCGGCGCCGACCCGCGAGACTGAGGAGGAAGGCGAACGGCGCGCGCCGGTTGGTCGGCGGCCAGCTCGTCTCTCTCCCTCTTTTCTTCGCGAGGAGCGCGTTGGCCGCGCAGGTTGCTGCACTGACTATTTTTCTGCACTACAAGATTGAATATACACGGCAAACATGCTTTCGTTTGTTTGTTTTTTTTTAATTCTTTTCTCGTTACTGTTGCTAAGTTTCTTGCCCATTCATTTACGCACCCTTCACTGCTGCAAAATGGCGTATCAGTCGTATCAGCTGCCCCAGCGGCAAGGAGAAATCAAACCGAGTAATCGACAATTCATCGACGTACAACCCAGCGGATACAACGCGTTCGCTAAAAAACGTTTCATCGTGTCCGCTGAACATGACACACGCAATATTTGTCAAAACTCACAGCTGCAACAGCTCACCTGTGCCGCACGCAAATAAACTGCACACTTAACACTTTGCGACTACTCGTCCCCGGCCTGTGCCCCCTCCCTCTTTTTTTTTCTTTTCTATGTTCTCGCTTTCTTTCTAATCACATCAATGCCTCATTTGCACGCACGAAACCCGTTTCACGGCGTCACTTTGACGCCATCCTTGTCGCCAAACCAAGGGACTAACACACGCGGTCCGGGCACGGCCTCATGGCCGGGAATTTCTAAACAAAGCGTGCTCGCGTTGTTGTGGACGCCGGCACGTGAAATTCGGCAAAGTAACAGCACCTTCGGCTGGCTACGCGTGTCCCAAATTTTACTGTGGCAGCTCCACTACATATCGCGATACGGCAGTTTCACCGAAGCCACGCAACGCGACCGCGCTCATTTCAGCATTCACGGGGACGGCAGAGAGTGAGAGCGCACCTCCTCTCGGGCGCGCCTCTCCTCCCGCAAACACGGACTGTCAAGCGGTCCGGTCGCAGCGAAGTTTCCCCATCTTCTTGCGGGGTGGTTCAACACCTGCCCGTTTCAAGTGCACGGTTGCACTGTGAGGAACCCTGCAAGGGTCACGCAATTAGAGGCAAAACAGCCCTAACTCTAAAGCGCCTTACATAGGACGATATTGGAGCGTAAAATGCACCACCCTTTATGCATTCTTTCTTCTCTACAGCGTTGGAAGAGTGTTCGTTCGCTGCATGTTTTACGCATGCGTACTTTCGCTTACATAATACCTTCGAAGGCTGACAACCTGTTAAGTAATCTATCAACGACTATCCGGACGGCATCAGCTGTGCAAAGAAGATTTGCAGTTGGCCTTTCTTATTCGCACTTCTTTTTCCGAGGCTCACATGTGTTCCTAGCTTCATTACGCCTGATATCTGCCGTCCAGAGCAAACAAAGTAGGTCTACACATCGTGGCAACCAATATTTCGAAAAAAGTGAATTGCGTAGTATTATAAAGAATAAAACTTTCAGAATGAGCAAAACTGCTTGGTTTGACCAAAGTACAAAGAGGTGCGATTTATACCACATCGATCCATCTATTGAATTAAAAATTACGCTGGCATTAGATATAATATCGCAAACTCTAATTTACCGATTGAGGCTAGGCACGACATACACAAAACATTTTTTTTTTTGCACAGACACGGCAGAGCTGAAAGTCCCGAATGCGAATGTGGATTAATAGATGAAGACGTATGTCACCTTCTCGTAGAATGTCCACATCACGAGACGCCGTCTTAAGTCGGAACAGTTGGCATTAGACCGCAGACCGTTTAACATGAAGAAACTTCTGGGTCCGTGGCCTACTCGAGTTTTACAGTCGCACGCTTTAAAAGCATCAACACGTTCTTTACAAGACAGCGGGATTGCTGATAAGTATTAAGAAATAACGAACTTTCATTTGTAACAAATGTACTTATTATGTACAGTATCACGTGACTCCCATCATGTGTGTGTTGTGAAATGAATGACGTGTCGACAATTATGTACACACGAGCGAATGCATCTTTATAAGGACCAGACGTGTGCTCCACTGTTTTGTGCTGGTGGACCGAATATTAACGAGGGACATTATCAGAGACTTCATTCATTGACTTTCGAACATTTACTTACCATTGTGTTCTGATATGTGTGTATAAGTGTAAGTGTGTCTTTGCATATTTCTGCCCGAGTTTTCTACTTTCCATGCACTGCTTTGTATGTTTTGCTTCAAGATACGTGTTCAAGTTTAACTCAACGGCCAAGGAGTAGCCGGCGCCATAATGGTGCGCCAACATCTCCTTACATATCATATCAATAAGAAAAAAAGATGCGCGCCAATGCCCATCTATTGTATTCCCTTCTCACGTGCACCA